>NC_053027.1:318619945-318945793 GCF_003073215.2 Triticum urartu
CATGCCTTGCCACATATTTCATTTGCCATCTTATTGTGTGAGCATGCTGATTGCATATTTTACTCATTCGAGGACATCCACTTGTTGCTTTGATTGTTTGGTTTTATTTCTTTTTGCCAAGTGGATGGACAAGAATGCCTAAGAACCTCCTCTAGCTATCTATGCTTTTCTCGTCTCAAACTCTATCCATGCTGCATCACAAAATTTGATCAAGTCAGATTCGAACCACTGTGTGAGGAGCGCTCGGAGTCCCCGATTCGTCATAGACTTAAACTTCCAAAACCTCTTTATGATTCTCGGTCTGACCGATACTCCACTTTCGGTCCTACCGAGATCATTAAGTTGATCTAGGTTTTCGATCTTGATGCAACCGATTTGAACCTTTCGGTCTCACCGAGTTTCAGTAACTGCACGCAGTTATAAATCTCGGTGCCACCGAGTTGTTCAACTCGGTCACACCGACAGGGTCGGGCTATATATAGTCACGGGCAAAATTTGGAAATTTCTCCGAACCCCTTTGCCCGCGCGATAGCCTGCTCTACCCCCGAGGTCTCCGGATCGTCTTCTCGCCGCCAGCAGCCTCCAGTCGCTGGTCTCCGTCGCCGTCAACGGGATTTCTGCCCCGCCGTTGCCGCCGTAGAAAGTCCCCGCCGAACTAGGGTATGGACTTGATCTTTGTGCTATTCCTCAATCTGATTCCTAGCACATTGTGATCATATTGTTTCTGGCCACGTTTGATAAACTTCTATCCAGTCAAAACGCTCATAGATTAGGTTTGATTCGAAAATTCTAGGTTTAGGTTTCCGCCGAAACCATCCCGGACCCACCGAGTTGAAAAACTCGGTCCCACCGATTTGGCTTATGCCATTGCACAAGTGAGACTCGGTCTGACCGAGAATTACTTATCGGTGTGACTGATTTTTGAACTCAGTGAAACCCTAGCAGTCTCGGTGCCACCGAACTGTGACTCTGTCCTACCGAGTTCACTAGTTTAGGTTCCAAAACTGCTTCGGTATCACCGAGTTTGAAAGTCGGTAGATCCGAGATGATTTCAGTGGGAAACTAAAACTAAGTTTTTGGATCACTCTTTTTGCAAAAATCTCTGCATTTTGTGATGCTCATCCACTCTATCTCTTCTATAATCTATTCACAGGGTCAGCAGTCAGTTTGCAACATGTCAGACCAGAGTGACAGCCAAAACTTGTCAGAGCAGCAAGTGCAGCTGAGTGAGGGCACTAGCCCCTCAAGTTCCTCAGATGATGGCAGCAGGAGCACACCCAGCAACCTGCCTAAAGCTGCCACGAGACAAAGGAAGAAGAAAACCTCAGATTCTGAAGATGAGGACTATGTGGTAGAGGAAGAGGCCACTTCCAAGAGAGTTGAGCCAGCTCAAGGCTCAAAGCCAGGCCTGAAAATCAAAAGGCCAGCAGGCAGGCAGCCCATGTCAAAGGCTAGAGCCTCAACTGAGAAGCCTGCTCCCATTGAGCCCGTTGCAGCTGAGGGCAAGAAAAGGAAAGAAAGAGTGAAGAAGACTGTGGCTAGAGTGCTTGGGAAGGCCTCCATCATGGTAGAAGAAGATGAGGAAGAAGAGGCAGCTGCACCAGCGCCCAAGGCAGCCAAACTTATGGGAGATGCCATAAGGTCAGGGGGAGCTGCATCCAAGCCCAAGGAAGCACCTAAGGCTGCATCTAAGCCTAAGAGTGCACCAAAGAGAAACACAAGAAGCATCCCAGCCACTGAGAAGAACAAGGCCCCAGTGCCTGAGACTGTTGCAGAGGAAGAGGAAGAGAGTGTCCTTCGGAAGCTCAAGCCCAAGATCCCAGACCACAACGATGCTCATCCTGTGGCTGAGGATATGAAGCTAAGGAGAGACTCAGGGCTCAGAAAATGGAGAGAAGCAGATCCATATGCTTCTAGGAGAAGGACTGCAGTGGACTACAGGTTTCATACCAAGGAGCAGCAGGATTTCTATGAGACTGTGCTGCTAGATAAGAAGCCCATTGTCTGTGATATGCGATGGGTTGATTGGACATATATCAAGGAGAATGAGGAGCACTATCCTGGAGTGCAAGACAGCTTCATTGCTTGTGGAGTAGCTGACTTTGTTGGGCAGAAGCTCACAAAGTGGAACGAGGAACTTATCATGCAGTTCTACTCCAGAGCTCACTTTTATCCGGATGGCAGGATCACATGGATGTCAGAAGGTACAAGGTACCACTCTACTGTTGAGGAATGGGCGAAGCTAATCAATGCCCCAGAGGAGCAAGTAGATGACTTGGACATTTATGCCAAGAAAAAGATGGACCACAACTCCATGTCCAACATGTACAAGGAGATTCCAAATGAAGCACTTGACACGTTCAAGTTTGGCTCAGTGCATTATCTGCTCTCAGGATTGCCTACGATCAACTGGATCCTTAGGCACACCCTTCTGCCCAAGTCTGGAGATCACAAGATGATCAGAGGTCACGTGATCAATTTGCTTCATGTTTTTGACGTGCCTCAGAAATTCAAAGTCATGAGTCTCATAGTGGAAACGATCAAAAGGACTGCGGCAGATCAGAAGAGGAGCTGTGGATATGCCCCTCAGATTCAGGAGCTCATCAACTCCAAGATGGGCACGGGTGTATATTTGTTGGATAAGGAACACCTTCCCATCCGTCCAGATTTCGAGGACAATGAAGTTGTTATGACTGAGAACGAGCCATCATCTGCCCAAGCATTTGCAAAGAAGGAGAAGGCGAAGAAGGAAAAAGCTGCCAGGATGCCTACTCAAGCGGAGGCATCTGATTACTTCTTGAAGACCAAACAAGAGCAGCTTGGTTACTTGATTGCATCCACGCTGAGAATTGAGCAAAGTCTGGCCAACCTCACTAAGAATCAGCAGAGCCTAGAGAGGATCATGGAACAGAAGTTCTATGACTTGGATGTCAAAGTAATGGAAGTTCAGTCTGCAGTGGAGCAGCTCCAGGAGGACATGAATGAGAGGAGAGGCAGGACCACGACTCATGCTTTTTCTAGAGTGCCACGAGGCCCGAGGTCGTCTGCCATGCCAGTTGCTGACACCAGAGCCACTACTTCAGCACCAGCTACAGCCTCAGCTCCAGCATCTACTTCAGCTCCAACTCCAGCGACTACTTCAGCGTCTACCGAAGCCTTCGTCCTTGGAGTGATCCGGACTCCACCACCACCTGAAGATCAAGCCTGAGCGTTGATCTAGTGCTATGCATTTTCTAGGAACTTTTTGGTAACTTGTTGCCAAAGGGGGAGAAGATGTATAGATCATAGGCTTCGAGAGAGAGAGAGTGTTGCTTTTCTCTCTTGCTTTATTTGGTGGTTTTTCGAACTTTGTTTGCTTGTGTGTGAGATACTACATCCTTATGCTTGTGAGACATCGATGATCATGTGTTTGATCATAAGCTACACTTAATGTTTGCTTGATGCTTGCTTAAATATTATCATTCTATCTATCGTTTGTGATCATTCACTATTCTTGGTGATGAGTGCATGTATTTCATTCTTATCATTTTGAGCGCTCCACCAAGATGTATGTGACATGGAAGAGTAACCCATGATTCTAATTCTTTGTGCATTTGCAGTCCAAAGCAAATTTTAAATATGCACAAATTTAGGGGGAGCTCTTACTTATCACATACCTCTCAAAGCGACGATATATTTCATGCTTATTATCATTTGTCGAAGCTTTGATCTATATGTTGTCATCAATTACCAAAAAGGGGGAGATTGAAAGTGCAACTATCCCTAGGTGGTTTTGGTAATTCATAACAACATATAGCTCATTGAGCTAATACTATTCCAAGATAATTATTTTAGGAAAGCTCAATGATTGGCATGGCATGGATGTGAAAGTGGAACCCTCAAAATGCTAAGGACAATGGATTGGCTCAAGCTCAAAAGCTCAAGACTCTTCATTTTATATTTTAGTGATCCAAGATCACATTGAGTCCATAGGAAAAGCCAATACTATTAAGGAGGGATGAGGTGTTGCTTAATGAGCCTCTTGCTTCATGTGCTTAGTGATACGCTCCAAAACCCTCAACTACTTTCCCATATCCACATATGACCAAAACTCTAAGCCAAACTCGGTCCTACCGATTCTTCCTATCCGGCGCCACCGAGTTTCACTTGTCATTAGCCACTGCCAAACCCTAGCAATTCGGTTCTACCGATAAGGATCTCGGTCCCACCGAGATGGGGTTGCAAACTCTCTGTTTCCCTTTCGTAACTTTTCAGTCCCACCGAAAGAGCGAATCGGTCCCACCGAGATTGCAATGTAAACTCAGTGTTTCCCCTTTGTAACTTTTCGATCTCACCGAGTTCCACTCGGTCTCACCGAAAGAGCAAATCGGTCCCACCGAGTTTGCCTGACCAACTCTCTGGTTAGCTAATTACCAAATTCGGTCTCACCGAGTTTGTGTAATCGGTCTCACCAAGATTACGTTATGCCCAAACCCTAACCGAATCGGTCCTACCGAGTTGCATGTCAGTCCCACCGAAAATCTCTAACGGTCACTAGGTTTACTATTTCGGTCAGACCGAGTTTTCTGATTCGGTCCCACCGAGATTGGAAAACTGTGTAACGGTTGGATTTTGTGTGGAGGCTATATATACCCCTCCACCTCTTTCTCATTCAGTGAGAGAGCCATCAGAACACACACATCATTCCAACTCATTTGTTCTGAGAGAGAACCACCTACTCATGTGTTGAGACCAAGACATTCCATTCCTACCATATGAATCTTGATCTCTAGCCTTCCCAAGTTGCTTTCCACTCAAATCTTCTTTCCACCAAATCCAAATCCTATGAGAGAGAGTTGAGTGTTGGGGAGACTATCATTTGAAGCACAAGAGCAATGAGTTCATTACCTACACACCATTTGTTACTTCTTGGAGAGTGGTGTCTCCTAGATTGGCTAGGTGTCACTTGGGAGCCTCCGACAAGATTGTGGAGTTGAACCAAGGAGTTTGTAAGGGCAAGGAGATCGCCTACTTCGTGAAGATCTACCGCTAGTGAGGCAAGTCCTTCGTGGGCGATGGCCATGGTGGGATAGACAAGGTTGCTTCTTCGTGGACCCTTTGTGGGTGGTTGCTTCTTCGTGGACCCTTCGTGGGTGGAGCCCTTCGTGGACTCGCGCAACCATTGCCCTTGGGTGGAGCCCTGTGTGGACTCGCGCAACCGTTACCCTTCGTGGGTTGAAGTCTCCATCAACGTGGATGTAGGATAGCACCACCTATCCGAACCACGGGAAAAACATCCGTGTCTCCAATAGCGTTTGAACTCTCCAAACCCTTCCATTTACATTCTTGCAAGTTGCATGCTTTACTTTCCGCTGCCCATAAACTCTTTGCGTGCTTGCTTGAATTGTGTGATGATTGCTTGACTTGTCCTAGAATAGCTAAAATCTGCCAAGAACTAAAATTGGGAAAAGGTTAAGTTTTTATTTGGTCAAGTAGTCTAATCACCCCCCTCTAGACATACTTCCGATCCTACAAGGTCTCCGCTCATGACACTCTCACGTATTAATGAGTGGGGTTATACATGCGCGGGAGTCTCTAGAGTGCCACCCTCAGGCCTCGGGGGCTCCCGCCCACGTCCCAGTGGAAGCACCATGCTCCCCGCTAGTCGTCGACACTATCCCCCAATGACTATGCTCACAGCCAGTGAAAGCACTTAGCTCCGCACTGGTGGAAGACAAGACAACTAGCTAGGTGCCGGACGCGGCCATTTACTTTCCTCCGCTTTTATGTAACTCGATTCGCCGCCCTTTTGGATTAAACTTAAAGTCTTTTTTTGCCAAGAGTGGGGGTAGTTTTCTTTGGTCTCTGCCGGTTTTATCATATTTTGGTTGTGTGCCCCAGTTTTAAGGCTCGTGCTCCCGACCCTCCGGCTCGGGGGCTGGTTAGCCGACCGCACCATGTATGTCTGGACGACCTCGGCAGGACCCCCTTGGGGCAAGAGCGCACGAGCCGCAAGATTGCCGCATACGCATTCTGCCACTATCTGCAGGACGCTCCTGACGTGGCTCTCTCAGACAAATCTGCAGGATCCCCAGGAGGCCCAGGGCCTGCGAGCCCGTAGGAGTTTGCCTCAAGAGAAAGGCACGCCAACAACCTCACGACCCGCTCAAGGCCGGCTAAAATCAAGATAACCCACAATGACGACCCTACCCCGGGGGATCGCGAGCTCGCGAAAGCGTGTTTTCAGGTCCAACTCTAACACAAGAAGAAGAACGGAACATCAATTTACATACACGAGGGGCTCCTCCTCCAAAATGCTCTCATGCCCTGCGGGGCTGTGTCCATGTCTCCGCATTCAGGTTCAGGCAAGGGAATATGGGCTCAATTGGACATACCGCTCACAGCGTCGTCCTGGTCACTCTCGTACGCACTGCTGGCACTGTCACTGGCGTTGTCTTTGCCATCGTCGACCACGCCGTCTTCATCCGCCATGACTACCACCGTGTCATCCTAAGTGGAGAATGCCCTGACCAGGGGCATCCACGTGATTGTCCACCCAGTGCGACAGGTTGTCCCGGATGGCCCCTGGCACCGGGGCAATGGCGGGGTCAAAGTCGAAGTGGGGGTCGAGGTTCTGGAGATGGCTAAAGACGCGCGAGAACGCGTGCCCAAGGAGGCCCCGACTCCTTTCCTCAACAAGCTCGTGAGCCTTCGAAGCCCGGTTCTCCAGGCGTGTCACAACTTTAGTAAAGAAGCAGAGGTGGCTGGCGTAGTCTTCCGCGTGGGGATGAGGGACGCTCTACTCACAGATGACGCCCAGTGCTCGGTTGGCCCTCACCCTGAGGGTCTGGAGCATGGGGGCGTGTTCGCGCTGCAGCGTCTGCCGATTACACGCATCCTCCCTGTTCTACTGCGCGAGGGACGTGGCTTCATCATTCTGCTACTGAAGCGAGAGCAGATCTGCGCGCGGAGGTCAAGGCGACCTGGGCAGAGGTCTGGGCCGCCACAGCGGTCCTCTTGCGCTGCTCCGCTTTGTTCAGCCTCGACCTGAGGATGGTAGTCCTGCCATTAGCTTTGGCCTCCTAGAGCTTCAACTTCAGGTTGTACTCATTGGCAAGATCTGCACGAGCCTTCACTACCCTCCGGTTGACCTCCTCCTGGACCTTGGCTTCGCAGGCGGTGACGACATCTTCGGCCACGGCCACATGGCGCTCCGTCATCTCCAGCCGCTCATGTTCCAGGCTGCGCTCCAAGGCCTCCAGCGCTAGTGCCTCCTCGCGATTTAGGATCTCCTTCTCTTCGGAAGGTGCTCCATTCATTGACGCCAAGACAGTCATGCGTGCCTCGATCGGCTGCTCCAGGGCAGCATTCAAGGCTAGGAGCTCGCGTTCCCGCTTCTCGGTGCTCTCACGGCGGCGGTCGGCCTTCTTCGCCTCCTCTAAGGCCCGAGTGCTGGCCTCACGGGAGGCCGTGAGTTCCACTATGGCATTTGCCTTTTTACGCTCATGATGGAGCTGCCCAAGGTTGATGGTGACCTTTAATTGGTGCCACTCATGAGCCAAGCGGAGGTCCTCCGTCTTGAGGCGAGCGTCAACCGCCATGAGCTCTCCTCCAAGGCGGCTCAGCGCACCCATCGCCTCCCCCAAGAGCTCATGGTGCATGACACCGTGTCCGTGTGCGAGCTCCAGTGCGCGGCCAAGTCCATCATCTGCGCCAAGGGTTGCTGGGGAAGCTTGAGGTGGCCCGCTTGCCCCCGGCAGGGGGCTTGGGGCCGGCGCCTTCTCTGCCACCTCATGGGCTTTGGCAAAGGCGCTAGATGACGTGGCTCACCACCTGAAGACAAGGCCGATGCTAGGGTCGCCCAGCCGCCGGCAATGACCAACAGAGGAGTCCTTGGCATGCTAGCTATGCCCCAGACCGGGGCGCGAAGAAGTGATGCCAGAAAAGCCGGATCGAGGCCCCAGGTTGGCGCATCTGCCTCCGGAGCGGCCATCGGGCCCCGCACAGCGGTTCGGCCAGCAAAGCTCAGGATCAATGGTGAGCCGGTGGTCGGCGAGGGCCCCCCTCAGGAGATCTCGCTGCTCCAGCCAAAGGGATCCTATAGAGCCTTGGTCAAAAAAGGGAGCAACATTTAGAAAATTATGCAGATGAGGTACTTACTCGTCTTTGGCAATGTATTTCCTCTATTTCAATGGCCGGTAGGCGCCACCGTTGCCTCTTGGAAGCACCTTCCTCTTGTGGAGTGCTTCGAAATTAGCCGGTCGAAGCCCTGGGCGTGATCGCCGTCGCCTGGGGCAGTGGGCGGGGCTCCTGAGGGGACGACCTCGGGAGCGTCAGGCTGCCTCGACCCCTCAGTCTCCGCCTCAGGACAGCTCACCCAAGCCCTAGGAGCCTTCACCTCGAGGGCCACGACTGACATCGCTTCCTTGGAGGCCGCCCCACTGGCATTCGACGGTGCTCGCCCCCTGCACCAGCTTTCGGGGTGAATGTCGAGGTGGCATCAGGCAGGGGGAACACGAAGACGGGGCTTTCGAGGGGCGCTTCAAGGCCGACCGGGCGCAATCCCCATTCATTTAAGGGGGCATCTGACTCGTGAACTCCACCTTGTTTGAGAAGCAGTACAAGAGGCAACCCTCCTCCGACAGATTGGTTGGCGCTGGGTCGCCCGACAGGAGCTCGAGCACTGTGTGCCGCGCCTCAGGAGGAAGAGGAGACACATGAAGCCTCATGGGGTCCCCGCAGCCGGAGAAGGCCCACATCGGCTGAGAGTAACACGGAAGTAGAGCAATGCGGCACTTGATAAACTCCTTCACCACCAAAGGCGTCGTCATGCCAAGGTCCTTCAGCCTGGCAAGCCCATGCCAGACGTGGGCGAGCCGCCGGTTGATAACCCACAAGTATAGGGGATCAATTGTAGCCTCTTTCAATAAGTAAGAGTGTCAAACCCAACGAGGATCTAAAGGTAGAACAAATATTCCCTCAAGTTCTATCGACCATCGATACAACTCTACGCACGCTTGACATTCTCTTTACCTAGAACAAGTATGAAACTAGAAGTACTTTGTAGGTCTTGTTGGATAGGTTTGCAAGATCATAAAGATTATGTAAATAAAAAGTAGGGGCTGTTTAGGTAAAGACACAACTAAGTTAGTTTTAGTAAAGAGCATTTTGTTACGAGAATGTTATTTGTCCCTAGGCAATCGATAACTAGACCGGTAATCATTATTGCAATTTTATATGAGGGAGAGGCATAAGCTAACATACTTTCTCTACTTGGATCATATGCACTTATGATTGGAACTCTAGCAAGCATCCACAACTACTAAAGATCATTAAGGTAAAACCCAACCATAGCATTAAAGTATCAAGTCCTCGTTATCCCATATGCAACAACCCCCTTACTCGGGTTTGTGTTTCAGTCACTCATGCAACCCACTATAAGCGAATCGTAAACGTATTGCAACACCCTACAGCGGGGATCCCTCACGCTTGCGCGACACGGAGAGCACCATAGGACAGCACCAATAATAAAACATGCAACTCAAACCAATCTTGATCATCAAATAGCTCATAGGACAAAATGGATCTACTCAAACATCATAGGATAGCCATACATCATTGGGAAATAATATATAGCGTTGAGCACCATGTTTAAGTAGAGATTACAGCGGGTAAGAGAGAGGTTACACCTCTGCATAGAGGGGGGAAGAGTTGGTGATGATGGCGGTGAAGTTGTTGGTGAAGATTGCGGTGATGATGATGGCCCCCGGTGGCACTCCGGTGCCACCCGAAGCGAGGGGGAGAGAGCCCCCCTCCTTCTTCTTCCTCCTTGACCTCCACCATAGATGGGAGAAGGGTCTCCCCTCTGGTCCATGGCCTGCATGGCGTGGGAGGGGCGAGAGCCCCTCCACGATTGGATCTGTCTCTGTGTCTCTCTCTGTTTCTGCGTTCTCCTCTGCCACCCTTTCACCGTTTCTTTTATATCTGGAGATCCGTAACTCTGATTGGGTTGAAACCTTCTCCCAAATATTATTCCAAAAATTAGATTTCTTGCGGCCAAAGTAGAGCATCAACTGCCTTACGAGGGGCCCTCGAGGGTGGGGGGCGCGCCTGCCTGTAGTGGCCGTGGGCCCCACCCTCGTGGCCACCTCGGGCACCGTCTCACGTTGATTTTCTTCCCAAAAATCAAAAATATTCCAAAATAATCCTCCGTCCGTTTTCATCCCGTTTGGTATGGATATTCTGCGAAACCAAAAACATGCAACAGACAGGAACTGGCACTGGGCACTGGATCAATATGTTAGTCCCAAAAATAGTATAAAAAGTTGCCAAAAAGTATATGGAAGTTGTAGAATATTGGCATGGAACAATCAAAAATTATAGATACAACAGAGACGTATCAGCATCCCCAAGATTAATTCCTGCTCGTCCTCGAGTAGGTAAATGATAAAAAAGATAATTTTTGATGTGGAATGCTACCTAGCATAATCTTGATCATATGTCTAATCATGGCATGAATATTAATACATGAATGATTCAAATAAATAGTCTATCATTTGACATAAAAACAATAATACTTCAAGCCTACTAATAAAGCAATCATGTCTTTTCAAAATAACATGGCCAAAGAAAGTTATCCCTACAAAATCGTATAGTCTGGCTATGCTCCATCTTCACCACACAAAATATTCACATCATGCAAAACCCCGATGACAAGCCAAGCAATTGTTTCATACTTTTGACGTTCTCAGACCTTTTCAACTTTCACGCAATACATGAGCGTGAGCCATGGACATAGCACTATAGGTGGAATAGAATAGTGCTTGTGGAGAAGACAAAAAGGAGAAGATAGTCTCACATCAACTAGGCGTATCAACGGGCTATGGAGATGCCCATCAATAGATATCAATGTGAGTGAGTAGGGATTGCCATGCAATGGATGCACTAGAGCTATAAGTGTATGAAAGCTCAAACTGAAACTAAGTGGGTGCGCATCCAACTTGCTTGCTCATGAAGACCTCGGGCGTTTGAGGAAGCCCATCATCGGGCCTTTCTCTTTTTTTGTTCGTCCGGAGTCTCATCCCGACTTGTGGGGGAATCATAGTCTCCATCATCCTTTCCTCACTGGGGCAATGCTCTAATAATGATGATCATCACACTTTTATTTACTTACAACTCAATATTACAACTCGATACTAGAACAAAGATATGACTCAATATGAATGCCTCCGGTGGTGTACCGGGATGTGCAATGATCTAGCGTAGCAATGACATCAATAAACGCACAAGCCATGAAAATATCATGCTAGCTATCTTACGATCATGCAAAGCAATATGACAATAAATTCTCAAGTCATGTATATGATGGTGATGGAAGTTGCATGGCAATATATCTCGGAGTGGCTATGGAAATGCCATGATAGGTAGGTATGGTGGCTGTTTTGAGGAAGGTATATGGTGGGTTTAAGGTACCGGCGAAAGTTGCACGGTACTAGAGAGGCTAGCAATGGTGGAAGGGTGAGAGTGCGTATAATCCATGGACTCAACATTAGTCAAAAAGAACTCACATAGTTATTGCAAAAGTCTATTAGCTATCGAAACAAAGTACTACGCGCATGCTCCTAGGGGGGTAGATTGGTAGGAAAAGACCATCGCTCGTCCCCGACTGCCACTCATAAGGGAGACAATCAATAAATAAATCATGCTCCAACTTCGTTACATAACGGTTCACCATACGTGCATGCTACGGGAATCACAAACCTCAACACAAGTATTTCTACAATCCACAACTACCCACTAGCATGACTCTAATATCACCATCTTTATATCGCAAAACTATTGCAAGGAATCAAGCATATCATATTAAGTGATCTACAAGTTTTATGTAGGATTTTATGACTAACCATGTGAATGACCAATTCCTGTCATCTCTATAAATAGATATAAGTGAAGCAAGAGAGTTTAATTATTTCTACAAAAGATATGCCCATGCTCTAACAAATATAAGTGAAGAAAAAGAGCATTCTAGAAATGGCGGTTTTCTATGTAAAGAGAAACAGGCAATCCAAACTTCAATAGGTATAAGTGAAGCACATGAAGCATTCTATAAAGCCATACTCAAAAGATATAAGTGAAGTGCATAGAGCATTCTACAAATCAACCAAGGACTATCTCATACCAGCATGGTGCATAAAAGAAAAGTGAAAACTAAATGCAAAAGGCGCTCCAAGATTTGCACATATCGCATGAACGAAACGAATCCGAAAACATACCAATACTTGTTGAAGAAAGAGGGGATGCCTTCCGGGGCATCCCCAAGCTTAGATGCTTGAGTCTCCTTGAATATTTACTTGGGGTGCCTCGGGAATCCCCAAGCTTGAGCTCTTGCCTCTCTTCCTTCTTCTCACATCGAGACATTCTCGATCATCGAACACTTCATCCACACAAAACTTCAAAAGAAAACTCGATAAGATCCATTAGTATAATAAAGCAAATCACTACTCTAACTAATGTTGCAAACCAATTCATATTTTGTTTTTGCATTGTGTCTACTGTAATATAACTTTTTCATGGCTTAATCCACTGATACAAATTGATGGTTTCATCAAAACAAGCAAATTATGCATCAAAAACAGAATCTGTCTAAAACAGAACAGTCTGTAATAATATGAACATTCACCATACTTATGATACTTGAAAAATTCTACAAAAATTAGGAAAAACAAACAATTTGTATAGAAATACAGTGCAAAAATAATCAGAACCATTTGACGTTCCAGCTAAAAATGTAAAATCGCACACTACAGCCAAAGTTTCTGTCCTGCACCGTACTGACCATCAAGCAAATGTAAACATCCTAAAGGCAAACCTTGGCACATTATTTTTATAATACAATGGAATTGTACAAGGGGATAATTATTTTTGTTGAAAAGTTTCTGTAATCAATATTCACAAATTTTCAGTGAGCATGAACAAAGTTCAAGGAGCTCTCCCACTTCAACAATGCTTGTCTTTCTCACTTTCACTTTCCTTTTTGAAATAGTTTTGGGTTCCACTCTTTATTATTGTTGTTTTTAAACTATATGAAAGCACTCAACAGAAATAAATGACTCTCTAAAACTTCCGGGTTGTCTCCCTGGCAGCGCTTTCTTTAAAGCCATTAAGCTGGGCATATAGTGCTCAAGTAGTGAATCCACCTGGATCCCAAGGTATATCAAAGCCAATTTTAATTAACAATGATTTGTAATTAAGTAGTGAGCACAAAGTAACATATATCATGTAACAACGAAGTCTAACTCTCTTCCTATGCATCGGCATGTCATAAAAGAACAATTCATGCACACAAAGTAAAGGCCAATGCATAGTATAAACAGTTTCTTGCATTTTTATTGTATTGGAAACATGGAGAGGTGGAGATATAGTTCCTCTCTCATAATAATTTCAAGTAGGAGCAGCAAGCACATGCATATTATATCTATCAAAATCATCATGTGTAGTAGTAAAAGGCAACCCATCAATATAATCGTTAATAAGCACAAACTTCTCCGATATAGTGTAGTTTGGAGAGTTCAAAAAGATAATAGGACTATCATGTGTGGGTGCAATAGCAACAATTTCATGTTTAACATAAGGAACTATAGCAAGTTCATCTCCATCAGCATAATTCATATTGGCATCTTGGCCACAACCATAGAAAGCATCATCAAAAAGGGATATTTCAAAAGAATCAATGGGATCATAGCAATTTTCATAGCATTCATCCTTCGGTAAGCATGAAGGGGAATTAAACAATGTATGAGTTGAAGAGTTACTCTCATTAGAAGGTGGGCACGGGTGATCAATCCACTCTTCCTCCTTTTGTTCTTCGCTCTCCTCCTCATCTTTTTCATCCAATGAGCTCACAGTTTCATCAATTTCTTCTTCCATAGACTCCTGCAAAATATTAGTCTCTTCTTGGACAACGGAGACTTTCTCAATAAGTGCATTAATATCGTAATTGTATTCATAATTCTCATAACAATATTTAAGGATAGCAAAATTTTCAGGTCTATAAACCGAATCATCAAAGTCTTCAAACTCTTTAAACATAGATTCAATTTCATAAGCACCCATAAAAGCAACAAATTCTTCTATTTGTTCCACATCATAGTAATCATATATACCATTAGCATAACAAGCTAATGTTTTACTATCATTAAATTCGCATGAAAAGGGAAGGTGCGGAGCCTTCATCCTAGAGAAACAAGTATAATCATATCTCAAGCATAGTTGCCTAGCATACCACTTCAATATATGAATTTGATCCCATAATAGTTTCCCTTTTTGTGTCAAGCGGTAATCCGTAAAGTATTCATGTTGATCCAATGTTACTCCCATTACATAATGAATGGGGTTTTCTCAGGATTATTGAAGTAATACATAATATCTTTCACATAACCAGCATCGAGGATTTTAGGAGGTTCCCCATCTCCATGAGCAGAAAGTACACCTAAATTTTTTGGTATTTCGTGTTCCATATCCATAACTAAAGATAAAGGACAACTAAGAACAGCAAATAAAAATTACTTAGTGATAAAGCAAACAAGCACACACGAGAATATTCACCCCACGCTATTGCTCCCCGGCAACGACACCAGAAAAAGATCTTGATAACCCACAAGTATAGGGAATCAATTGTAGCCTCTTTCGATAAGTAAGAGTGTCGAACCCAATGAGGAGCTAAAGGTAGAACAAGTATTCCCTCAAGTTCTATCGACCACCGATACAACTCTACGCACGCTTGACGTTCGCTTTACCTAGAACAAGTATGAAACTAGAAGTACTTTGTAGGTGTTGTTGGATAGGTTTGCAAGATAATACAGATTACGTAAATAAAAAGTAGAGGCTGTTTAGCTAAAGACACAAC
This sequence comes from Triticum urartu, assembly GCF_003073215.2. NCBI lineage: Eukaryota > Viridiplantae > Streptophyta > Magnoliopsida > Poales > Poaceae > Triticum > Triticum urartu. Next base: position 318,634,830 of record NC_053027.1, read on the forward strand.
TAAGTTAGTTTTAGTAAAGAGCTTTTTGTTACGAGAAAGTTATTTGTCCCTACGCAATCCATAACTAGACCGGTAATCATTATTGCAATTTTATATGAGGGAGAGGCATAAGCTAACATACTTTATCTACTTGGATCATATGCACTTATGATTGGAACTCTAGCAAGCATCCACAACTACTAAAGATCATTAAGGTAAAACCCAACCATAGCATTAAAGTATCAAGTCCTCGTTATCCCATATGCAACAACCCCCTTACTCGGGTTTGTGTTTCAGTCACTCACGCAACCCACTATAAGCGAATCGTAAACGTATTGCAACACCCTACAGCGGGGATCCCTCACGCTTGCGCGACACGGAGAGCACCATAGGACAGCACCAATAATAAAACATGCAACTCAAACCAATCTTGATCATCAAATAGCTCATAGGACAAAACGGATCTACTCAAAAATCATAGGATAGCCATACATCATTGGGAAATAATATATAGCGTTGAGCACCATGTTTAAGTAGAGATTACAGCGGGTAAGAGAGAGGTTACACCGCTGCATAGAGGGGGGAAGAGTTGGTGATGATGGCGGTGAAGTTGTTGGTGAAGATTGCGGTGATGATGGCCCCCGGTGGCACTCCGGTGCCACCGGAAGCAAGGGGGAGAGAGCCCCCTCCTTCTTCTACTTCCTTGACCTCCACCCTAGATGGGAGAAGGGTTTCCCCTCTGGTCCATGGCCTCCATGGCGTGGGAGGGGTGAGAGGCCCTCCGAGATTGGATCTGTCTCTGTGTCTCTCTCTGTTTCTGCGTTCTCCTCTGCCGCCCTTTCACCGTTTCTTTTATATCCGGAGATCCGTAACGCAGATTGGGTTGAAACCTTCGCCCAGATCTTTTTCCAAAAATTAGCTTTCTTGCGGCCAAAGTAGAGCAACAACTGCCTTACGAGGGGCCCACGAGGGTGGGGGCGCGCCTGCCTGTAGTGGCCGTGGGCCCCACCCTCGTGGCCACCTCGGGCACCGTCTCGCGTTGATTTTCTTCCCAAAAATCACAAATATTCCAAAATAATTCTCCGTCCGTTTTTATCCCGTTTGGATTCTGGTTGATATGGATATTCTGCGAAACCAAAAACATGCATCAGACAGGAACTGGCACTGGGCACTGGATCAATATGTTAGTCCCAAAAATAGTATAAAAAGTTGCCAAAAAGTATATGGAAGTTGTAGAATATTGGCATGGAACAATCAAAAATTATAGATACAACAGAGACGTATCAGCATCCCCAAGATTAATTCCTGCTCGTCCTCGAGTAGGTAAATGATAAAAAAGATAATTTTTGATGTGGAATGCTACCTAGCATAATCTTGATCATATGTCTAATCATGGCATGAATATTAATACATGAATGATTCAAATAAATAGTCTATCATTTGACATAAAAACAATAATACTTCAAGCCTACTAATAAAGCAATCATGTCTTTTCAAAATAACATGGCCAAAGAAAGTTATCCCTACAAAATCGTATAGTCTGGCTATGCTCCATCTTCACCACACAAAATATTCACATCATGCAAAACCCTGATGACAATCCAAGCAATTGTTTCATACTTTTGACGTTCTCAAACCTTTTCAACTTTCACGTAATACATGAGCATGAGCCATGGACATAGCACTATAGGTGGAATAGAATGGTGGTTGTGGAGAAGACAAAAAAGGAGAAGAAGCCATGAAAACATCATGCTAGCTATCTTACGATCATGCAAAGCAATATGACAATAAATGCTCAAGTCATGTATATGATGATGATGGAAGTTGCATGGCAATATATCTCGGAATGGCTATGGAAATGCCATGATAGGTAGGTATGGTGGCTGTTTTGAGGAAGGTATATGGTGGGTTTATGGTACCGGCGAAAGTTGCCGGATACTAGAGAGGCTAGCAATGGGTGGAAGGGTGAGAGTGCGTATAATCCATGGACTCAACATTAGTCATAAAGAACTCACATACTTATTGCAAAGTCTATTAAGCTATCGAAACAAAGTACTACGCGCATGCTCCAAGGGGGATAGATTGGTAGGAAAAGACCATCGCTCGTCCCCGACCCCACTCATAAGTAAGACAATCAATAAATAAATCATGCTCCGACTTCGTTACATAACGGTTCACCATACGTGCATGCTACAGGAATCACAAACCTCAACAAGTATTTCTACTAATCCACAACTACCCACTAGCATGACTCTAATATCACCATCTTTATATCGCAAAACTATTGCAAGGAATCAAACATATCATATTCAGTGATCTACAAGTTTTATGTAGGATTTTATGACTAACCATGTGAATGACCAGTTCCTGTCATCTCTCTAAATAGATATAAGTGAAGCAAGAGAGTTTAATTCTTTCTACAAAAGATATGCCCACACTCTAACATATATAAGTGAAGCGAAAGAGCATTCTACAAATGGCGGTTTTCTATGTAGAGAGAAACAAGCAATCCAAACTTCAATAGGTATAAGTGAAGCACATGAAGCATTCTATAAAGCCATACACAAAAGATATAAGTGAAGTGCATAGAGCATTCTACAAATCAACCAAGGACTATCTCATACCAGCATGGTGCATAAAAGAAAAGTGAAAACTAATTGCAAAAGACGCTCCAAGATTTGCACATATCGCATGAACGAAACGAATCCGAAAACATACCAATACTTGTTGAAGAAAGAGGGGATGCCTTCCGGGGCATCCCCAAGCTTAGACGCTTGAGTCTCCTTGAATATTCACTTGGGGTGCCTCGGGCATCCCCAAGCTTGAGCTCTTGCCTCTCTTCCTTCTTCTCACATCGAGACATTCTCAATCATCGAACACTTCATCCACACAAAACTTCAACAGAAAACTCGATACGATCCATTAGTATAATAAAGCAAATCACTACTCTAAGTACTGTTGCAAACCAATTCATATTTTGTTTTTTTGCATTGTGTGGGGGGCGCGCCTGCCTGTAGTGGCCGCGGGCCCCACCCTCGTGGCCACCTCGGGGGCCATCTCGCGTTGATTTTCTTCCCAAAAATCACAAATATTCCAAAATAATTCTCTATCCATTTTATCCCGTTTGGATTCCGTTTGATATGGATATTCTGCGAAACCAAACACATGCAACCGACAGGAACTGACACTAGGCACTGGATCAATATGTTAGTCCCAAAAATAGTATAAAACGTTGCCAAAAAGTATATGGAAGTTGTAGAATATGGGCATGGAACAATCAAAAATTATAGATACGACGGAGACGTATCACCGGTCGACAAGCTTCGCGTGCCCCCAGCAAGAACTAGGGACAGTCGGAGCTCGTGGGAGCAGGAGTAGGGGGCTGAGCACGCCAGCATCCACGAATACCTATCGCTTCTGAAATCCGCCCACAACTGGTGAGAGTTCAAAGTCAATCCTCGAGCCGGCCTTCGCCACAACGGCTTGGAAGGTCACGCACCCCGAGCGCTGGCGGGCTTCGGTCAGATGTAGCGAGAAGAAATGGCGAAGCAAAGCCACAGAAGGGGTAATGCCCACTGATACGTCCATTTTGCATCATGCTTCTATATCGATATTTATTGCATTATGGGCTGTTATTACACATTATGTCACAGTACTTATGCCTATTCTCTCTTATTTTACAAGGTTTACATGAAGAGGGAGAATGCCGGCAGCTGGGATTCTGGGCTGGAAAAGGAGCAAATATTGGAGACCTATTCTGCATAGCTCAAAAGTCTTGAAACTTCACGGAAGATGTTTTCAGAATATATAAAAAATACTCAGCGGAAGAGATTCACCAGGGGGCCACACCCTGCCCATGAGGGTGGGGGGCATGCCCTACCCCCCTGGGCGCCCCCCCACCTCATGGGCCCCTTGATGGCCCTCCGGTGGCCATCTTTTGCTATATGAAGTCTTTCGATGGGAAAAAAATAAGAAGCCATCTTCTCGGACGAAACTCCATCGCCACGAGGCAGAACCTTGGCAGATCCAATCTAGGGCTCCGGCAGAGCTGTTCTGCCGGGGAAACTTCCCTCCCGGAGGGGGAAATCATCGCCATCGTCATCACCAACGCTCCTCTCATCAGGAGAGGGCAATCTCCATCAACATCTTCATCAGCACCATCTCATCTCAAAACCCTAGTTCATCTCTTGTATCCAATTCTTGTCTCCAAGTCCGGGATTGGTGCTAGTAGGTTGCTAGTAGTGTTAATTACTCCTTGTAGTTGATGCTAGTTGGTTTAATTGGTGGAAGATCATATGTTCAGATCCTATATGCATATTAATACCCCTCTGTTTATGAACATTTTTATGCTTTGTGAGTAGTTACATTTGTTCCTGAGGACATGGGAGAAGTCTTGCTATTAGTAGTCATGTGAATTTGGTATCCATTTGATATTTTGATGAGATGTATGTTGTCTCTCCTCTAGTGGTGTTATGTGAACGTCGACTACATGACACTTCACCATTATTTGGGCCTAGAGGAAGGCATTGGGAAGGAATAAGTAGATGATGGGTTGCTAGAGTGACAGAAGCTTAAACCCTAGTTTATGCGTTGCTTCGTAAGCGGCTGATTTGGATCCATATGTTTCATGCTATGGTTAGGTTTACCTTAATACTTTTGTTGTAGTCGCGGATGCTTGCAGTAGAGGTTAATAATAAGTGGGATGCTTGTCCAAGTAAGTATAGTACCCAAGCACCGGTCCACCCACATACCAAATTATGAAAGTACCGAACGCGAATCATATGAGTGTGATGAAAACTAGATTGACGATATTCCCATGTGTCCTCGGGAGCGCTTTTATCTATATAAGAGTTTGTCCAGGCTTGTCCTTTGCTACAAAACGGATTGGGCCACCTTTCTGCACTTTATTTACTTTAGTTACTTGTTGCTCATTACAAATTATCCTATCACAAAACTACCTGTTACCACTTGTTTCAGTACTTGCACAGAATACCTTGCTGGAAACCGCTTATCATTTTCTTCTGCTCCTCATTGGTTTCGACACTCTTACTTATCGAAAGGACTACGATAGATCCCCTATACTTGTGGGTCATCAAGACTCTTTTCTGGCGCCGTTGCCGGGGAGTGAAGCGCCTTTGGTAGGTGGAATTTGGTAAAGAAAAATTTATATGGTGTGCTGAAATTTACTGTCACTTGTTACTACGGAAAACAATCCTCTGAGGGGCTTGTTCGGGCTATCTTCACCCCGACCAGTAGAGTAAAGAGTTGCTCTTCAACCTACTGAACCTACTGAAAATGAAAATGTCTGCTTTGAAACTGCTAGCTAATCCCTTTTTAGGAGATGGAACAAAACATCCTAACGAGCATCTAATATATGTGGATGAAGTTTGTGGATTATTTAAGCTTGCAGGTGTACCCGGAGATGTTGTTAAAAAGAAGGTCTTCCCTTTATCTATGAAGGGAGATGCATCGACATGGTATAGGCTATGTGATGATATGGGGTCTTGGAATTACAAACGATTGAAATTGGAATTTCATCAGAAGTTTTATCCTATGCATCTTGTTCATCGTGATCGCAATTATATATATAATTTTTGGCCTCGCGAAAGGAGAAAGCATCGCTCAAGCTTGGGGGAGGCTTAAATCAATGTTATATTCATGCCCCAATCATGAGCTCTCAAGAGAAATGATTATTCAAAATTTATGCTCGGCTTTCTGATAACAATCGCACCATGCTTGATACTTCTTGTGCTGGCTCTTTTATGATGAAGACTATTGAATTCAAATGGATTATTGGAAAGAATTAAACGCAACTCTGAAGATTGGGACCTCGACAAAGTAAGGAGTCAGGTATGACACCTAGTTTTGATTGTGTTAAATCTTTTATGGATACCGATATTTTTCATAAATTTAGCACTAAATATGGACTTGACTCTGAGATAGTAGCTTCTTTCTGTGAATCTTTTGCTACTTATGTTGATCTCCCCAAGGAGAAGTGGTTTAAATGTCATCCTCCCATAGAAGTAAAAGTAGTTGCACCTATTAAAGTTGAAGAAAATATAGTCACTTATAATGATCCTATTATTCCTACTTCTTATTTTGAGAAACCACCTTTCCCTATTAGGATAAAGGATCATGCTAAAGCTTCAACTGTGGTTCGTAAAAGCAACATTAAAACTTATACACCTCATGAGAAAATTAATGTTGAACCTGATATTGCTATTGTTAAAGATCTCTTGTCTGATAATATCGATGGGCATGTTATTTATTCATTTCCATGATCAAACTGCTAGAATTGCTAAACCTTGTGCTAAAGATAAACCTAGACCTGTGGTAGGCATGCCTGTTATTTCTGTTAAAATAGGAGATCACTGTTATCATGGCTTATGTGATATGGGTGCTAGTGCTAGTGCAATACTTTATTCCTTATACAAAGAAATTATGCATGATATTGCACCTGCTGAGTTAGAAGATATTGATGTCACAATTAAACTTGCCAATAGAGATACTATTTCACCAATGGGAATTGTTAGAGATGTTGAAGTCTTGTGTGGGAAAACTAAATATCCAGCTGATTTTCTTGTTCTTGGTTCCCCACAAGATAGCTTTTGTCCCATTATATTTAATAGACCCTTCTTAAACACTGTTAATGCTAGGATAGACTGCGAAAAGGATGTTGTTGGATGTTGTTACTATCGGTTTAGATGATATGACTCATGAATTTAATTTTTCTAAATTTAGTAGAAAATACCGTGAAGAAGAATTACCTAATAAGGATGAAATTATTAGTCTTGCTTCCATTGTCATACCTCCTAGTGATCCTTTAGAACAATATTTGCTAGACAATGAAAATGATATATTTATGAATGAAAGAAGGGAAATAGATGAAGTATTATTTAAACAGGAACATATTCTGAAAAACAATTTACCTGTTGAAATCCTAGGGGATCCTCCTCCACCCAAGGGTGATCCCGTGTTTGAGCTTAAACCGTTGCCTGATACTCTTAAATATGCTTATCTTGATGAGAAAAAGATATATCCTGTTATTATTAGTGCTAACCTTTCAAAGCATGAGGAAGAGAGATTATTGAAAACTCTGAAGAAGCACCGTGCTGCTATTGGGTATACTCTTGATGATCTTAAGGGCATTAGTCCCACTCTATGTCAACATAAAATCAATTTGGAAGAAGATGCTAAACCAGTTCGTGATCATGAACGACGGCTAAATCCTAAAATGAAAGAAGTGGTAAGAAAGTAAATACTAAAGCTCCTTGAGGCAGGTGTAATCTATCTCGTTGCTGATAGTCAGTGGGTAAGTCCTGTCCATTGTGTCCCTAAGAAGGGAGGTATTACTGTCGTTCCTAATGATAAAGATGAACTGATTCCTCAAAGAATTATTACAGGTTATAGGATGGTAATAGATTTCCGCAAATTAAATAAAGCGACTAAAAAGGATCATTAAACCTTACCTTTTATCGATCAAATGCTAGAAAGATTATCCAAACATACACATTTTTGCTTTCTAGATGGTTATTCTGGTTTCTCTCAAATACCTGTGTCAGCCAAAGATCAATCAAAGACTACTTTTACTTGCCCTTTTGGTACTTTTGCTTATAGACGTATTCCTTTTGGTCTATGTAATGCACCTGCTACCTTTCAAAGATGCATGATGGCTATATTCTCTAACTTCTATGAAAATATTTGTGAGGTTTTCATGGACGATTTCTCCGTCTATGGATCTTCTTTTGATGATTGCTTGAGCAACCTTGATCGAGTTTTGCAGAGATGTGAAGAAACTAATCTTGTCTTGAATTGGGAAAAGTGCCACTTTATGGTTAATGAAGGTATTGTCTTGGGGCACAAAGTTTCTGAAAGAGGTATTGAAGTTGATAAAGCCAAGGTTGATGCTATTGAAAGATGCCATGTCCCAAGGACATCAAAGGTATAAGAAGTTTCCTTGGTCATGCTGGATTTTATAGGAGGTTCATTAAGGACTTCTCAAAAATTTCTCGGCCTCTTGACTAATTTATTACAAAAAGATATACCATTTGTCTTTGATGATGATTGTGTAGAAGCATTTGAAATACTTAAGAAAGCATTGATCTCTGCACCTATTGTTCAGCCACCTGATTGGAATTTACCCTTTGAAATTATGTGTGATGCTAGTGATTATGCTGTAGGTGCTGTTCTAGGGCAAAGAGTTGATAAGAAATTAAATGTTATTAAATATGCTAGTAAAACCCTAGACAATGCCCAAAGAAATTATGCTACTACTGAAAAAGAATTCTTAGCAGTTGTATTTGCTTTGATAAGTTCAGACCTTATATTGTTGATTCTAAAGTAACTATTCACACTGATCATGCTGCTATTAAATATCTCATGGAAAAGAAAGATGCTAAACCTAGACTTATTAGATGGGTTCTCTTGCTACAAGAATTTGACTTACATATTGTTGATAGAAAGGGAGCTGAGAACCCCGTTGCAGACAACTTGTCTAGGTTAGAAAATGTGCTTGATGACCCACTACCTATTGATGATAGCTTTCCTGATGAGCAATTAAATGTCATAAATACTTCTCATACTGCTCCATGGTATGCTGATTAAGCTAATTACATTGTTGCTAAGTTTATACCACCTAGTTCCACATACCAGCAAAAGAAAAACTTCTTCTATGATTTGAGGCATTACTTTTGGGATGACCCACATCTTTATAAAGAAGGAGTAGATGGTGTTATTAGACGTTGTGTGCCTGAGCATGAACAGGAACAGATCATACGCAAGTGTCACTCCGAAGCTTATGGAGGACACCATGCTGGAGATAGAACTGCACATAAGGTATTGCAATCTGGTTTTTATTGGCCTACTCTATTCAAGGATGCCCGTAAGTTTGTCTTATCTTGTGATGGATGTCAAAGAATTGGCTAATATTAGTAGACATCAAGAAATGCCTATGAACTATTCACTCCTTATTGAACCATTTGATGTTTGGGGCTTTGACTATATGGGTCCTTTTGCTTCCTCTAATGGATATATGCATATTCTAGTTGCTGTTGATTACGTTACTAAGTGGGTAGAAGCTATTCCAACTAGTAGTGCTGATCATAACACTTCTATTAAAATGCTTAAGGAAGTTATTTTTCCAAGATTTGGAGTCCCTAGATATTTAATGACTGATGGTGGTTCACATTTTATTCATGGTGCTTACTACAGTCAGCTACTTCCAGCCATGGCGAAAGATGGATGGCTGACGAAAGCTTTGCCGTCCCAGACGAAAAGGATGGCAAAGTAAGGTTCGGCAAAGAGGTACTTTGCCATGCTTCGGGGCTCGAAAAGCCTTTCATGCAGCGCAAAGAGCAGACGGCAATAAGTGCGCTGTTACTCTTAGGTGTAACGGCAGGCCTTTCGTCCGCCGCGCCGGCCGTTAGATACGTTTAATCTTTGCCGTCCGCCACTTGCCGTCCGCTAATGTGCGCTTTGCCGTCCGCTAGCGGACGGCGAAGAGGGCCGTTAAGTATTTTAACTAGCTCCAGTTGGCCCTCCATTTGCCGTTCGCTAGCGGACGAAAGATTCTTTGCCGTCTGCTTTCAGGGCTGATGGCAAAGCTTCTTTGCCGTCCGCTAGCTGACGAAAGAGTGAAAGTAGCTTTCCAGTAGTTTCCGTAAAATGCTTGCTAAATATGATGTTAACATAGAATTGCATCTCCTTATCACCCCAGTCTAGTGGTCAAAGTAGAATTGAGTTAATAGAGAGCTCAAATTAATTTTGCCAAAAGACTGTTAATAGATCTAGAAAGAATTGGTCCAAGAAACTTGATGATGCATTATGGGCTATAGAACTGCATATAAAAATCCTATGGGTATGTCTCGCGTATAAAAATGTTTATGGAAAAGCATGTCACTTAACCTCTCGAACTAGAACACAAGGCATATTGGGCTATTAAAGGAACTCAATTATGATCTCAAACTTGCCGGTGAGAAGAGGCTATTTGATATTAGCTCACTTGATGAATGGAGACCCATGCCTATGAAAATGCCAAGTTGTTTAAAGAAAAAGTTAAAAGATGGCATGATAAAAGATACAAAAGCGTGAGTTTAATGTAGGTGATATGTATTGCTATACAACTCTCGTTTAAGATTTTTTTGCAGGAAAACTTCTCTCTAAATGGGAAGGTCCTTATGTTATCAGAGGTCTATCATTCCGGTGCCATAAAAATTAACAACTTCGAAGGCACAAATCCGAAGGTGGTGAACGGTCAAAGAATCAAACATTATATCTCAGGTAATCCCATAAATGTTGAAACCAATGTTATTGAAACCGTAACCCCAGAGGAATACATAAGGGACACTTTCCAGGAACGTTTCAGACTCCTAAAAGGAATAGGTATGTGGTACGGTAAGTAAACCGACTCCAAAACAGTTTTTAAGGCAATATTTCTCCGTTTTGGAATATTTAGAAAAATAGAAAAATAAGAAGCAGTCTGGGAAGGACACGAGGGCTCCACGATGGTGGAGGGCGCGCCCTACCCCCCGGGAACGCCCCCTACCTCGTGGGCACCTCGTGTGCTCTCCGGACTCTGTTTTCTTACATGGCACGTATTTTGGTCGATAAAAATTCATTATATAATCTCCCAGACGTTTTGACTCCCGTATCACGCAATTATCCTCTGTTTTGTGTTTCGAGCTGTTGCTGCTGCAGATTAGAGCAAGATGTCTTCGCAAGAGTCAGCCGGGGAGAGCCGGGTGTCTCACCCGGCACCGAGATCAATGACAAACAACAATGTTGACCTCTTTGGGCCAGCTACGGAGGAAGAGATGGTGGCCTAATTGAAGAGCATAGATGCCATGGAGGAGGATCAAGAAGTCACTTCCCGCTTCCGAGCTGGATTCACAATGGGAGAACTGCAGAGCTCGGCATTCCAAACTCGGTTATCCCTTCCAATGTTAGATTTCTTTCTTATGAGAATATGAAAAAGAGTGTCACTGGTTCTCCCGCAACTATGCAGCACCCTTGGGTGCAGGGAGCTTTGGCTGTTACAGGAAAACTCCGAAAGGAAATAATGGACCTCAAGCATCAAGTCAACAAGCTCGAGTAGGAGAATCGTATCTTGAGGGACATCATCGCCAAGAACATCACATCACCATCCCCGAAAAGAGAGACATATTCACATGGGTATGGGCATGTGATTATGACCTCCAAGCCCAGATCTATGACCTGCAAAATCAAAACTGTGAGTATGAATATAGATTCAATAGGATGAGTTTGGCTGCATATTTGAGGTTTCAGGAGACTCGGTCATCCTTCTATGATGGTGAGCCTATGCCTTGGAAGAAGGACGACAAGCCTACGCCATCAAAAAAATCACCACCATCTCCAGCAACAAAGAAGAATTGAGTATCTGGTATGGGCACTCCCCTTGGCAACTGCCAAGCTTGGGGGAGTGCCCCGGTATTGTATCACCATCACTTTTATCTTTACCGTTTTTTCTTAGTTCGATCCTTTTGGTAATATCTTGATCTAGTAGAATAAAAGTTCTTAGTATGATCTAGTCATGAGTTTTGCTTTATAATCCTTCTATGTAATCGATTCCGTGAGCTATATAATAAAGATTAGTGTTGAGTCAAGGGCTTGATTATTTTGCCATGATCCTAAGGGAATAAAAGAAAAAATAAATAAATAAAAGAAACAAAGAGATCATGTGAGTCTTATGCAGAGTAATGAGCTCACATAGAAAAAGGTATGATGAATAAAAGTTGTTGAGGGTTGATAAACATAGTTTCGGTCATCGTTGCAATTAATAGGAAGTAATAAAGAAAGAGAGGTATTCACATATAAATATACTATCTTGGACATCTTTTATGATTGTGAGCACTCATTAAAATATTACATGCTAAATAGTTGACGTTGGACAAGGAAGACAACGTAATGGGTTATGTTTTCTTACATCTGAGATAAATTATATTTGTCATGGATCATCCAACATGGTTGAGCTTGTCTTTCCCCCCCATGCTAGCGAAATTCATCGCACCAAGTAGAGATACTACTTGTGCTTCCAAATACCCTTAAACCAGTTTTGCCATGAGAGTCCACCATACCTACCTATGGATTGAGTAAGATCCTCTAAGTAAGTTGTCATCGGTGCAAGCAATAAAAATTGCTCTCTAAATATGTATGACTTATTAGTGTGGGAGAAATAAGCTTTATACGATCGTCTGATACGAAAGAAATAAAAGCGACAGACTGCATAATAAAGGTCCATATCACAACTGGCAATATAAGGTGACATTCTTTCGCATTAAGATTTTGTGCATCCAACTACAAAAGCGCATGACAACCTTCTACTTCCCTCTGCGAAGGGCTTATCTTTTACTTTTATCTCCTACATTGCATAAGAGTCATGGTGATGTTCACCCTTCCTTTTTACATTTTATCCTTTGGCAAGCACAGTATGTTGGAAAGATCCTGGTATATATGGCTAATTGGATGTGTAGTTTCATGAACATATTACCGTTGACATTACCCTTGAGGTAAAACGTTGGGAGGCAAAACTATAAGCCCTATCTTTCTGTTGTTCGATCAAACTCCATACCATAAGTATTGCGTGAATGTCAGCAAATTGTGAAAGACTATATGATAGTTGAGTATGTGGGACTTGCTGAAAGCTCTTATCATATGACTCTTCCTATGTTATGATAAATTGCAATTGCCTCCAAATGACTTGATTTATAGGTTTGTTTAGTTTTTGCTCTTATACATTGACTCTTTCCTATGTTATGATAAATTGAATTGCTCCAATGACTGAGATTATAGTTTGTTAGTTTTTAATGAAGTTTACGATTCATACTTGAAATTGTGATTGAATTATTACTCTAGCATAAGAAATCATATGACAAGAATTATATAAGTTTCTGTTCTAAGAATGATCATGATGCCCTCATGTCCGTATTTTATTTTTATCGACACCTCTATCTCTAAACATGTGGACATATTTTCGATTTCGGCTTTTCGCTTGAGGACAAGCGAGGTCTAAGCTTGCGGGAGTTGATACGTCCATTTTGCATCATGCTTTTATATCGATATTTATTGCATTATGGGCTGTTATTACACATTATGTCACAATACTCATGCCTATTCTCTCTTATTTTACAAGGTTTACATGAAGAGGGACAATGCCGGCAGCTGGGATTCTGGGCTGGAAAAGGAGCAAATTTTGGAGACCTATTCTGCACAGCTCCAAAAGTCCTGAAACTTCACGGAAGACGTTTTCAGAATATATAAAAAATACTTAGCGGAAGAGATTCACCAGGGGAGCCACACCCTGCCCACAAGGGTGGGGGCCGCGCCCCCTACCTCGTGGGCCCCCTGGTGGCCTTCCGGTGGCCATCTTCTGCTATATGAAGTCTTTCGATGGGAAAAAAATAAGAAGCCATCTTCTCGGACGAAACTCCGCCGCCACGAGGCGGAACCTTGGTGGATCCAATCTAGGGCTCTGGTAGAGATGTTCTACCGGGGTTCCCTCTCGGAGGGGGAAATCATCGCCATCGTCATCACCAACGCTCCTCTCATCAGGAGAGGGCAATCTCCATCAACATCTTCATCAGCACCATCTCCTCTCAAAACCCTAGTTCATCTCATGTATTCAATTCTTGTCTCCAAGTCCGGGATTGGTGCTAGTAGGTTCCTAGTAGTGTTAATTACTCCTTGTAGTTGATGCTAGTTGGTTTAATTGGTGGAAGATCATATGTTCAGATCATATATGCATATTAATACCCCTCTGATTATGAACATGTTTTTGCTTTGTGAGTAATTACGTTTGTTCCTGAGGACATGGGAGAAGTCTTGCTATTAGTAGTCATGTGAATTTGGTATTCGTTCGATATTTTGATGAGATGTATGTTGTCTCTCCTCTAGTGGTGTTATGTGAACGTCGACTACATGACACTTCACCATTATTTGGGCCTAGAGGAAGGCATTAGGAAGTAATAAGTAGATGATGGGTAGCTAGAGTGACAGAAGCTTAAACCCTAGTTTATGCGTTGCTTCGTAAGCGGCTGATTTGGATCCATATGTTTCATGCTATGGTTAGGTTTACCTTAATACTTTTGTTGTAGTCGCGGATGCTTGCAATAGAGGTTAAAAATAAGTGGGATGCTTGTCCAAGTAAGGACAGTACCCAAGCACCGGTCCACCCAGATACCAAATTATCAAAGTACCGACCACGAATCATATGAGTGTGATGAAAACTAGCTTGATGATATTCCCATGTGTCCTCGGGAGCGTTTTTCTCTATATAAGAGTTTGTCCAAGCTTGTCCTTCGCTACAAAAAGGATTGGGCCACCTTGCTGCACTTTATTTACTTTTGTTACTTGTTACTCGTTACAAATTATCCTATCACAAAACTATCTGTTACCACTTGTTTCAGTACTTGTAGAGAATACCTTGCGGGAAACTGCTTATCATTTCCTTCTGCTCCTCATTGGGTTTGACACTCTTACTTATCGAAAGGACTACGATAGATCCCCTATACTTGTGGTCATCACCCACCATGGCCTCGCAGATGAAAGCAAAGACGACGAGTAGGATGATGGATTGGGGATCCAGGTGCAACGCATTGACTTGGTAATGCGAGAGCACAACGTTGAAGAAATCGGAGAAGGGGGGAATCAAGCCAGCCCAGAGGGCGTGAAGATGAATGGGGATCTCGGTGGCCGCCCTACCAATCACGGCATGGGAAGCAGGCCAGGCCACCGTGGCCTTCCACTAATTGAAATCTGAATCAAGAGCAGGGCGAACCTTGCCCATTGCTTCCTCATTGAGCACCACCGACCGCTTGATGGCGGGCTCGAAGACCGGCGGTGCCTGTACTGAGGTATGTGTCTTCTTCTGGCTCGGTGCCATGGTAGAGGATTGGAGCTGGGTCAGGCTAGGGGGAAGAGACTATTGTTTCTGGGAGATGGAGGAGTTGTGGAGGCGCGCTACCAACAATGAAGGCGGAGCTGTGTTAGCAACGGCGGCCGCCTAGCCTGGCGAATATCAAGGCTACATGGGAGAGTGGAGGCACCCACGTATCCTTAGTCGCCACACGTCAATCAAGGCCACAGGCGGTTGGGGCCCGCGGCGCTCCACACTTTACTTTGGCTTCGCCCCGAAGCCAACTCCGGGCGTGCCTTGGCCCAGGGGGTTACTGTCGGCGTCTTGGGAACGGGGGTGCACAGACTTGCCTGCCTGTGGCCCAGGGCATGGCTCCACCAAATGCCTGGTATGGCCCATCTTCAGCAGCAACAACTCAAGACCCTCTTGAGGGGCCAAGCCTCACGAGGCGGACGACGCCAAGACCTCCCTGAGGGCAGCCTCACTAGGCTGGCTCCTGAGGAGCGGAGATATCTATGCAAGGAGCCCCTCGCGAGGTTCACATGACATGAGCCATGACGACCAAGGCCAGGCAAGCGCCAGCAGGCGTAGTGTACTAGTTTCCTATTTGCTGCTAAGGAGGCAAGCGCATGAGCGAGGTCCTGAGGAACGAGGCAAAGGTTTCCATATCGGCGCAACAAGACCAAGACTAGCAGGACGGCAGGATAGAGGTCATCGCGGAGCCCACAATAGCATCACTACCAGAACCTTTGGCAGGCGAAGACCACCTTTTGTCAGGATAGCTTGTACTAGTTGCCCCCCTTCAAACTTGGCCGTTGTGGGATCCCTTCCCGCCTAACATTTGGGAAGAGGACCAAGGCCACTACAAATAGGGCCTAGCCAACCCCGTTGTGCGGATCGACTCATCGAGTAGAGAGAGATAGAGAGAGAGAGAGAGAGAGGGGATTGGATTCATTCCAACCTAACGAGCTCACCAGTTCATCGAGCCCAAGAACACCTCACCTCGTGAGGCTGTTCATCCATTGTATGAGTTCATCCTCAGCCCCCCGAGGCAATCCACCCACAAATTGGAGTAGGGTATTACACCGCAAGGCGGACCGAACCAGTATAAACCCTCGTGTCTCTTGTTCTTTGGGTCCGTCGAGCTAGGCCGTGGAACCATTGAGTGAGCGAGCGAGGAAGAGAGTGTTCTTCGCACGCACCCCAGAGTTTGAACCTCACAAGGGTCTGACGGAACCCATAATCCGATAGTAGGGTCATCAAGAATATTTTTTAACCTAGACAAGTTGTCTGCAACGGGGTTCTGAACTCCCTTTCTATCAATAATATGCAAATCAAATTCTTGTAAAAAGAGAACCCATCTAATAAGTCTAGTTTGAGCATCTTTCTTTTCCATAAGATATTTAATAGCAGCATGATCAGTGTGAACATTTACTTTGGAATCAACAATATAAGATCTAAACTTATCACAAGCAAAAACAACTGCTAAAAATTCCTTTTTAGTAGTACCATAATTTCTTTGGGTATTGTCTAGAGTTTTACTAGCATACAGTAGTATAGCGAAGTGCTATACAAATGGTTTTTAACCCATTTCCACGACGGCATTTGGATACGTCGCCTAGTGAGTGACGGCTATAGGGGGTCCTTCCCACACGACCCAGAAACCGTCAGCGATATGCCCTCCTGGAACACACGCTCGGCAAAATGAGTTCGTGTGCGACCGACGAGCGCTCATATACGGAAATTTGTAAAGTAGAGCTAAAAAACAATTATATAGGCGAAATTGTTTCCGGTCGCAAGTACATTCCACACAGTCAGTCCCCGCTAAACATTTCCGTTCATATGTACATCCCACACAGTCGCTCCAAGGAAAACGTTTCTGTTCATAGGTACATCACACACAATTTTCCCCGTTAAATTGTTTGTGATAGCGTTTCCATTGCACACGATATTAACAATTTTATCATTTGGGTTATTGAATGCATCACAAACGGTGCGTAGAAAAAATTGTGTGGCAAACGTTGTCCATCACACACAGTTTTTATGTCGTAAACTGCGCTAGGTGGCCTAACGCAAACAATTTTGAAGAGAAGGTCATGTGTGATTGTTCATTAATCCAACACGGTTTATTCCTAGAAACTGTGTGCGTTATTCAATGCATCACACACGGTGTTTTCTCAATAACCTTTGCAATAGAAAAACCCAATTAGCAGGCTAGTTATCTGATTATTAATAATCCATTTATTAATCTAATCGACATTTCATATTAAGCACACAATATATTTCAATTTCATAATTGAAATACATCATAGTACAACATCATATAGCTTTAGCACTCAGCTACCCGATTACACAACTACACCAGCATCAAGTTTCACATGCAACATCTATTAGCTTTCGAAATTAGCATCATAGACGATACATAGACATCATCTGGAAAACTACTGAAGTAGAAGGTGAATATTGAGCCTTCATTGATGTTGAAGGTCTTTGTAACTTCAGGCCACTGCCTGTGGATGATTGACTGTCCATCCTTCGTCCTCTTCAGGAACACTTCAATATTGGACCATGGGTGTTGTATGAATACCTTCCTCGCCTCCTCACCATATAGGTGGTTTGAGAGGTAATCATCAGTGAACTTCTTTGGAAAGGACTGAAAACAAGGATGTGCATAAATATCTTCTCTATATTGGAAATGCGGCAAACGAATAAAAAAGACAAGGTATAATAGTTAGTACCATCCTGTAATGAACTATTGTCTTCTTCATTCTGTAGAAAAAGATCTTGTTTTTTCGCTAATTTCATTATCCTAACAATCTTTCTGAGTTTTTGACTTGACTGAGATTCATGGACAACTCATTTCCCCATACGCAAAAAGGGTCGAACAGTGGGTCAAAACCTCTGACAGCAGGACCTACATGTGCAAGACAAAATTGTTAAAAACCTAAATATTAGAATGGTTCCTGAAATTGCACAATAATGTAATATTAGACAACGGACCATGCACGTGCTAACCTCGATTGTAAACCTCGGTTCTTCCCATTGTTTCCCTGCAACACATATAAGGTAGTTAGTCATCAGGTTAAGTAAGGGTTCGCATGCTATTAGTAAAATTGTTGATGAAAAATAAGCACATTGCAGATTCATCGTATTAATTCAAGCCACATGGAAAACCCATTTATCCAAACCAAGCATGATTAAGAACTAGGAAATATATCACTTGTATATGTTTCTCATGTATTAAGTGCATCCAAATTCGATTTATTCCTCACATGCACAACAATACAAAATTCTACCCATGACAATTGGACATCGTATTGCAGAATTGATCAAAGCAGTTAACTAAACACCACAACAAATGAACCAAACATTAACTAAGCACCACATTGCACAATATAATATACTCCTAATAGAATATCAAACAGTTAACCAAACCAAGCATTCTTAACAACTTGCAAATATAGAAATTGTCTTTGTTTCTCATGTATTTACTACAGCCACATTCGATTTATTCCTCACATGGTATACAATAACAGAATGCACCCACAACTATTGAACATCGCATTGCAGAATTGAGCCAAAGAGTTAACTAAACACCACAACACAAATGAACCAAACGTTAACTGAGCACCACATTGCACAATGTATAACCAAACCAAGCATGCTTGACAATTTGGAAATATAGCAATTGTATTCGTTTCTCATGTATTTTGTAAAGATAAATTCAATTTATTTCTCACATGGAAGACAATACAAAATTGCAGCCTGAAGAATTGAACATCACATTTGCAGAGTTGAACCAAATAGTTAACTGAAGACGACAACTAATTAAAAAAACGTTAATAACTGAGCACCACACTGCACGACAAATAGAACATATACACTAGAGCAACATATTGCATGGTAAAATTAGATAGCACAATTCACTAGAATTTGTGAAGGAAAGGCAGGAGCAGCACACGCAATGGGTAAACCGAGCATGCTTAACCGGTGTAGCTAGCAAATGGCAAGGTGATCCTCCAAGATCCGGGGGTCGGAACGAATGGTAGCCATCTTGACCTCATCCGCGCGTGCGGCCGTGATTTGCTTCTCCACTGCCAAATGCTTGTTGAGATCTTGGCTATACTGCGTGCACCATGGCTTAGGGCGGGGCTTATTTGATGAAGGGGTCGGTGATTTGGGTGGAAGGTGTCATGCTCGCGGCGGTGGTCGGGGCATGTGGGATGTGGAAGGAGGAGGATGGGGGTCGGTTGTGGATTACCTGCCTGGATAGGCGAGGCCAAGCAGCGTGAAGGACGGTCGCCGGCGAGGAGGCGGAGCTGCAAGCAAGGAGTGAAGGTTTCAACTTGGATAGGAAGGTGGAAATAGGGGAAATGTGGCTTTTGGTAAGGGGGAGGGGGCAGGGAGGAAGATATTCCCGCGGAAGCAGAAAATTTGGAATCGCTTCAGCGAAAAAACTATCGTGCAAAGTGTCACCAGACATGGTCCCTTATTCAGAACTGTGTACAATATGTGAACATCACAAACAATTCTGATAGCTTAACCCGTGTGTGATGAGTTTGAACGTCAAAAAATTTGGTTCGAATTTCCCTGGTTACAGTGGTCATCAACGTCATTGCATAATTTGGGTAAACAAAGGAGACTACATCACACCCACACTTCTTAGTCGAGCAAGTTCAGCAATTAAACAGAGCTAGATGACCTAAACATTACTCTAACAAATTAAAGACCGACACTCCTAATTAAACAAAACAAAGAGTACTACTACGGCTAGTGCTTGTCGATCTCCGCCGCCGCCTCCATGTCCAGCTCGTGCCCGACAGTCTCCTGGGGAAGGGGCTCCATGGCATCAATTGCACCATACCCCGCAAGCATCACGCCATCCGCGTCCGCCATATCTTTGGAATAGGCCGCCACGAGCTGGGCGTGGATGGTCACTATCTGGGCTTTGGCGGGCTCCCTAGTGGCAAGGTATGCCGCGCAGGAACGGACGATTGCTCGAATTCTCTTAGCGATTGCCAACTGTTCGTCCGTGGGTTGCCGACCGTTGTCGGAGAAACTTCGTTCGATTTGTGCGGTGACCACCATGAGTTGGGCATGGACGGCCTCGACATGGTCGTGGGCGGCCTCCATCAGGGCTAAGGCCACCGCTACAGAACGGACAACTGCTGTGCCACTCTCGCTAGTTGCTATCCCCGAGGAAGATGTTACTGCCGCCGCCTAAGAAGCAACACCGCCCATTTGGGCTGCCTTGGCCACCCGGACGCAGATTGCGATCACCCTCACTATGCTTGTTAGCATGCGCCTGGTGGCTGCGGCCGCGCTCTCGCCGGAGTGGGCCGCCGAAGTTTCCCTCACGACATGGGTCCACGTCCCCATCTTTCACCGGTGACGATGGAACAATAAATGATATTTTGAGTAGCGGGCTAGTGTGCTTGACACTCCGACGGTGCTCCAAGATATTTTGTGCTCCATCTCACACGGTTGGTGATAATAAACTGTGTGCGATCTACTTGATTTTTCGTCTTGATTTGAATTACGTAATGGGGTCACAGCCGCAAAGGACGTTGTTTGAATTGCTAGAACTTTTATCTCCAGTGAACATGCAACTATAGGTGTGTGATCATGACAATTGGAATTATATAGGGTTCGTTTGGACATTTTTATACATTGACTTGGTTTTGTAGGCATTTCAGGTGTATAATTTAAATTCAAACTAATGCACGTGCTCCAATGCATATAAACTGGTTGAAAAATAAAATCTGTGTCCTTGGTTGCATGCTTAGGTCCCATGCAAGAAATGGGAATGAATGTCAAACACCCTGCCACCGTCACTCAGCCGCAAACATTGAGATACTTGGTTTTTAAATTCTAGTAAATCCAACACTCGTCTGAAATTCATGAAACTTGACATACAATCATGGAGCAGCATCAACATGCCGTGGTAAAAAAATGTCCCATTTGGGGCAGGTTTGGGTATAAGCTTCTCCCAAACCAGAGCTTGTCACAACAAGCGTGATGGTTTTGGTAGGGAACGTGCCACCTTTGGGGGCCAAATGATATTTGTTGCCTCTTATTGCTTCCAAAAAATTTCTAGTGTCAACATAGAACAACAGGAGTGTTGTGTTTAATTTCGGAATTTTTCGGGGTTCGTTTGGACATTTTTATACATTAACTGGGTTTTCTAGGCATTTTATGTGCACAATTCAAATTTGAACTACATGCACATGCTATGGTGCATATGAATTGGTTGAAAAATCAAATCTGTCTCCTTCGGTGCATGCTTAGGTCCCATGCAAGAGATGGGAATGAATTTCAAACACCCTGCCACCGTCACTCGACCGTAAGCATTGAGATACTTGGTTTTTAAATTCTAGTAAATCCAAAACTCGTCTGAAATTCATGAAACTTGGCATGCTATCATGGACCGGCATGAACATGTCGCGGTAAATTTTTTGTCCCATTTGGAGCAGGTTTGGGTATAATCATCTCACAAACCAGAGCTTCTCAAAACAAGCGTGATGCTTTCGGTAGGGAACGTGCCACCTTTGGGGACGAAGGGATATCCGTAGGATCTTATTGCTTTCAAAAAATTTCGAGTGTCAACATAGAACAACATGAGTGTTGTGTTTAATTTTTAAATTTTTCGGGGTTCGTTTGGACATTTTTATACATTAACTTGGTTTTATAGGCATTTCAGGTGCATAATTCAAATTTGAACTACATGCACATGCTCCAGTGCATATAAACTGGTTGAAAAACCAAATCTGTGTCCTTGGTTGCATGCTTAGGTCCCATGCAAGAAATGGGAATAAATTTCAAACACCCTGCCACCGTCAATCGGCCGCAAACATTGAGATACCTAGTTTTGAAATTCTAGTAAATCCAAAACTCATCTGAAATTCATGAAACTTGGCATGCTATCATGGAGCGGCATCAACATGCCGTGGTAATAAATTTGTCCCATTTGAGGCTGGTTTGGGTATAAACGTCTCACAAACCAGAGCTTCTCATAACAAGCGTGATGGTTTTGGTATGGAACGTGCCACCTTTGGGACGAAACGAAAGCTGTTGCCTCTTATTTATTTCAAAAAATTTCTACTGTCAACACAGAACAACAGGAGTGTTGTGTTTAATTTTTGAATTTTTCGGGGTTCGTTTGGACATTTTTATACATTAACTTTGTTTTGTATGCATTTCAGGTGCATAATTCAAATTTGAACTACATGCACATGCTCTAGTGCATATAAACTGGTTGAAAAATCAAATATTTGTCCTTGGTTCCGTGCTTAGGTCCCATGCAAGAAATGGGAATGAATTTCAAACACCCTGCCACCGTCAGTGGGCCGCAAACATTGAGATACCTGCCTTTTAAATTCTAGTAAATCCAAAACTTGTCTGAAATTCATGAAACTTCGCATGCTATCATGTAGCAGCATCAACATGCCGTGGTAATTTTCTCCCATTTGGGGCATGTTTGGGTATAAGCGTCTCACAAACCAGAGCTTCTCACAACAAGCGTGACGGTTTCGGTAGGGAACGTGGCACCTTTGGTGACGAAACCATATCTGTTGCCTCTTATTGCTTTCAAAATTTGTCTAGTGTCAACATAGAACAACACGAGTGTTGTGTTTAATTTTTAAATTTTTCGGGGTTCGTTTGGACATTTTTATACATTAACTTGGTTTTGTAGGCATTTCAGGTGCATAATTCAAATTTGAACTACATGCACATGCTCCAGTGCATATAAACTGGTTGAAAAATCAAATCTGTGCCCTTGGTCCCATGCTTAGGTCCCATGCAAGAAATGGGAATGAATTTCAAACACCCTGCCACCGTCACTGGGCCACAAACATTGAGATACCTTGTTTTTAAATTATAGTAAATACAAAACTCGTCCGAAATTAATGAAACTTGGCATGCTATCATGTAGCGGCATCAACATGTCGTGGTAAATTTTTTTCCCATTTGGGGCAGGTTTGGGTATAAGCGTCTCACAGACCGGAGCTTCTCACAACAAGCGTGAAGGTTTCGGTAGGGAACGTGCCACCTTTGGGGACGAAACGATATCTGTTGCCTCTTATTGCTTTCAATTTTTTCTAGTGTCAACATAGAACAATAGGAGTGTTGTGTTTAATTTTTGAATTTTTTGAGGTTCGTTTGGACATTTTTATACATTAACTTGGTTTTGTAGGCATTTCAGGTGCATAATTCAAATTTGAACTACATGCACATGCTCCAGTGCATACAAACTGGTTGAAAAATCAAATATGTGTCCTTGGTTCCATGCTTAGGTCCCATGCAAGAAATGAGAATGAATGTCAAAAACCCTACCACCATCACTCGATCGCAAACATTGAGATACTTGGTTTTTAAATTCTAGTAAATCCAAAACTCACCTGAAATTCATGAAACTTGGCATGCTATTATGGCGCGACATCAACATGTCGTGGTAAAATTTTTGTCCCATTTGGGACAGGTTTGGGTATAAGCGTCTCACAAACCAGAGCTTCTCACAACAAGCGTGATGGTTTCGGTAGGGAACATGCCACCTTTGGGGACGAAATGATAGGAGTGTTGCCTCTTATTGCTTTGAAAATTTTTCTAGTGTCAATATAGAATAATAGGAGTGTTGTGTTTAATTTTGGATTTTTTCGGGGTTCGTTTGGACATTTTTATACATTAATTATGTTTTGTAGGCATTTCAGGTGCATAATTCAAATTCGAACTACAGGCACATGCTCCAGTGCATATAAACTGGTTGAAAAATCAATCTATGTACTTGGTTGCATGCTTAGGTCCCATGCAAGAAATGGGATTGAATTTGAAACACCCTGCCACTGTCACTCGGCAACAAACATTGAGATACTTAGTTTTTAAATTCTAGTAAATACAAAACTCGTCTGAAATTCATGAAACTTGGCATGCTATCATGTAGCGGCATCAACATGCCGTGGTAAATTTTTTGTCCCATTTGGGGCAGGTTTGGGTATAAGCGTCTCACAAACCAGAGCTTCTCACAGCAAACGTGATGGTTTCGGTAGGGAACGTACCACCTTTGAGGACGAAATGATATGCATTGCCTCTTATTGCTTTCAAAATTTTTCTAGTGTCAACATGGAACAACGGGAGTGTTTTGTTTAACTTTGGAATTTTTCGGGGTTCTTTTGGGCATTTTTATACATTAACTGGGTTTTGTAGGCATTTTATATGCATAATTCAAATTTGAACTGCATGCACATGCACTAGGGCATATAAATTGTGTGCGTTCTGATAACCATTCACGTAACGCCACGCCTCACTCTTTTAATGTCTAGGAGGTGCCGTGCGGACAGATGCTTGAGTGCTTAACTAAATGGGAGGCATGTGAGCTGTACTCCAATGCGGAGGCTCTCCGGGAAGCGTGCGAGCAGTATGCCACGCAGGCTCACCGGGAAGCATGTGAGCTGTACACCGCGTAGGATTTGTGCAGATCTTGATCGCAAACATTTTAGTTAGAACACTCGTATGCAAACCAATAGCTTCCCCACGAAGCCAAGAGAAAATGTGTCGAGGAGGATTTCTGCAGCTCTTGATCACTAACGTTTTAGATAGAACACCCGTATGCAAAGTGAGAGCTATGGTCTTCCCCTTAAGTCGAGGAAAATTTGCAGCGCAGGATTTGTGTATCCCTTCAATGCAAACGGTTGTTTTGGATGACCCGTGTGCAACCACACACAAACAATTTGGTAAGGTTTGCATCTGTCATATTGGGTATGTTGCCATTTGTCAAACTAGAAATATTGACATTTGTCGATCTAGTAACATTGCCATTTGTCAATCCTTGTAACACCACGATTTGTCAAAATCTGCAACTAAAAATCACTAGCACTATCTAATTTTTGCAACTAAAATTTAGTAATCAAGCATAGATTTCATTCATAGATTAAGCAGCCACTCTTAATATATACAAATAGTTCAACTCAATAGCTGAACCAACCAAACTTTTCCCCAATTGTTGCCAACCACGTACTAAAATAGCTAGTTCAACTATAGATACTAGCTAATTTTAAGTACGTTGTACAGTTCCACCACACATCTATATAGTCAAATGAACTGAACAATATAGCCCCTAAATACTACTACTACAGAGGTGATGTGTGCTACTTCCGGCAGCCTCTCCTCTACCGAGCACGCTCAGTAAAAGGCAGAGGAGGAGGAGCCTACTGATGAGCTAGAAAAATGCAATACGGTGCCTGCCACTGCTGCACGTTCAGCGACGCTCGCCAGCTCGAACGCCCTCTGCCGCTCCAAAAGTGTGTTGCAGCCACAGCTGCGGTAAGGCTCTTTGCGTGCTCGACGAGGCGCTCCTCCTCCTCCCACATGAACTCGATGTAGGGCGCAAGGTCGCTGGTGCACGTGTGGGCCTCAACCTTCGCCTCCCTCCTTCGGGCGGCGGGGGCGGAGCGGGTGACGATCCCGGCGGTCGATGGTGGGCTGGTGGCCACGGCTGCCGACGATGGGGTGGCGGCCACGACGGCCGATGTTGGGGTGGCGGCCATGACCACCACCTCCCACCTTCGGGCTGCGGTGGCAGAGCGGGTTATGGCCACGGTGGCCGGCACTGGGTGGCGGCCATGACGGCCGCCTCCCGCCTTCAGGCCGCGGCGGCGGAGCGGGAGATGGCCCTGTCTTTCGATGGTGGTGTGGCAGCAACGGCGGCCGGCAACAGCTGCCGACGGGCAGCGGCGGCGGAGCGTGTGGTGCGTGTTCCATGCACAGCCAACATGGACGCCACGTGCACTACACTACACCGAGGACTGCGTCGCTCTTGCGGTGTAGCCTCCTCGCTGGAGCTGTCCTCTGATGACGGCGGAGTGGCTGAGCGATGACGATGGACCGGTGCCATTGGCGATTGTGGGAGAAGCAGACGAGATAAGATACAAGTAGGGAGGGGAAAATGCAATGCAGGACTCGCCGGCCTTGAGGGTTTATATAGCAGGCCGGTAAGCATTGGGATTTTGGGGGATTTCACCGAGTCGGGCGGGAAGCTTGCGCGGGAACCTGCAAGGTTGCGCGGGAACGGGCTCACCGACGATTCATTGGTGCCATTGTTTGGCCAAAAGAACGCCCACCGCATGTTGCGCAAGCTTGCGTTGTAAGCCGTCTGCGGCAGCGGGGTGACAAGACGTGTGAGAGCAGGACGAAAGGCCACGTACACATACGGTTAATACAAACGTTTGCGATTTAATTACCTACTATACCCCCGTCCTGGTTTATAATTAGGATTTAACTAATAAAATATGAATCCATGTCGCCAAAGATTATATCGTTGGAGTCATATTTGAACATAGTTTCTAGCTATAAAATTTTTGCAACATGCATTAACACTTTTTTTGGTTAAATTTAAGGTTATATACCAGCAAGCGTTTGCCAGCAACGCACACAGATTATTCCATCACAAACAACTCAGATGGATCAATTGTATGCCACGTACGCACACGCAACTCTAATATGATTTGTGCTTGATGTCTCCGACATCGCTCGCATAGTTCGTCTTTTTTTCCACCTATCACTGTGTTGGCCTCTGCTCGAGTCCCTCGGCAAGCTCTGCTCACCGTTAGGCACTGCAGCGTGCTGTGCTCGCCGTTAGGCGCCGCGGTGCGCTCTGCTCGCGTCCGTTGGCGTGCTGGGCTTGTGGACACCTTTTCCTTGCGTGTTCAACTGCTATATGCATATATATATGGTTGCTCGCCATTGAGGCGACCATGGAGTGCTCTACTCGTGTCCCGCCGCGCGCGGTCTGCCAGCGGTTGGGCATGCGCACGATCACGTCAGGGGCCCCATATGCATGCGGTTGCACCGCGCGCATTGCCACGCGATGCAGTTACGTGCGGCACGATGGATTTACACGCTACGAATTAGAACTGCCATCAGGGCCTGCTGATATTCCTGGCCGTTCGGCATCCCCTTTAACTATCGTGGCCATTATAACCTTAGTCTCTTCAATCTTTCGATCGCGCCCCACAACACAACAACCACACCCACGATGACACATAGAGATGGGATATGAAAGGATCGAGAAGAAGTGTCTAGAGGGGGGGGGGTGAATAGACTCTTAGCAATAAAAGATGCAGCTTTTAATTTCTTTAGGTTGAAGTGGAGTTTTAGCACAAGTTCACACATTTATAATACATATCAAGCAAGCATGACAAGAGTATATGAGCAGCGGAAAGTAAAGCATGCAAGTTGCAAGAATGTAAAGGGATGGGATTGGAGTGTGCAAACGCAATGTAGACATGGAAATTTTTGGCATGGTTCCGATAGGTGGTGCTATCGTACATCCACGTTGATGGAGACTTCAACCCACGAAGGGTAACGGTTGCGCGAGTCCACAGAGGGCACCACCCACGAAGGGTCCACGAAGAAGCAACCTTGTCTATCCCACCATGACCGTCGCCCACGAAGGACTTGCCTCACTAGGGTAGATCTTCACGAATTAGGCGATCTCCTTGCCCTTACAAACTCCTTGGTTCAACTCCACAATCTTGATGGAGGCTCCCAAGTGACACCTAACCAATCTAGGAGACACCACTCTCCAAGAGGTAACAAATGGTGTGTTGATGATGAACTCCTTGCTCTTGTGCTTCAAATGATAGTCTCTCCAACACTCAACTCTCTCTCATAGGATAGGATTTGGTGGAAAGATGATTTGAGTGGAAAGCAACTTGGGGAAGGCTAGAGATCAAGATTCATGTGGTTGGAATGGAATATCTTGACCTCAACACAAGTGTAGGTGGTTCTCTCTCAGAAAATGTATGTTGGAAGTGTAGGCATGTTCTGATGGCTCTCTCCACGAATGAAGAGTGGGTGGAGGGGTATATATAGCCTCCACACAAAATCTAACCGTTACACACAATTTACCAAACTCGGTGGGACCAAATCATGAATCTCGGTCAGACCGATTTAGTTCATAATGTGACCGTTAGGATTTTCGGTGGAACTGACTTGATCAACTCGGTGGGACCAATGTGCTAGGGTTAGGGTAAAGTCTCATCTCGGTTGGACTGATTACACAAACTCGTGGAACCGATTTTTGTAATAAGCAAAACAGAGAGTTGGCCAGGAAAACTCGGTGGGGCCGATTTCATATTTCCGTGAGACAGAAATTAATATAATAGGCAACATAGAGTTTGCAAGCCCATATCGGTGAGACTGAGATCCTATCGGTGAGACCAAATTGATTACGGTTTCTGGCAGTGGCTTATGTCAAGTGAACTCAGTGGCGCCGGGTAGATCAAATCGGTGGGGCCAAGTTTGACTTTTGTTTTGGGAAATATTTGGATGTGAGAAAGTAGTTGAGGGTTGTGGAGCATATCACTAAGCACTTTGAGCAAGCAAGCCATTAAGAAACACCTCACCCCCTCTTGATAGTATTGGCTTTTCCTATGGACTCAATGTGATCTTGGATCACTAAAAGGAGAAAATGTAAAGTCTTGTGTTTTGAGCTTGAGCCAATCCTTTGTCCTCAGCATCTTGAAGGGGTTCCACATCCTCTAGTCCATGCCACTCCATTGTTGAACTTATATGAAACATACTAGGTAGATGTATTATTCCAACAAGAGACATTAATTACCAAAATCACCCAGGGAGCACTTGTGGTTTCAATCTCCCCCTTTTTTGGTAATTGATGACAACATACATCAAAGCTTTAGATAAAGATATAGATAATAACAAGTAAAGCTTTGGAAAGACATGTAACATGCATAGGCTCCCCCTACATATATGCAATCATGTAAATATGGAATATAGGAGCATGTGAATGCATAAGCATGACAGAGTAAGCATTGTGTTACATGTATCTTGGCTATATGCATCAGAGCAAATGGTATGAATATAGGAAGTGTACCTTCATGCTCATGAGTCCTTCTTGCAAACAGTATGTACATCAACAAGAAATCCTCATACACATGACTGTGATGAATATACTTACCTTGTGGTCTTGAGTTGGCTTAGGAAGGAATGAACCTGATTAAACAAGGTTAGATAACACAGATACATCTACTAGCCAGAGCAAACAAAGAAACCACGAGAATACCAAGACTGGGATGACATGTAGAGAGTGAGTACTGAGTACTCCATTGGATATAGACATGTCCCCAAAGGTAAAGATGTGCAATGAATTCATGGATTTCCTTCCCTTAGTTGTCTTGCTCCCCCTGAATCTAGCATGGGATACTGGGAGAAGATAGGGAACAGAAAAACAGAGCAAACAAAAGAAACAGAGCTAATGCAAACAATCAACAATGAACATGTCTTTCCCTTCTTAAAGACATGTGACTTATCTCCTCTTGAACACCAAGCATCTAGGGTTTCTTACACTTTCCCCTATAGAAATGATTAAGATTTGATGTGATCTCTCTCTCTCCCCCTTTGACATCAATTTCCAAGAAGGGTTCTTCTGGATTTTTGTTACAAATGGGTTTGGTCCTTGAGTCACAAAGCAAAGTAGCAAGTCGAATGTGATGCTGGTAGAGGACAAGAATCATTGAGTGGAGCTGGAGCAAAAAGAATGCAGGAACAAGTGGCAAGCTGTGTTTCCGGTAGTGAAATCGGTAGCATCGAGTTGTGTGCTTCGGTGGCGCCGAAAGGATTCGGTTGGACCGAAGGAAAAAAATTGGTGTGACCGAGTTCATCACAGTGAAAACACTTGTCACCTCAGCTCACTAGGCATGTAAAATCTCACAAGCATTTGCAAGGAATTTGCTAAAAGATTTGCATTGAATTGGATGCAGGGAATGCAGAAAAAGAAAAGAAATCTAGATGAAACATGCAACAGACAAATGCAAAGAAGAAATTTCAAAAACTCAGAGAAACACTAGAGAACTTCATCTAGAATTGGGCAGTGACTGAGTCAGCTATGTTAGAGTATTTTGACTAAGGATTCAAGTGAAAACACTTGATCGTAGGTCATACTCAAAATTTTAAGCTCAAAATGGGGTTACCATTTTTTGTTTAAGCATCTTGACGTATTCACATATTGTTGAGTTGCTTTGACCCATGACCTGGAGTAAAGCTTCTCTAAGATGGAATAACATACCTTGGGTGGTGGTGTTGATCTTGATCATGTAGTTGAACTTGTGTGGGTTGCTCAAGGTTGATGTAGCTCATCAAGAGTTGGGAGAACCACTTGGAATTTGAGTTCATCTACCTACATGGTTTAGTCTTGCAAGGAAGATCACTTGTGTATCTCTAACACCCACGATGTGGCTATATCTCCCACGTGTCAGAGCACTTAGAGGCATAACCGCATAGTAGGCATGTCGCAAGAGGGGTAATCTTTACACATCCCATGTACTGAATAAGAATGGGATAAAGAGTTGGCTTACAATCGCCACTTCACACAATACATAAATATAGCATACATCATCCAGAATACAATCAAGGTCCGACTACGGAACCAACATAAATAAAAGACAACCCCAAATGCTAGATCCTCGATCGCCCCAACTGGGCTCCTCTACTGATCGTCCGGAAAAGACGCATAGTAACGTCCCGAATCCTCATCGAACTCCCACTTGAGTTCGGTTGCGTACCCTGCACTGGCATCATCGGTACCTGCATCTGTTTTTGGAAGTAATCTGTGAGTCACGGGGACTCAGCAATCTCACACCCTCGCGATCAAGACTATTTAAGCTTATGGGTAGGAAAAGAGGTAGTGAGGTGGAGCTGCAACAAGCACTAGCATATATGGTGGCTAACTTAGCAAATGAGAGCGAGAAGAGAAGCAAAGCTCGGTCGAGAAACTAAAGTGATCAAAAAGTGATCCTAAAGCTACTTACGTTCAAGCATAACACGAGACCGTGTTCTCTTCCCGGACTCCGCCGAAAAGAGACCATCATGGCTACACACGCGGTTGATTCATTTTAGTTTAAGTTAAGTTTCAAGTTCTCTACAACCGGACATTAACAAATTCCCATCTGCCCATAACCGCGGGCACGACTTTCGAAAGTTCAAAACCCTACAGGGGTGTCCCAACTTAGCCCATCACAAGTTCTCATGGTCTACGAAGGATATTCCTTCTAGTGGGAAGACCCGATCAGTCTCGGAATCCCGGTTACAAGACATTTCGACAATGGTAAAACAAGACCAGCAAAGCCACCCGATGTGCCGACAAATCCCGATAGGAGTCGCACGTATCTCGTTCTCAGGGCAACAGCGGATGAGACAGGCAACGAGTAAAACCAAACCTCGAGTTTCCCCGAGGTGGCCCCGCAGGCGGCTCGGTTCGGACCAACACTCAGAGGAGCACGGGCCCTGGGGGGGCTTAAAATAAGATGACCCTTGAGTCTGCAAAACCGATGGAAAGGTATATGGTGGTAGGTAGGAAAATGGTAAAACCAAGGTTGGGCCTTGCTGGAGGAGTTTTATTCATAGCGAACTGTCAAGGGGTTCCCATAACACACAACCGCGCAAGGAACGCAAAATCAAGGAACATAACACCGGTATGACGGAAACTAGGGCGGCAAGAGTGGAACAAAACACCAGGCATAAGGCCGATCATTCCACCCTTTACCAAGTATATAGATGCACTAAGTAAACAAGATATAATAATGATATCCCAATAATAACCATGTTCCAACAAGGAACAAACTCCATCTTCACCTGCAACTAGCAACGCTATAAGAGGGGTTGAGGAAAAGCGGTAACATAGCCAAACAATAGTTTGCTAGGAAAGGATGGGTTAGAGGCTTGTCATGGAAATATGGGAGGCATGATATAGCAAGTGGTAGGCATCACAGCATAGCAATAGAGCAAACAACTAGCAAGCAAAGATAGAAGTGATTTCGAGGGTATGGTCATCTTGCCTGCAAAGTTCTCCGAGTTGACGAAAACTTGATCCTTGTAAGCGTACTCAACGGGTTCCTCGATCATGAACTCGTCTCCCGGCTCTACCCAAGGCAAGAACACAAGCAAAGGAAACCACAGTCAACCACGGTGCAATGTGCAAGCAACATGATGCAAAATATGACATGACATGCGGGATGTGATATGCAATGCATATGCGTGCTTCAGAAGGGAAAGATTGAAACGTGCCTAAACTTGGCAAACCAAGTGTGCCACTGGAAAGATGAGTTGATTTTGGTCGAAATCGATATAAAGATCACCGGAATCGGATGCACGGTTTGCAAATGGCAAGCAAAACAAGAATGGCACCATTTTGCGATAAATAGCATGATGCCACCTAGAATGCAACAAGAAACTAAGCTACTGCACTCCAACATAGCAAAAAAGCACATGGCATTGATCTACTCAAGATGCTTGACAAAAGATGAACACTGAGCTACGGCAAAAACACACTAGAACAGGTTCAAACAAGCATGGCAAAAGAGCAAAAGATATCAGCTTCACAGACTTAGTGAAAATAACAACATGCCAGGAATTAACATGAGGAGGACATGTTTAGAGCAAGCTAACAACATGCTATAGGAACATATCATAGCAAAACAAGGCATGGCATTAATCTACTCAAAACAGAGAACAAAAGTCCCTTACTGACCATGAGTCATTAAGGATCAGGAGATATGATGGCACCCATGTAAACATAGCAAGTTTCGTTAACAGATTCAGACTTAGCAGAAAACTGAGCATGGCATAAGCAGAATTATGAAGGCATCTTTGCGAGCTCAATTCACTCATCACAAGGCATTGCATGAAAAGATAAGCATACTAACAACAAGAAGACATGTACATGAAGCTAACCATGGAAAGAACAAGTTCAAAGCAAGCATGGATCAACTACAACAACCTTGGCAAAATTGATTAACAAGTAAACAATCTGCCAGGAACATTTAATAGCAAAAGTAGAGCAAGATTAAGTCATGCTAGGGCACTCTATAAATTCAAAAAGGGACATGGATGGATAGAGCACAACCATATGTCCAAATCATCCTTAGTGAAGATACTCAAAAGAAGCTTGGATCTCACTATAGCATCATGAATACACGGCATAAAAATAACAGCAGAGCAATGACTTTGTGAAATTCTAAGTCTCTGAAATCAGCAATATCACGAGAGCTAATTTGCATGCTTGTGCTAGTCACCACAAAGATCACGAAAATACATGGCATACACCCCTGTAAAGATATCATGGCATAGATC
Organism: Triticum urartu; assembly: GCF_003073215.2. Taxonomy (NCBI): domain Eukaryota; kingdom Viridiplantae; phylum Streptophyta; class Magnoliopsida; order Poales; family Poaceae; genus Triticum; species Triticum urartu. The sequence goes on from NC_053027.1 coordinate 318,667,819, forward strand.
AAAACACATGTAGATCTCAAGTCCATATACAACACACAACAATTGTAGCAAATACGACAAATCCTCATACTCTGCTAAGAATCAGCACCTAACAATTTATGACACTCTTGCATCAACGATTTGGGCATCAAGATGGACTCAAACAAGCAGGTCACAATGGAACAAAATGAAGAGCACATCATGATGAACATTTTGATATATAGCACACACAAAACGGAGCAGTATGCAACAAGTTATGGCATGATGAACAGGGCCTGCAAATATTGCAGAAAAGGGACTTAGATAATATTTGGACCTCCGGATCCGAGATCTAGGGTTTGAACGTCCTTCGAGGACGACCGGGGAGCTCGCCGGAGTAGGAGGTCGCGGTGCTTGGAGAAGAGGGAGGCAGTGGTCGCCGGAGTTGCGCCTCGCCAGATCTGGGGCAGGGGAGGCCGGATCCGGCCGGAGGAGAGGCCGGAGCGGCGCCGGTGGGGACGAGGTGGCGCAGGCGGCGAGCGGTGGCTCGGGCGTGCGGGCCGGGAGGGCCCCGCGCGGGCCTGGCGGGCTGCCGGCGATGCGCTGTGGCGGAGGCCACGTGGCGATGCAGGATTGGAGGAGGGAGGCGGCGGCGCTGACGTGGCAGCCTTGGATTGGTCGGGGCGATGTGGCGGCGGCGGTGGACATGTCCGGCGCGGTGCGGGCATGTCCGGTGGTGTGGTGGAGGTGAGATCTAGGGTTTTCGACCCGAAATTTCGGAGGGGAGCACCTTTTTATAGGTAGGAGTGTCCAAATGAGGTGTAGTTTTCGACCACACGATCATGATCCGATGACGGAGGACATGAGAGTGCTTTGGAAGGGTTGTTAGGCCGTTCTGGAGGGGTGTTGGGCTGCAACACCCACAAGGCCTTTATGGTTCCCCGGTTAACTATTGGAGCATCAAACAGACTCCAAATGGCATGAAACTTGACAGGCGGTCTACGGGTGGTGTACCAAGGCCACTTGGCAATTCTCGGTCCATTTCGATAACGTTTAACACCCGATCACGAAAAGAGACAAAAGGGGGCGCCGGAGGACGTAGGAGTGTTGGATTGCAAAACGGACAACGGGGAAAATGCTCGGATGCATGAGACGAACACATATGCAAATGAGATGCACATGATGACATGATATGAAAATGCATGACATGGACAAAATGCAAAACGAAGACAAAACCCAACCACGAAGGGAAACACATATTGCATCTCCGGAAAAGGCAAGAGTCGGAGTAACAAATATGAAATGTTGTATCCGGGGCGTTACAACAATCCACCACTACGAGAGGATCACGTCCCGAGATCTAGGATGGCACCAGAGGGAAAAGGAAGAGGAAGATAAGAGGTAAAACTAAGTTGCTTCTTTGACAAATGAGTGAAACCAAAGAACCTTGAGAGATTGAACAACTTGAAATAAAGAATACAACAAGTGAACAAAGTTGAAAACACTCCATTAGAAAAGAGGAAACAAGGAAGAACAAATTGGGACAACACTCCAGTTGAAAAGTGATACAAGACTTGATAAGTTGAAAAGAACTTGAGCAGAGGACACAAAACTCCGGTTAAATGGATAAGCATGAAAAGAACACGATCCTCACAACTCGAGATGATGAGAGGAGAGAGCAACAACACAATGCCTCCGTAGGAAGAGAGAATGGAATGAAAAGAACGGAGGGAAAGAAGATCTTGAGAGAGCACGCTTACGACAAATGCTAGAACGGAGTTGTTGGATTATCAACAACGAAAGGATAAGCTTGATGTGGGCTTATAGAAGACATCTCAAAATTATGAGGTGACAACCTGCCACTCACCGAAAAGATTTGATTGGGAGCTATAAAAGATAAAAGCTTCTTCCATCTAGGTGATAAGAAAACTTGGATCATAGGTAATCACCACAAGGAGCAACATTCCCAATGGAAGGCTTTAGGTGAATTCTATACCAAGATAACTCCAAGGAAGAAAAATGATGGGTTTAAATTTCTCATTCCTAAACTTGTGAATCATGAAACACACAGAAATTGTCAAAAATGATATAATACCAACTCAAAAGATAAGGTAGAAAGAATTGCACTTCGGAATGTAAGATGAAGAATGATTGAACTCCTCTAAAAAGAATCTTTATGAGCACTTTGAGAAGGAATTAAATCCTTGTAGAACCATCGTGTAGAACCTCCATGAAGAACTCTGGTAAAAAAAGAATGATCACAAAGAAGTGAAGGATGAAAAGAATAAGATTGACTCCTTGCAATGAATAGATGAATGTTCGTGGTGATATAGGTGAGAGATCTTGGAACTTCGGGAAAAGTATGAAGCACTTGAACCGAGAATTTACTCATCATGAATTTACTCCGGAAGAATGAATCAATCATTTGGATGAAACAAGAATAAGAATTATGTTATGCGTATCCTTCACCAATTTAAATTGATGACAACCAACGAATTTGGCATACTACTTATTCTCGTAGGAAGGATTAAGATAGATATAGCGCAAACTTGAGAAAGATCTTCAATGAACCACCGGTAGGATTGAAACAACGAATAAATTGATATGATCACGAAGGAAAAGAAATCTTGAATGAACTGCCGTAAGAATTGAAAATGAATGAAGAAACGATGAAGAAACACCGGGAAGAATTAGAAAACGACGTTGATACTTGAGGGAATTTAGATACATGAGAACGAATAGATCACTAGCTAATAAGAGAATACTTGAATGATGCACCGGTATGATTTGGAGAACGAGAGCAGAAAGCTGGAATGAATAAACCCGAAATGATGGCCTTCAGAGAATCAAACTGAAAAGACTCCTGAATTGATCTGGATGGGTGAAAAGAATTTCTCACAATCAAAAACAGTTAAGAGAAGATGGCATGAAGCTAGAACCACGAATCTTTAAGATAATAGATATGATTGAAGAGAAACTCTTCTTTGGTCTTGAAATCTGAGAATGACGACGAGAAACACCATCAAGAATTGTTTAGACACTCCGGGAGAATCAAAAGAGAAGAGGTTGAGCAAACGATGAAAAGAATTTGAGCGATCTTGGAGAAAAGGCATTTGACTGATGATAACTCATTCTTACGTCAAACTTTGAAATGAATTTGAGAATAACTCCGGGAAAATTAGAAGAGTCAGGTAAGATCCTGGAAAAAGACCTGTGGGTTAGGGCCCACTCAAAGAAACACCATTGAATGACTTAAAAGATAGATTGCGCCGGTTGAATAAATGGCTTGAATGAGATAACATCCTCACAAAAGCTTGAACGAATGCAGAGTGGGTACACGAATCTTCTGAGATACCTTCAGCACTCCAGATAACATGAATAGCAAGAGGTGGATGATTAAGAGGTGCACCGACATGAGAAAACATTTGAAACGAGGAAGGTAAATGATCAAGAAAGCTTGACTTGAATCCACCGGAGAAGAAAAGAATGAAGAATGATAAACTTGTAGCTTCCTTAGCATCTTCCTGAGAATCACTGAATAAGAATATTGAAGCAAAATAATGAAGAGACTTCACATCAATAAGATGGATACTTGAATAGGACATCCGAGTCCTTGAAGAAAAAGGGGTGGGTGGGAGGGAAAACAAAGGCAACTTGGGGACAGATGAAGAGAACAACGTTGGGGAAACCGAGAAGTGATCTTGCGGATGTCGAAAATGCTCGGATCCACTTGAAGAGAAACATGCCAGTTCAAAAGGATTGACATGACAATCTTGATTATCATGAAGGATTAGTATTCACATAGAAATATGAGAACACCACTTACGAAAGGTAGGGAATCAACACTTGACATTGAAGCAACTCGAATACCACAACTCAAAACAAAACAAAGGATTGGCTTGCAGAATAAGCCGGAAACAAACATATGATAGACCCCATATCTTATCATGTGTCTGTTGGGAAGATTATTCTAGGAGCTACTTGAATTCCCACCTATAAACTCCCGAAACTTTCTGGTTATGCAATCAGGTGTTGGGGATATAGGGGAAGCATAATATCTCACCCAAAACTAGCAAATCCTACATCCAGATGTATCCATCCTGCAACACATAACCAAGAAACCTTCGGAAATCATTTACCTCAACCTTCGAAAAGCATCCGTTATACGAGTTATGGCAATACTCCCGAACTCCCGCCCTAGTACTGGGTGGCATCGAGGTTATCTCACCAACAACTGCATAAAAGAGATTTTCAATGTCGGCGAACTCAGGTATTCCAGAACTGCAACGATAAAATTGTGACAACAACACCTCGGAGCTCAACTCCCCGGGACACTGCCACAACCCCTAAATGTCAGGAGGCACCAAGAACAATGTTCTCGTCACAAAACCATCGGAACGATTCCAAGATACTCGCGCAATCCTAAATTTTTTTAATGAAATTTTAGGAGAGAAGTGTCAAAACTCTACGTCAGGAGGCCTCACCAGAGCGACGAAGGGACCGAGGAGTAAAAAAATCCTACTCTATGATATATATATATATTCCTATAAGACTCAAAACATTTTTCTAGACTCAACAACGTCAGCGATTCGATCAAGCAGGGGGCTAATAAGTCGGGGAAGGCTCTGATTACCAACTTGTAACACCCACGATGCGGCTATATCTTCCATGTGTCGGAGCACGACTTAGAGGCATAACCGCATAGTAGGCATGTCGCAAGAGGGGTAATCTTTACACATCCCATGTACTGAATAAGAATGGGATAAAGAGTTGGCTTACAATCACCACTTCACACAATACATAAATATAGAATACATCATCCAGAATACAATCAAGGTCTGACTACGGAACCAACATAAATAAAAGACAACCCCAAATGCTAGATCCTCGATCTCCCCAACTGGGCTCCTCTACTGATCGTCCGAAAAAGACACATAGTAACGTCCCGAATCCTCGTCGAACTCCCACTTGAGTTTGGTCGCGTCCCCTGCACTGGCATCATCTGCACCTGCATCTGTTTTTGGAAGTAATCTGAGAGTCACAGGGACTCAGCAATCTCACACCGTCGCGATCAAGACTATTTAAGCTTATGGGTAGGAAAAGAGGTAGTGAGGTGGAGCTGCAGCAAGCACTAGCATATATGGTGGCTAACTTACGCAAATGAGGGCGAGAAGAGAAGCAAAGCTCGGTCGAGAAACTAAAGTGATCAAGAAGTGATCCTAAAGCTACTTACGTTCAAGCATAACATGAGACCGTGATCTCTCCTCAGACTCCGCCGAAAAGAGATCATCACAGCTACACACGCGGTTGATTCATTTTAGATTAAGTTAAGTTTCAAGTTCTCTACAACCGGACATTAACAAATTCCCATTTGCCCATAACCGCGAGCACGGCTTTCGAAAGTTCAAAACCCTGCAGGGGTGTCCCAACTTAGCTCATCACAAGCTCTCACGGTCTACGAAGGATATTCCTTCTAGCGGGAGGACCCGATCAGTCTCGGAATCCCGGTTACAAGAGATATCGACAATGGTAAAAAAAGACCAGCAAAGCCACCCGATGTGCCAACAAATCCCGATAGGAGTCGCACGTATCTCGTTCTCAGGGCAACACCGGATGAGACAAGCTACAAGTAAAACCAAACCTCGAGTTTCCCCAAGGTGGCCCCGCAAGCAGCTCGGTTCGGACCAACACTCAGAGGAGCACTGGCCGGGGGGAGGGGGGTTAAAATAAGATGACCCTTGAGTCTGCAAAACCCAGGGAAATGTATATGGTGGTAGGTAGGAAAATGGTAAAACCAAGATTGGGCCTTGCTGGAGGAGTTTTATTCAAAGTGAACTGTCAAGGGGTTCCCATAGCAACCAACCTCGTAAGGAACGCAAAATCAAGGAACATAACACTCGTATGAAGGAAACTAGGGTGGCAAGAGTGGAACAAAACACCAGCCATAAGGCCGAGCCTTCCACTCTTTACCAAGTATATAGGTGCATTAAAGTAAACAAGATATAATAATGGTATACCAATAATAACCATGTTCCAACAAGGAACAAACTCTATCTTCACCTGCAACTAGCAATGCTATAAGAGGGGCTGAGCAAAAGCGGTAACATAGCCAAACAACAGTTTGCTAGGAAAGGATGGGTTAGAGGCTTGTCATGGAAATATGGGAGGCATGATATAGAAAGTGATAGGCATCACGGCATAGCAATAGAGCAAACAACGAGCAAGCAAAGATAGAAGTGATTTCGAGGGTATGGTCATCTTGCCTGCAAAGTTCTCCGAGTTGACGAAAACTTGATCCTCGTAAGCGTACTCAATGGGTTCCTCGATCACGAACTCGTCTCTCGGCTCTACCCAAGGCAAGAACACAAGCAAAGGAAACCACAATCAACCACGGTGCAATGCGCAAGCAACATGATGCAAAACATGACATGACATGCGGGATGTGATATGCAATGCATATGCGTGCTTCTGAAGGGAAAGATTGAAACATTCCTAACTTGGCAAACCAAGTGTGCCACTGGAAAGATGAGTTGATTTCGGTCGAAATCGATATAAAGGTCACTGGAATCGGATGCACGGTTTGCAAATGGCAAGCAAAACAAGACTGGCACCATTCTTCGATTAACAACACGATGCCACCTAGAATGCAACAAGAAGCTACGCTACTGCACTCCAACATAGCAAAAAAGCACATGGCAGTGATCTACTCAAGATGCTTGACAAAACATGAACACTGAGCTACGGCTAAAACACAATAGAACAGGTTCAAACAAGCATGGCAAAAGTGCAAAAGATATTAGCTTCACAAACTTAGTGAAAATAACAACATGCCAGGAATTAACATCGGGAGGACATGTTTAGAGCAAGCTAACAACATGCTACAGGAACATATCATAGCAAAACAAAGCATAGAACAAAATTCCCTTACTAACCATGAGTCAAAAAGGATCAGTAGATATGATGGAACCCATGTAAACATAGCAAGTTTCGTTAACAGATTCAGACTTGGCAGAAAACTGAGCATGGCATAAGCAGAATTATGGAGGCATCTTTGCGAGCTCGATTCACTCATCAAAAGGGATTGCATGACAAGATAAGCATACTACCAGCAAGAAGACATGTACATGAAGCTAACCATGGAAGAACAAGTTCAAAGCAAGCATGGATTAACTACAACAACCTTGGCAAAATTGATTAACAAGTAGACAATTTGCCAGGAACATTTTATAGAAAAAGTAGAGCAACATTAAGTGATGCTAGGGCACTCCATAAATGCAAACAGGGACATGGATGGATAGAGCACAACCATATGTCCAAATCATCCTTATTGAAGATACTTAAAAGAAGCATGGATCTCACTATAGCATCATGAATACATGGCATAAAAATAACAGCAGAGCAATGACTGTGAAATTCTAAGTCTCTGAAATCAGCAATATCACGAGAGCTACTTTGCATGCTTGTGATAGTCACCACAAATATCACAAAAATACAAGGCATACACCCCTGTAAAGATGGCATGGCATAGACAAAAACACATGTAGAGCTCAAGTCCATATGCAACACACAACAATTGTAGCAAATATAACAAATCCTCTTGCATCAACACCTAACAATTTATAGCACTCTTGCATCAACGATTTGGGCATAAAGATGGACTCATACAAGTAGGTCACAATGGAACAAAATGAAGAGGACATCATGATGAACAATTTGATATATATAGCACGCACAAAACGGAGAAGTACGCAACAAGTTATGGCATGATGAACAGGGCCTGCAAATATTGCAGAAAAGGGACTTAGAGAATATTTGGACCTCCGGATCTGAGATCTAGGGTTTGCACGTCCTTTGAGGATGACCGGGGAGCTCGCTGGAGTAGGAGGTTGCGGTGGCCGGAGAAGAGGGAAGTGGTGGTCGCCGGAGTTGCGCCTCGCCGGATCCGGGGCCGGGGAGGCCAGATCCGGTCGGAGGAGAGGCTGGAGCGGCGCCGGTGGGGACGAGGCGGCGCGGGCGCGGAGGCGCGGGCGGTGAGCGGCGGCTCGGGCGCATGGGCTGGGAGGGCCCCACGCGGGCCTGGCGGGCCGCTGGCGGTGCGCGGTGGCGGAGGCCACGTGGCGAAGCAGGATTGGAGGAGGGAGGCGGCGGCGCTGATATGGCAGCCTCTGGCCGAAGCGATGTGGCGGCGGTGGTGGACATGTCCAGCGCGGTGCGGGTATGTCCGGTGGCGCGGTGGATGTGAGATCTAGGGTTTTGGACCCGAAATTTCGGAGGGGAGCACCTTTTTATAGGTAGGAGGAGGTAGGAGTGTCCAAATGAGTTGTAGTTTTCGACCACGCGATCGTGATCCGACGATGGAGGACATGAGAGTGGTTTGGAAGGGTTATTGGGCCGTTTTGGAGGGGTGTTGGGCTGAAACACCCACAATGCCTTTACGGTTCCCCGGTTAACCATTGGAGCATCAAACGGACTCCAAATGGCATGAAACTTGACAGGCGGTCTACCGGTGGTGTACCAAGGCCACTTGGCAAATATCGGTCCATTCCGAGAACATTTAACACCCGCTCATGAAAAGAGACAAAAGGGGGCGCCGGAGGACATAGGAGTGTCGGATTGCAAAACGGACAACGGGGAAAATACTCGGATGCATGAGATGAACACGTATGCCAATGAGATGCACATGATGACATGATATGAAAATGCATGACATGGACAAAATGCAAAATGAAGACAAAACCCAACCATGAAGGGAACAACATATCGCATCTCCGCAAAAGGCAAGAGTCAGAGTTACAAATATGGAATGTTGTATCCGGGGCATTACAGTACCCAAAATGACAATTATGAAATTCTATACATATAATTTGTCGAAGGATACGTTGAAGGGTTTCGTGCTTCCTTGTCATCGACCACAGTATTGTATAGACTTGGTGATGTAGAGATTGCTCAAGATGTGAGAGAGTTGCAGTCTCATAGATTTAGATTCATCCAAGTACCTACAAGGGTTAGATAACATGCAAGGGTGCAAATATATCCAAGACATATGAATAGCATTACGAAAGAAATATCAAGGATTATTCATAGATTCATGCCTTGCATGTATCCAAATGGAGTTCCTACTCGAAGTTTGAAGCATCAAAGATGTTCAACTCACCTCTCAAACGATAAAAGACTTTCTCATCAAGCGGTTTGGTGAATATACCCGCCAATTGCTTATCGGTACTAACATGCTTAAGATTAGTGTCCCCTTTAGCAACATGATCTCGAATGAAATGATGACAAACTTCAATATGCTTAGTTCGGGAATGTTGCACAGGATTGTGAGCAATCTTAATAGCACTTTCATTGTCACAAAGCAATGGAACATGTTTCACATTGATCCCATAATCTTTAAGAGTTTGGGTCATCCAAAGTAATTGAGCGCAACATGAACCGGCGGCAATGTATTCTGCTTCAGCGGTGGATAAGGATACCGAGTTTTGTTTCTTGGAAAACCAAGACACAAGAGATCTACCAAGAAATTGACAAGTACCCAAAGGCGACTTTCTATCAACCTTGTCTCCGGCATAGTCCGAGTCGGAATAGCCAACAAGATCAAAAGAGGACCTCTTAGGATACCAAATGCCAAAATTTGGTATATGTATTAAGTATCTCACTATCCTTTTCACAACCTTAAGATGACATTCTTTGGGGGGGCGCTTGATATCATGCACACATGCACACACTTAGCATAATATCTGGACGAGAGGCACATAGATATAACAATGAACCGATCATAGAGCGGTAAACCTTTTGATCAACCGGTTCACCGTCCTTAGTCAAGTCAAGATGTCCACTAGTAGGCATGGGTGTATTCATACCTTTGCATTCTTGCATATTGAACTTCTTGAATAAGTCCTTGGTGTACTTTGTTTGAGAAACAAAGGTACCTTCCTTAGTCTGCTTGATTTGCAATCCAAGAAAGAATTTGAGTTCACTCATCATAGACATCTCAAACTTCTCCGACATAAGCTTTCCAAACTTCTCACTAAAATGAGGGTTAGTTGAACCAAATATAATATCATCAACATAAATTTGGCACACAAATAGTTCTCCATTAACCCTTTTAGTGAAAAGAGTAGAATCTATTTTTCCAATTTCAAAGCCTTTTTCAATAAGGAACTTGGTCAAGCATTTATACCATGCTATAGGGGCTTTTTTAAGACCATAAAGAGCTTTGTGAAGTTTGTAAACATGATTAGGTTTCTTAGGATTGACAAAGCAGGGAGGTTGCGTAACATAAACTTCCTCCTCAATTTCACCATTTAGAAAAGCACTTTTAATGTCCATTTGGTACAAGGTCATATCATGGTGATTATTATAAGCAAGCAAAATGTGAATGGACTCAAGTCTAGCAACGGGGGCATATGTCTCACCATAGTCCATACCTTCGACTTGAGTGTAGCATTGGGCGACTAGACGAGCTTTGTTGCGGATGACTTGACCGTCTTCATATTGCTTGTTGCGAAACACCCATTTGGTACCGATGATGTTGTGGTTGTTGTCGGGCTTCTCGAACAATGTCCACACTTGATTTCTCTCAAAGTTATGTAGTTCTTCACACATGGCATTTATCCAATCAGGATCTTCCAATGCTTCTTCAACCTTCATAGGTTAAATGCTAGAGATGAATGAATAATGTTCACAAAAGTTAGCCAAATGAGTTTTAGAGCGAGTGATTCTCCCAGTTTGAATATCGTTGAAGATTTGTTCGACGGGATGATCTCTTGAGACTCTTGCTCGAACTTGTGAGAGCTTTTGCTTGGGTTGGGGTGGAAATCTTCTTCATCATCTTGTCCTTCTTCATTATTGGCGTTGTAGTTTTCTTTTCTTGGTGGAGAAGGGGGTTGATGAGGTTCATCTTGATGTACTTCCTCATTCTCTTCATCTTGGTGCGTCCCACATGTGGATGCTTCCATGTCGACTCTTGGTTCACCTTGTTGTGAGGTGGAAGCCTCCACTTGGACAGACGAGGTACTCTCCTTTACCTTCGTTGGACGAATCTTGCCGATAGACAAGTCTTGGATTCCTTCCGAAGGGTCTTTGTCTCCTACATCAATTGGCAATTGCTCTACTTGCGAGCCGTTAGATTCATCAACCTTCACATCTACCGTCTCTTCAACCTTTCGGGTGAAATTGTTGTAGACACGATAAGTGTGAGAGTTTGATCCATAACCAAGTAGGAAACCTTCATGAGATTTAGGAGCAAATTTAGAACGATTATGCTTATCAATAATGTAGCACTTTGAGCCAAATACTCGAAAGTATCCAACTTGGGGTTTGTTACCGATGAGGAGCTCATATGCCGTCTTGCCAAGTAGCTTGTGAATATACAAGCGATTTGTTGCATGACAAGCTGTCTCAACCGCTTCCGCCCAAAAGTGTTTTGGAGTCTTGTATTCATCAAGCATCATTCTTTCCATCTCAATAAGAGTCCGGTTCTTCCTCTCAACAACTCCATTTTTTTGAGGTGTGTACGTAGCCGAGAGCTCATGTGAAATCCCTTCTTCGTCAAGGAAGGTATCCACATTTGTGTTCTTGAACTCCGTTCTGTTGTTTCTCCAAACCTTCTTGATCTTCACTTCAAATTGATTTTGGGCCTTCCTAGCGAAGTTTTTGAAGATCTTTCGGACCTGCGGTTTATCATCAAGAAAGAACACCCACGTAAATATTGAAATATCATCGACAATGACTAGACCAAATGAGTTACCACCAAGACTCTTGTAGGCATTGGGACCAAAGAGATCCATGTGAAGTAGCTCGAGCGGTCTTCTCATGGCCATGATGTTCTTCGCGGGGTGACTTCTTCCAACTTGTTTTCCTGCTTGACAAGCGCTACAAAGTCTATCCTTGTCAAATATAACATCCTTTACTCCAAGGATATAATCACCTTTAATAAGCTTATCAAGATTTTGCATGCCCACATGACCTAGCCTTCTATGCCACAACCAGCATTTAGAAGATTTAGCAATTAAGCAAGTTCTAGGTTGAGCTTTTCTAGTGAAACCAACAATGTAAAGATCACCTCTACGTATAATGGTAAAGACCATTTTATGATTATCTCTGCGAAACACTTGGCAATCTACTTCAGTAATTAGGATGTTGAAACCAAAGTCAGCAAGTCTAGATACGGAAAGTAAATTGTAGCCAAGCGACTCAACGAGCATAACATTTTGTATGGAGCTATCATGTGAGATGGCCACCTTACCAAGGCCAACCACCTTACCCTTTGAGTTATCACCGAAAGTGACATACTTTCGAGGGCCATCATTTTCAGCAAGCTCACGAAACATATCTTTGTCTCCGGTCATATGATCAGTACATCCACTATCAAGGACCCATTCCTTTCCTCCGGCCATGTAGGCGTGAAGATTTGCCATAAGACCAAAGTGTCTCATTGCATCATCAAGATCATATTCACTATCATCATCCTCATCATAGTATCCATGTTCGACATCGTCATGTGGTGGATCAATTCCTAGAGAGAGTGATTCGTTAGAAGTATGATCGTAACAATGTTCATCTCTATGAATTCTAATGACTTCGGAAATGATATTGCTAATAATTCCAACATCTCCTTCGGCACGCATGAGATCACGAAGCTCAAATAGACAATCATCAAACTTGGAATCACTAGTGCTCTTCTTACTCAAGGCAATAGACTTATGGAGAATTTCGTCTAGATTTTTTAAGGAATAATTTGGGAATCATTACTCAAGAAATCTTCATATAGTGTAGGCACACTTAAGAGTAGGTAAGCTAGCAATTAAATTTTAGGCAATCGTCTAATGATAAGATTGATAGTTCCAAGATTGCGAATCATGTCAAGATCCTCATCGGGTGTGGGATGCAAAGGGTCAATATGAGGTGCACAAGGGCTAGTAATGTACTTGTTCAAATGATATTCATTGAAAATCTCAAGCATCTCATTTTTCCACTCATGGAAGAACTCTCCATCAAGAATAGGCACTCTATGTCTAAGACTCCCCAACATAGACTCATCCATCTTCCTCCAAAGGAGGTTAAACCAAAGAAATGGAGACCAATTTTCGGATACCAATTGAAAGGATCGAGAAGAAGTGTCTAGAGGGGGTGAATAGACTCTTAGCAATAAAAGTTGCAGTTTTTAATTTCATTAGGTTGAAGTGGAGTTTTAGCACAAGTTCACACATTTATAATACATATCAAGAAAGCATGACAAGAGTATATGAGAAGCAGAAAGTAAAGGATGCAAGTTGCAAGAATGTAAAGGGATGGGATTGCAGTGTGCAAACGCAATTTAGACATGGAGATTTTTGGCATGGTTCCGATAGGTGGTGCTATCGTACATCCACGTTGATGGAGACTTCAACCCATGAAGGGTAACGGTTGCATGATTCCACGGAGGGATCCACCCACGAAGGGTCCACGAAGAAGCAACCTTGTCTATCCCACCATGGCTGTCGCCCACGAAGGACTTGCCTCACTAAGGTAGATCTTCATGAAGTAGGCTATCTCCTTGCCCTTACAAACTCCTTGGTTCAACTCCACAATCTTGACGGAGGCTCCCAAGTGACACCTAACCAATCTAGGAAACACCACTCTCCAAGAGGTAACAAATGGTGTGTTGATGATGAACTCCTTGATCTTGTGCTTCAAATGATAGTCTCCCCAACACTCAACTCTCCCTCATAGGATAGGATTTGGTGGAAAGATGATTTGAGTGGAAAGCAACTTGGGGAAGGCTAGAAATCAAGATTTATGTGGTTGGAATGGAATATCTTGACCTCAACACAAGTGTAGGTGGTTCTCTCTCAGAAAATGTATGTTGGATGTGTAGGCATGTTCTGATGGCTCTCTCCATGAATGAAGAGTGGGTGGAGGGGTATATATAGCCTCCACACAAAATCTAACCGTTACACATAATTTACCAAACTCGGTGGGACCGAATCGTGAAACTTGGTCAGCCCGATTTAGTTCATAATGTGACCGTTAGGATTTTCGGTGGAACTGACTTGATCAACTCGGTGGGACCCATGTGCTAGGGTTAGGGTAAAGCCTCATCTCGGTTGGACCGATTACACAAACTCGGTGGAACCGATTTTGGTAATAAGCCAAACAGAGAGTTGGCCAGGCAAACTCGGTGGGGCTGATTTCATATTTTCGTGAGACCGAAATTAATGTAACAGGCAACAAAGAGTTTGCAAGCCCATCTCGGTGAGACCGAGATCCTATCGGTGAGATCGAATTGATTAGGGTTTCTGACAGTGGCTTGTGTCAAGTGAACTCGGTGGCGCCAGGTAGAAAAATCGGTGGGGCTGAGTTTGACTTTTGGTTCGGGACATATTTGGATGTGAGAAAGTAGTTGAGGGTTGTGGAGCATATCACTAAGCACTTTGAGCAAGCAAGCCATTAAGCAACACCTCACCCCTATTGATAGTATTGGCTTTTCCTATGGACTCAATGTGATCTTGGATCACTAAAATGAGAAAATGTAAAGTCTTGTGCTTTGAGTTTGAGCCAATCCTTTGTCCTCAGAATCTTGAAGGGGTTCCACATCCTCTAGTCCATGCCACTCCATTGTTGAACTTATCTGAAACATACTAGGTAGAAGCATTAGTCCAACAAGAGATATGTTGACATTAATTACCAAAATCACCCACGGAGCACTTGTGCTTTTAGGATGTATATCGGTGCTCCAATGGAGTTCGGCGAGCATAGAGTGGAGACCCACGCGAGGGAGACAGATCTCTCGGTGGTGCACACCATCGACCCGACCGTGGTGGACGACTACATCAACAACATTGAGCAGTTGCTTGCTCAAGACAAGTACAAGGTGGTCGGCATCAAGCTCCAATACACCACCAGCCGTCCTGACATAGATCAGAAGGTTGCAGCCGCCTTGTTGTGCGTGGTCCATCATGTCCTCACCTACCACTACTGCAAGGCCACAGATCCTTGCGACCGATTCAATAGGTTTGTTAACAGCACCAACTACAAGTTCTCCACGGTGGAAACCACCGACGATGTAAAAGCGTCAGTGTTATGTGCTTGGCCTTCAAGAACCTTGTTGAAATCCTTGACCACTACAGGGTCTCGGTCAGCACGAAGAAGGAATAGGCCATATTTGACCCCTACTAAGAAAAGATGAAGCAGGATGCCCAGAGAACAAGTCCCCTATCCTAGCAGAGGGCCTGGATGCGGCAACAGGATGAACCTCACCTCAGGTTCACGGCCAAGAGCGTGTACACATGCTACAGGATGCACAAGAGGATCGTTGAGGAAGTGCCTCGTTACCCAAATCGACAAGCCCGGATCAAGCCACAAGTAGAGCAAGTGTCACAAGAAGTAGAAGATGGTTAGATGACCGTTTATGCTAATTAATCATGCATGTAATATATAGTTTACTTTATTGGTGTGTGGAAATGTCATGTGTGTAGTAGCCACCTATGTAATTATGCATGTAATAGTTTACTTTGGTGTGTGCAAATGTCATGGTTGTAGTAGCCACCTATGTAAGTGGATGTTTAATTTGATTATGCAACCATGTCCTTATAAGTGTGTATATAATGTTGTTGTTCTGTATGCAATCCCATTGCACAACACAAACGTCTTATTAGCAACAACCGTCTGTGTTATTATCGGTCTTCACACACATTTCTGATTACGTACCTGTTTGCCACGTATCACACACATCTTGTTATATTGAACTGTTTCTGTTCTCTTGTCTCAACACAAACAGTTCATCCGAGTGAACCGCATGCCGTATATCGCAAACACCTTGATCTATGTGAACGTTTCTTTTGTGTTGCCTAATCACAAACAGTTCATCCGAGTGAACCGTATGCCATATGTCGCACACACCTTCATTTGGCTGCCCATTTCTTTTGTTCCTCCTCATCGCAAACAGTTAATTGAACTGAACTGTATGCCCTGCATCGCACACGCAAGTAAAATCTGAACCGTGTTTGATGCATCCTCCATCGCAAACATTTTGCACCTTTTTTGGCGTTTTTTACACCACCGTTTGCGATTATGGCATCGCACACAGTTTCGTCGAATGGTTTCTGATTGCAGTGTCATGTTAACAGCATCTTGCAGTAGTGATAATGAATAAAAATCAATTTCTTATCAACTCTTTGCCCTACAAAAGCACCAAAAACATAATCAATAGCATCGCACATAATTTCAAAGGGTAAATTCCAATCAGGTGGCTGAACAATAGGTGCAGATATCAAGGCTTTCTTAAGTATTTCAAATTCTTCTACACAATCATCATCAAAAATAAAAGGAACATATTTTTGCAAGAGATTAGTGAGAGGCCTAGAAATTTTAGAGAAGTCTTCAATAAACCTCCTATAGGAAGCAGCATGACCAAGGGAACTTCTTATACCTTTGATATCTTTAAGACACAGCATCTTTTCAATAGCATCTACTTTATCTTTATCAACTTCAATGCCTCTTTCAGAAATTTTATGCCCCAAGACAATACCTTCATTAACCATAAAGTGACACTTCAACCAATTCAAAACAAGATTAGTTTCTTCACATCTCTGCAAAACTCGATCAAGGTTGCTCAAGCAATCATCAAAAGAAGATCCATAGACGTAGAAATCGTCCATGAAAACCTCAACAATCTTTTCACAAAAATCAGAGAATATAGTAGTCATACATCTTTGAAAGGTAGCAGGTGCATTGCATAAACCAAAAGGTATATGTCTATAAGCAAAAATACCGAAAGGGCAAGTAAAAGCAGTCTTTTCTTAATCCTCTTTTGACACAAGTATTTGAGAAAAACCAGAATAACCATCTAGAGAGAAAAAATGTGTATGCTTGGACAATCTTTGTAGCTTTTGATGAATGAAAGGTAGATGGTAATGATCTTTTCTAGTAGCTTTGTTTAATTTGCGGAAATCAATTACAATTCTATAACCTGTAACAATTCTTTGTGGAATCAATTCATTCTTATCGTTTGGAACAACATTAATATCTCCCTTCTTGGGGACACAATGAACAGGACTTAGCCATCTACTATCAGCAATAGGATAAATTATACCTCCCACCAGAAGCTTTAGTATCTGTAACAGCCTGGATTTTAGCCCTTTTCTTTTGTCCTTTGATTTTCTTTGATTTCTTGTTTTGTTTTGCTTTTCTGTGGCTATGTGGTTCTGAAACTTGGGAAGATCATGTCTTCCTAGGTTTTATAGTGGCTTGTCACCCTCATCATCATCCCAAGATCATGTAATTTCCATCCTTGACCTAACCCAATATTCTTTTTATTGGGAATATTCCTTTTCTGATAAAGGAATAACCCTTTAAAACCCTAGGTTGTGAAGCAACCTATATTTCTGTCACTCCTAAAATTCCCAAATAATTCTCATAAATTGTTTGGGTCATATCTTCCTCAAATATGGAAAAATATATCATTGGCCATGTTTCCCATCATGCTCAATTAATTCCTTTTCTGTTCTATCCTGAATGGCAGTTTGTGAAGCAAGTGCCATTTATCTTTGCCCAATTCAACCTAAACTTCTTGGACATCTTTTCCTGTCCAAATAATTACCTCATGCCAATGTTCAACTAAATTTGCCTAGTAAATATTTATGAGCAAATTTTCAAAGTTCATGTCTAAGGAAAGTGATTGTAAAGGAAGTACAAGCTAGGCATATCCAAATGAGTTTAAATTTAGCTAGATCCTTCATATGATCAAATCATGACCCTCCACCAAATATGAGCTCATGTAAATCATCTATGTGAGCCCAGCCCCAAATCTTAGTTTATGGTCAGATTTTTAGTTTGTGAAGCAACTATATTTTATATTGCTTTAATTGAGTGGAAACTTTAACAAGACATGATTCTACCTATATCAACTCCGTCCACCAAGTTTTAGCTCAATTAGTTAAACCAATTGCCATGTGTATTTTTTCCAAGTTTCTGTCCAGAATGAAGCTTTGTGAAGAAAGTGCCACTTTGATATTTCCAAACGGCATGAAATTTTTACAGAAGCTTAATATCATCATATAACCTCTCTATGCCAAATTTCAGCTCATGACAATCAATTATGTGAGTGTATCATCCAAATCCCTAATTCTGGCCAGTTTTGAAATTGTATAGCAACCCTCATCTAAAGTCCTCCTCTTAGTCTGATTTTTGGTGATCAACATCACCTTAGTGTGTGATCATCGCCAGACAAACTATTTACCACGTTACCAAGCTGGTTTAACCACAACAAGTTACAAACACCTTCCTGTTGATTTACTTTGGAGCTAAGTGCAAATCTCTTCTTTGCCCCAGGACCAATTTATTTCCTCATTTTGACTAAGGGTACGACGGTCTATCTACTGGACATGGTCGGCCCGGCCAGAACACGCCGTTTGCACCAGTGCCCGTGGTGATCACGCTGGCTTCACACATAGTGCAAGCTCTGGCTCGGTCCGGCCACTATTCTTGTCTCCTCCCTCCTCAGCTTGACCTCAAACGTTGTCCAGGAGCTCGCCCGTGCTCAACTGCGTCGCCCTGCATCGGTTCCTCGTCGTGGTTCTCCATAAATGAGCCGCTACCTCCATGCTCGTGCGATGCCCAGCCACTGCCCTCCATGCTCGTCGTGCACTGCTCAAGCTCGCTTGTGAGCTCTAGAGCCTTCCCCGGGCCTATATATAGGACCCTCGACCAGTCCCGCAACTCATTCACTCCTCCCTCGCCTCTCTAGTCCACCGGAGTCCTCGGCCCCCTCCTCTTTTCGCCAGAGTTCGCCTCGGCCATCGCCGCTCTTCTCATTTCCGGCGAGCATAGTCCACCTCTTCTCCTCTAGCCACCTCCAACGCGTTCCTCTCCTTCCCGCGGTCCTCCCCACCCCACTCGTTCGACGCCGGAGTGCCTCTGGTCGCGCCTCCCGGAGCTTGGCCGCCGCCTCCACCTCTCGGCCACCACCCCAACCGAGCCCTCCGGCGCTCCTCTCTCCGTCCCGTCACCACCTACATCTCCTCCTCACTCCGGCGGTTCGCCCCCACCCCCTCAGCCCTCGCCGGAGCTGCCCGCATCGCTGGCAACCACGACCTCCCGCCCTCCTTCTATCTCCTCCGGGAGCCTCCGTTTGCCAGCTCCCCAGGACGCCCCGACGCCCCTGCTGTCTCTGAATGAGGCCACCACATCACCCTGCACTCGCCGGTGCCCTTGGCTCCACTGGGGATCGCCGGAGCCGGCTGGCCCCTTGGTCGCGCCTCTTCCCTGCCTCCTCTTTGTTCCACGAGGGAATAGAGGCGCAAGGAGGAAGACGGTGCGAGCGCCCTGGCCCCTGCCCTCCCACGTGGGCCCCCTCTATAAGTGGCTAAGGCCACGGGTCCACATGGTTAAGTGACGACGTAATCCGGTGAGTACGTTTTCCCTATACCGAAAACATATTCCATGGAAATACATTTTCTTCTTCCAAAAGCGCGTTTCTTTCCTCAGCTGCCAGGAATACATTTTTAGTTTCAGAAAGCGTAGTTCCTAATATGTGTTTCTGTCCTATCCACTCAGGGACCTATTGGTGATGAAAGCTTTCACATATTGGTCCCTGATCTTCTACACCCCATAACTCCGCAACCGTAACTTCGTTTGAGGTGAAACCAGCGCTCACTTCTTCGTCTCGTCGAGCTCTATCTTTTGGTAGCATTTTCACTAGGTGGTCTCACAGTGAAAATCACCATTATGCCCTTGCCTCTAATCAGCCCCCTCCGAGAAAGAACCGCCCGGCGTTTCGTTCCGTGGCTTCACCGCACTTCTTCCTGGAGTCTCCTCACCCCCAGGCAAGCCACAATACCCACTTACATGATAGTCATGCAGTAGCCATGGTTTTCAACTTGATTATTTATTAACTGTTTGCTTGTTTAAAATATGGTTATCGTTGTTTGGTAATGATTCTTGGTTAGTGCTTACTTTCTTGCTATGTTGTTATGCACCCGGTTATCATGCCCTGCTATTTGCTAGTATTCCTTTCATGTGCTTATGCTTGCTAGTAGTACATGTTGATGTTATCGTCTTTGGTGCATGACTGGCGTCTATCCCGAGTACCGTTGTTATGCATGTTATGATGACATTGTTGATATGTTCTTGCATGATATTTATTGTTGATGCTAGTGGTCATGCTATGTTTCTGAGAAGTATGTACTAGTGATGTTCATACTAGTCAGTATGCCATGCTCAGTTGGATATGATTCATTGTGGATATGGTGGATAGTTATGTTGTACCCTCATGATTATGTTGATATCATGCTCATGCATTGTAATTGCATCATGTTATTTTATCATTGCTCAGCATATTGCATTCAAGTTTAACCAGATTAAATTAAACTTGAACAACTGTTGGCTGAGTCATGGTGCCACCATATCGAGCTGACCAGTGCAACCATGCTTGCCTTTATGTGAAGGTCCTAACTAGGTCTATTGTCATGCCTCTCGCCAGTGCCTCCAATGAGGGAGGGTTATGGGTGTGCGGTACCCTGGCCCGGTAAGCAGACATAACTTTGTGTGCCCATTGTTGTTATATTCGGATTGTCCCTATTTTGCCACGATGGTGGCTGTTTTGCCACCATGGTGGCCTTTTTGCCACGACGGTGGCCGTAGGTGCCTTTGGTAGGTACGGGCCACCCATGACCTGGCCTAGAGGGGAGTTGGTCGGAGTGGCCAGGAGAGTGTCATGGCAGTAGGACGGTTTTGTCGGAACGCCGTTGGTCCACCCGAATAGGAGTGTGAGGCCATGGGCTCCGTGGTGTGGGTACAGTGTCCTAACCTCTGCAGAGTGTATATTAAATCTGTCGATAGTCGTGCCCGCGGATAAGGGACCTGTTCGTGTCGATCACACTATGGGTCAAAAGTAATAATAACTTGCTTAATAACAACCCCGGTTCGATGATGAGATAAGTCGGTTATGTGATCCGGGAATGATCACCATTTGGTTACGAGGTAACCCATTGAGCCAAGAGTGGTTCCGTTTGTGATCCGTGAATGATCACCGTTTGGATACGAGGTAACCCGTTGAGCCAAGAGTGGTTCCATTTGTGATCCGTCAATGATCACCGTTTGGTTACGAGGTAACCCGTTGAGCCTAGAGTGTTTCCGCTTGTGATCGTGAGATGATCACCGTGGTATAGAGGATACCAACTTGATAAGTATTTGTGATGTTGTGCGAGAATCATGGGTAAAGATCAAGCTCCTTGTGGTCATTTAATGATTACTACGGTATTGTTTATACCAAGCTTGATTTGATCCTGAGATGATCGTGTAATGTCCGAGGTGGGTAAGTGATGCATGTGATGGTTACGAGGTAACCCGAACAGAATAAGTGGTGCATATAGTGTCATCATGTTGCATGCTAGTGTCTTCAGATTTATATGTTCATGCCATGCTCCTATAGTTCTAGCGATATTATGTTCATGTTGTTCATGCCATGTTATCCTGATGATCTCTTGATAATTCCTGTTTAACCTGTAGTTGACATGCTGTTGTTTGTCTTGAATGCTTTTGGTTATTGTGAGCTTGCAAGTACATTCAATGTACTGACCTGGCATGTCATGCCAGTTTGCAGGTCGTGCCTAGATTGCTTGCTTGTTTGGTGTTGTTCCTGTGTTCGCGAGCTAGGATAAACGTTCCAGCCAGAGTCCCCGCGGATTGGAGTCCATCATCGTTGTTCATTGTTCCACTGCCAGTAGTTGTTCCGCTGCCTCGAGTTGCTATGCTGCTTTGTATAGAGCAAGCGTGGTTGGCGTAGTGTCGCCGTGCCAATGTTATTCATTGTAATATCGGAACCCTTGTATTCCTATTTGTGTTATAATAGAGAGCTGGTTTGTTCTATACTAAGCAGTGCCGTATTCCAGAAGACTTCTAACACCCATGATGCAGCTATATCTCCCACGTGTCGGAGCACGACTTAGAGGCATACCGGCATAGTAGGCATGTCGCAAGAGGGGTAATCTTTACACCTCCCATGTACTGAATAAGAAAGGGATAAAGAGTTGGCTTACAATCGCCACTTCACACAATACATAAATATAGCATTACATCATCCAGCATACAATCAAGGTCCGACTATGGAACCAAATAAAGAAAGACAACCCCTAATGCTAGATCCCCGATCGCCCTGACTGGGCTCCACTACTGATCAACTAGAAAACAAAACAACACAACGAACACGATCTTCATCGAGCTCCCACTTGAGCTGGGTTGCGTCACCTGCACTGGTATCATCGGCACCTGAAACTATTTGGAAGTATCTGTGAGCCACGAGGACTCAGCAATCTCACACCCACGAGATCAAGACTATTTAAGCTTATGGGTTGGAAAGGGTAGTGAGGTAGAGCTGCAGCAAGCACTAGCATATATGGTGGCTAACATACGCAGATAAGAGCGAGAAGAGAAGCAACGCAGTGGTCGAGAAGCTAGAAATGATCAAGAAGTGATCCTGAAACTACTTACGTACAAACATAATTCCAAAACCGTGTTCACTTCCCGGACTCCGCCGAGAAGAGACCATCACGGCTACACACGTGGTTGATACATTTAAATTAAGTTAAGTGTCAGGTTTTCTACAACCGGATATTAACAAATTCCCATCTACCCATAATCACGGGCACGGCTTTCGAAAGTTCAAACCCTGATGGGTGTCCCAACTTAGCCCATCACAAGCTCTCACGGTCAACGAAGGATATTCCTTCTCCCAGGAAGACCCGATCAGACTCGGAATCCCGGTTATAAGACATCTCGACAATGGTAAAACAAGACCAGCAAAGCCACCTGAATGTGCCGACAAATCCCGATAGGAGCTGCACATATCTCGTTCTCAGGGCACATCGGATAAGCAATCCGTACAACTAAAACCAAACCTCAAGTTTCCCCGAGGTGACGCTGCAAGGGGCTCTAGTTTGGACCAACACTCAGAGGAGAACTAGCTCGGGGGTTTAAAATAAAGATGACCCTTGAGTTTGCAGAACTCAAGGGAAAAAGGCTTAGGTGGCAAATGGTAAAACCAAGGTTGGGCCTTGCTGGAGGAGTTTTATTCAAGGCGAACTGTCAAGGGGTTCCCGTTATAACCCAACCGCGTAAGGAATGCAAAATCAAGGAACATAACACCGGTATGACGGAAAGTAGGGCGGCAAGAGTGGAACAAAACACCAGGCATAAGGCCGAGCCTTCCACCCTTTACCAAGTATATAGGTGCATTAAAGTAAATAAGATATAATAATGATATCCCAACAATATCCACGTTCCAACAAGTAACAAACTCCATCTTCACTTCAACTAGCAACTCTATAAGAGGGGTTGAGCAAAGCGGTATCATAGCCAAACAACGGTTTGCTAGGAAAGGTGGGTTAGAGGCTTGACATGGCAAAATGGGAGGCATGATATAGCAAGTGGTAGGTATCGCGGCATAGCAAAGATAGAGTGATTTCGAGGGTATGGTCATCTTGCCTGAGATCCCGCGAGGAAGAAGAACGAGTCCATGAAGAAGACAAACGGACGTAGTCGAACGGATCCTCACAACTCCGGAACGAAATCGAAGCTAACAAGAAAAGCAACCCGGAAAGAAGCAAACAACATAGTAAACAACCATCACATGAACATGGCATGATGCGCAACCAAGTATGATGCATGTCCGGTTTAAAGAGGCATGGCATGGCAATATGCACAAACAACACTACAAGTTAAGTGGAGCTCAATATGCAGCTCCGTTGGATATTGACGAAACACCACGTGACTTATTTAGTTCTCTCTCGTTTAGGTACCCATCAATATTAAATGTTATTTAACATGGCAAGAGGTGAAGCATAAGAAAACTACCTATCTACACTAAAAAAAGACACATCCGTGACATTTTGGGCCGAATGAATTTTTTTTCTGTCATACATATGACACTTCTATGATGATAATTGTGACAAAACCCGGTATCATCATAGATGTGGTGGGATCCTACTTCTATGACAAAAAATCATGATAGAAAATGGGCTTTTCGTCCTGGGTGGGCCGGAGATGCAGCTGCATGACATTCTTTGGGCCGTCCATGACGGAAAAAACCATGGTAGAAGCGAGGGCGAGGAAAATTTCGGGGAGTTCCCGGTTACGGTGGGAGGTCGGGGCCGAGCGATGCGCGTTTCTCTCGTACACGTACGCGCGTGTGTGCGAGGCGTTGGCTCTAACTGAACCCGAGCAAGGCATTGGGCTCTAACTGAACCCGAGCAATTGCACTGCAGGCTACGCATTACTAAACCCGAGCGATCGATCGATGGCTGTTAACTGAACCCGATCGAGCGATTCCTTCGCTACTGCTGCTAACTGAAGCCGATCGATGCTGCCTCTGGGATGAACAGTGAGCGTTGCGGGGGGGGGGGGGGGGGGGGGTTGGATGAACAGTGAGCGGTGGCGTTGCCTCTGGATGAACAGGACCCCGTGGTGTGGTGGAGGGCTGGATGAACAGTAGACGGTGGAGGGCCGGGGTGCCCGTGGAGGGGTGGTTGAACAATACCCCGTGGTGTGGAGGGCTGGATGAACAGTAGATGGTGGAGGGGTGCCCCTGGAGGGGTCGTTGAACAGTAGCCGTTGGAGTAGCGTGCGGTGGAGGCTGGATGAACAGGAGCCCGTGGAGGCTGGAGGAGGTCGACGGTAGCCCGTGGAGGCTGGAGGAGGTCGACGGTGGAGATGAACAGTATCCCGTGGAGTCCCGTTTTGCGGTACGCCACACCCCTCCCGATGAACAGGACCCTCGTTTCGACCGTAGCGCTCCAACACAAGTCCGTTTCGTCCGTTTTGCGGTACGCCACACCCCTCCCGATCAACAGGACCCCCGTTTCGATCGTAGGAGGTCCGTTTCGTCCGTTTTTGGTATGCCACACCCCTCCCGATCAACAGGACCCCCCGTTTCGACCATAGGAGGTCCGTTTCCTCCGTTTTGCGGTACGCCAGACCCCTCCCAATCAACAGGACCCCGTTCCGAACGTAGGAGGTCCGTTTCCTTCATTGTGCGGTACGCCAGGCCTCGTTTCCATCGCCTGTTCCATCCAAGCCCTCCCGATGAACACGACGACGCATTCTGTTCTGACCCAGCCAGTTGGCTCCCACGCGTTCCGTTGCCTCCCGATGAACATGACGCATTCCATTGCCTCCCCATGAACACGACGCATTCTGTTGGCTCCCCATGAACACGACGACGATGCTATTTCTCCGTTCTGACCCAGCCAGGTGCACGAGCCCTAGCCGTACGTATGCGCGAGTAGGCGTTCGAGACCCCGCCCGTATGTACACATACGTGGCCGTATTTTCTTTCTTGCAGCCTGGCCGTTGTACGTACGTGTACATGCTACGTGTGCGCCTCTACTACGACACGTATGCACCTCTACTACGACACGTGCGCGCCTCTACATCCACCAGTATATATGTATGTACACATTCGTGACCAGAATGACAATGCTATGTACGCTTCGACCAGGCGGGTCCCGATTGTCAGGCACTTCCTTGTGTGCGAAGATGTAGCTGGTGGGTCCCAGCAGTCAGGGGGGCGAATCGTTTTTTCCCCGGACGCACTTCCTTGCGTGCGAAGATGTAGCTCGTGGGTCCCAGCAGTCAGGGGGAAGCGTTTTTTCGCGAAATACATTGGCCCGTCCGGTGGGTCCCAGCTGTTAGGTGGAGGAATCATTATTTTCTGCGTAATAAGGAGGCACTTCCTTGCTACGGCCGTGGACCCAGCTGTCAGCCTCTCCACGTACAGTCCATGTCCGACGAAAGTCGTTCCTTGACCACATTGACCACACTGCACCGAGAGCACCAGGGTGGTGGACGATGGCGAGGCGTAGGAAGGGGACGACGGGGAGCCGGGGAAGACGCGGCAGTGGAAGCCCGCGCGGAGAGGAGTACGAGGGTTCACTGGTTCGACTGCGGTGTGAGGCTGCCGTCGCCGCAAGGCCTGGCCAACGGTGGGAATAGTAGGGGGCGATGAGCCCTCCGCGGCAGCACAGCCGGCCACGGGAGGCAGGAGCATGCGGCACGACCGGCGATGCTTTGGGCGGCTGGAGCAAGAAGACCAGAGGTTGAAGAAGCAGTACGGCCGTTGGATGGACATCGTACGGTCATTGGAGCTAGAATCGTTCATATTGACTAAAGTTGACAAAGGCCCCCGACCCAGTCAACTTAGTAGGCCCACAAGTCAGCCTCCCACCATTGTGGATCCCAGCTAGCAGAGGGAGTATTCATTTTTTTGTGCGTAATAAGGAGGCACTTCTGGTGGGTTCAAGCTGATAGCGGGGGAACGTTTTTTCTGCGAAATACGTTGGCCCGTCCGGTGGGTCCCAGCAGTCAGGGGGTAAACGTTTTTTTGCGAAATAAGGTGGCTCGTCCGGTGGGTCCCTGCTGTCAGGTGGAGGAATAATTATTTTGCGCGTAATAAGGAGGCACTTCCTTGCAGCCGCCTGGACCCAGCTGTCAGCCTCTCCACGTACAGTACTCTTCCGATGGAAGTCGGTCGTTGACCACGCCGCGTCGAGAGCACCAGGGCGGTGGTCTGGACGACGGCGAGGCCTAGGAAGGGGACAACGCGGAGCCCGGGAAGACGCAGCAGTGGAAGCCCGCGCGAGAGGAGTACGAGGGTTCACTGGTTCGGCTGCGGTGTGAGACTGCTGTCGCCGCAGAATAACAGGGTGTGTGGGTGAGTAGAGGGATGGCCTGGCCAGCAGTGGGAGTAGTACGGGGCGGTGAGGCCTCCACGGCATCACAGCCGGCCACGGGAGGCAGGAGCACGCGACATGACCGGTGCTGCTTTGGGCGGCTGGAGCAAGAAGACCAGAGGTTGAAGAAGCACTATGGCCGTTGGATGGACATCGTACGATTACTGCAGCTAGAATCGTTTATATTGACTAAGTTGACAAAGCCCTTGGTATGCGTCAACTTAGTAGGCCCACAGCTCGGATTTGGCAGAGAACATATAGCCCATTTGCGATTTGTAAGAATATACAGCCCATTTTTTAATTCTAATGGAATTTACTACAACACATTTACAGTTTGTTAAAAGTACATCCCAACTACTTGCTAGGACAATGATTAATAATTTCAAACAACCACTCAAAACAGAATTCAAAAAAAATTCCCACATTTTGATGGGATCTGAAATATTTTTATCCGAAATTTGTAGTCAGGTTAAATATAATTTCAAAATAAAGTTGTATTACGTTAAAATCCAACGAAATATTGCGCGCACAACAAGTAATGAAATTAAAATTTTCAAATTCCAAAAATAATATATTTTTCAAACTAATTACGTGTTTGGTGCATAGTAACTGTATAGTTATTATAATTACACACCATTTATTATTTCTTAAAGTCCATTTTCTTGTTAAGCCTAATTCATACCTCCTAGGAAAGTTTGCAGCCCAGTGGGGTGGAGAATAACAAGTTGACCCGGATATTGTGTACAACTGTTGGCCCAGTTGCATTGCTGATGTTGAAAAAAAGGCCTGTGTAGTATAGTACAACCTAACATGGTTACTCAGCCCACATTCAGCGACGCCGAAAAGGCCCAAACAAGGCTTCTGTACAACTTTTTGAAGTCACTGAGCTCAATTAATAACTTAAGAAAAAGTTAGATTACAGTGGAACCTAATTAAAAGCTGTCACAAGCAAATAAATAATTCAACGGGTCCCACTTGTGCATGTGCGCGTGTGTGTGCGTGTGTGTGTGTGTGAGAGAGAGAGAGAGAGATAGAAAGAGAGACCCATCGGTCGATGCTCGTAAATACATCTTTCAGCCATATGCATTGCTGATGCTCAGTAAAAACTTATATAGTTGACACAATCATATAGAACATCATAGCAAACTGAACTTGCATACAAAAATTTCACGCAGGCGGCACAATCAGGATGGAAATAGTGGATCACTACGGGAAGGGCTATGTTGAAACCAACGAAGTCGTACATAACGGTTCATCGTCTTTATCAATGATGGGGAAATATCTTGAATGTTGTGCAAAGAAAACAAATAGACAACACAATAAGTTCTGCTAGCACATTAATTTGACGTACAGCCCTTTCTAAAAAAAGTTCAGGTACAAAATTAGAACATGTCACAATCAAATGTACTGGCATATCAGTGCTTCACACCGATAGCCCGGATTTAACTAGTATCTGACAAGATTCAGTTGTTACCTCATATTAGAGC
This sequence comes from Triticum urartu, assembly GCF_003073215.2. Lineage (NCBI taxonomy): Eukaryota > Viridiplantae > Streptophyta > Magnoliopsida > Poales > Poaceae > Triticum > Triticum urartu. The sequence goes on from NC_053027.1 coordinate 318,695,969, forward strand.
ACATCCAGGCAGCCAACCCTGCCTCTTCTCCCAAAGAAGAAGTGGCCTCCGCCGCGCGATGGAGTAGGCCCTATGCCATCCATCATTCCGAGCAACACGGGGGAAGTCTGACGTTGACTCATATAATGGACGTCGTTGACGGACCCTGGCACCAGCGGCGGCGGCAGGACTTCGATTGATGGATTGACCACTTCTTCGACATGCACGAACACTCGATACAGGTACATCCCTAACGTGGTCCGCGGCGGCCTTGGTGGCGACGAATAGTACAACCCCAGTTCCTGCACCGATATCTCAACACCAATCACCTTCGGTATGGTGGACGGCTTCTTCATCCATGCCATAACCGTCAGAGCCTAGCTGTCTGGAGGAACAAACATACTTACGAGCTCACCTCCAAGGTCGTTGATAAGCTCGTTCATGGACTCGTTGTTCCAAGCACGTTAAAAACTCAAGCTCAGAGGGCACTGAGCCCCATCCTGGGTGCCACCGATGAAAGCTCACCAGCGCGCCATCGCAGAACAAACGCCGGGAAGATTCAAACACACGACTGCAGTCGAAAGTTGTCTGGAACCTGACGAAGAAATCAGCCGGTGGCGGACAGACTTCGACGAGCAAGTCACTTATTTGGATGCCCTCCGCAATGCCAAGAGCTTTGACAAGGTCGTCCGGCGAGATGGGAGGCCGGTCGCCGTTGATGGTTACCATCAGCACTTTGCCGGCAAACTGGTCGTCAAGCGCCGCCATGCCACTGTTGAGCAATAGCACACAGCGACCGAAGGCAGGACGGACCTAAGGATCTCTGGCTCGGAGATCCGCGTTGACCGGCGAATGATAGTGCGCTTGAGTACAGGGAGTACAGGAGGGGGATTTGGGGGAACTGGAGTAGGAATCGAGATTCCAGAGGTGGGGGAGGGGCGGGAGACTGGGGATGAAAAGGTAGCATGAATTTCGAGCACGCACCAATATGCTCTTGGCACGCAAGCGCACGAAAACACCGGTGGCGCCCACATGTCGGCCTAAGAGTCCTTATTCTTTCTTTTTTGGAGAGCCCGGCCTTTTTTTCAGGATCTTTTGAGAGCCCGGCCTAAGAGTCATAATTGACCTGTTTGGCATTGCGTTACTACTCGGCCCATATTCAACGACACCTCACTGGCCCAAACAAGTGTACATCATCGAAAAGACATTGAGCTCAAATTATATAACTTGAAAAAAGGAGATATACTCTGAACACTGGAGAATGGTGATGCCCTCATTTAGCCCACCAGTAGTTCGAGACAATAAACAGTTCAAAACAACGATATATACAACATTCAAACACTGACTAGTGACTACTACTGACATAAACAGCAAGACATGATAGTTCATAAGAAGTCTTGCTACACCACCAAAACGCACCCATCTGCAGCGCTCAGACTCTCGTGATCCAGACGAGAATGACATTCTAAACAGAAGCAACTATTACATAGTATGAGTGAGATAGACGAGGATGACCAAATGACAAGGAATATGCATAACAAAAGAAAGAACTACCCATCCAGAACCAGCAGCAAAGACAACAAAGTCATTCGAAGAGATGATCCAACACCATCATAATTTGCAGCCCCGCTTCAGCGACCAGTGATCCGGAGACACCAGTACTCCACCCTTTCGATGCAATAGCCCAATTACCTATCAACCTGAAGGCTTGAACCACATCACTGCCTGTCGTAATTGAGACATCCAAGGATCAAAGTTAATATGGATGCCTTTTTCATTCTCACCTTCTTTTGGCTGCAGGCTGTATCGTTGACAATCAGGGGAGTTTGCTCCCGAACTCCTAGGGCTCGCCGTGTAGACACAGTTTTCCATAGCAAACACAGCCTCTCTTCCATCAAGGTCCTTGCCAACGATGATCTCCTGGTTAATCGGATAATTGAGTCCGAGAAACAGAGAGTGTGAACAAAGGTTGTTTACCCGCCTCCAACTAAAAAAATCCTAAAGGCCCCAACAAGATGGTATCCTGCTCATAGACGTAACAACCACTGTCCGGATACTCACGTATTACACGGTGCTTGTATATAGTGGAGTTTTTGCAATATAACTTTTCTGGCTCATGTGTCCGAATGATCATCAGTCTTTTGCCGTCGTCTGATCGAGCGAGGAACCAGTTGTGCTTCGCTGTTTTTGGCGAAGGTGGTGTGATTACAAAGGGCATTAATTGTAGGGACACTGCATCATATCAAAAAGGACAGGCATTGTTAATGTAAGATCAGCATTGTTCAGAGTATGAGTAGGATAATGCAAGAAATATCATTGATATGTCCTTGTTGGAACTAGGAGGAAAATACAGGGAAATGTATACTGGGTTCGAAAATATAGAAGTGCCATGCATGGTTATACTCATGTTATCTCGCAATCAATTCTTCACAGGAAACTACCATGTCATGCATGTTATGTAATCATGTTCTCTCCTCACAAACAAATTCTTCAAGGTAACTAACATACCATGCATTGTTATATACTCGTGTTCTGTGGGCAAAAGTTTTGTGAGGATATTATTCTAGCCATTGATTGCTGAAGGGCGAATATAGGTACGTACACATGGTAAGCATTGCAGGATTTCAGTACTTCCAAATATAGAGTTCTCCATATGCACATTTACTTCCCTAATGTATGGTTAGATGAAACCAATAGTGTGGTGCATGTTTCTACAATCTTTTGCAAAACAAGGTCCGTCCGACTGACGTAGTAATCTAGATGACTTGGACCGCGATGGTAATACTCTATATAATCCAACAGAGGAAGGAGAATCTCATGGGAGGTCTGGAATTTCATGAGCACCAACTTTTTACCGTCTTCTCTGAAGGCAGCCATCCAGTGGGAGTTCATGCCGACCCAGTACATACCTGCGAAGAAGTTTCAGGAGATGGTGAACGGATCGATGTCAAGGGAAATGATGTACGGCGACCCACTGCATACCTGCAAAGAAGTTTCGGCTAATGGAGATCGGATTGAAGTCGAGGGGCATCATGCACGCCTCCGTATCATGGTGAGACAATCTCGCAAGACCAGATAGCAGCAAGCAGGGTGTCTTGAAAAGATTAGGCCTCGCTTCGACGATGGCCGTGTACATGTCCCTCGAGCATGCAACCAGCCGCAGGGCGCTCAACATATCCATACACGAACAACAGAGGTCGAGGATGTCACTGGGGAGATTGCTCCAATTGCGGCTCATATGGATGTTGCACGGTTTGCGTTCGGCCATGGTGGAGTTTGGAAGGGGACTTGATTTATGGGGGAGAAGGATGTCGGTGCTGGAGCGGCTAGCGAGGGAATAGTGGTACTGGGGGAGGTGAGTGAGGCGACGGTACACGGGGGCACAATGAGATGGAGACGGAGACGGAGACGGAGAAGGAGATGGAGATGGAGTGGTGCTATGGGAGCGGAGAGGGAGACGAGGCGAGGCGCCAATGTGCTGTACATCGGCGGTGACAGACTGCACAGTGCATAGGGTGAGGCTGACTTTGGTAACCCGAACACGCCGCCAGGACAGTGTCAGGCGCAGGGTGTTGTCCCTTCACTGTGAGGACCGGATGAATAGTATTTTGACCATCAAGTGTACCACAGTTGTACTACTACTAGTAGGAACATGAGTACTCCAGTATTGTATAGCGAAAATAGGTCTCCCGTGCTAGCATTCCTGTTCACTTCATCGTTCAGGTATCATCCATATTGCAAGCAGAACCAAATCCTCATGCATGCCCAATCAACGCCCTGCCGTGATGCATGCAGTGGTCGTTCTGGTGCATCAAGGATGGCATGCAAATCGTTCCACACTTGAGAAGAGAAAAAATGGAAAGGTAGAACGCGGTAGCAGAGGAAGAGAACGCTGGCTAACGAGGCTGGGAGGGGATTGAGCAGGAAGTTAATGCTCCATGCCTAAAGGTTTTGGGAAAACCTGATTCTCATGAGGTGACTTATACTCACCTAAACGGAGGGAGTATTCCTTAACCAGAGAATGTTGTGTCTCCCACTCACGCGCTCAAAAAAAACTACGACACATTTTTTAATCTGTTTGCATAGGTCCCACCTATCAGGAAGGATGGGCACGTACACGAACAGGTGACACTCATCAGTCTACCCGCATAGCCTTTTCGTTTAGTCTACCTAGCCATCTAATCAACTGCCTGCACGCCACTTCTCCCATTTACTTGTCCATCGGGAGCCGATTCTCCTCGGCTTCTTCACCTCCCCTTCCTCTTCATTTGCATCCAAACCCCACTGCGTTCACATTGTTTTAACCTCTTTAAATAATCATCTACTACTTCAGTTAGACTAGCCATCTAATCCTAATTATCCAAACCTCTTTAAATAATCATCTACTACTTCAGTTAGACTAGCCATCTAATCCTATCACTGCCTTGCCCTGACTTTCCTTCGCTGACAGGTGGGACCCACGCTTATGGGTCCCACATGTCAGTGACAGAATGGTAGGATTGTTCACGTCAGGGGATCCTCATCCCCCCGACGTGCCCCTCATCCCTCTCGGCCCCACCGCTCCTCTGCCTTTGTGTGCATGACATGCGGGCCAACTGAACTGCGGCGACCATCAACTTTCTACCACAGACACACCCGATTGGACGCGGTTTGCCTGCTCCGCTGCTATGCTCCGATCCGTACTCCCGCACCATCGAATTTTCATCCAGCGGCTGTGACACATTTCGTCCGAGCATCAATCCTCAGCTGGAGTACTTATGTAGTACAGGTAGTACCCGCCGGTGTGTCCATCTATGCCTCGTAACGCCCCGACGCCCAGCTGTGGCACCCTCGCCACGGCCACGCCACCACCGGTCGGTTCATCTCGAATGAGTGAGTCGTGAACCACGCCACCACCATGAGAATGACATGTGGGCCAGCCGCATTTAAGGTCCGCATGTCATTGACTCATAGGCCGGGCACTAAGCCACTGAAGTTCGGTCCTGTGGGCCCCGAGAGGGAAATGTAACTCCTGCAGCAGGCCTTGTGGTGCTCCCGCAGTACGAGCTCATGCCAAAACTGGAATTTGTTTCTTACTACTACCAACTAGTACTAGTAAGGTACACGTGCATTGCACGCATGAGATTCTGGTGGTTTGTGCATTATGCTTCTACATGTGGAGCTTTCTGGATTCTAACATGTGGCAAAATCTGGTGGAATGTAAGGTTAGGCAAGTTTGATTAACTTAGGTGAGTGTTTGGTTCAAGCCACACCTTAGGCAAGCCACACTAAGGCCCCACATGACATACACACAAAAAATGTGGCAAGATTCCCTTAGGCTTGCCAACTTGTGGCTCTCATTTTGAAGAACTAATAACTTTTCCTAAGCTTAGTTGTGGCAAAGTTAGTCATGAATTAAGTTCAACCATGGAGTCTTCTAGATTATACATGTGGCAGAATCTGGTGGATGATATCCAACGGCCAGTAGTGCTCGGATTTGCCATCTTTGTACCGTCGGATTGGCTTCATCCAACGACCAACTTTCAAAGTTTTTCACACACTATATAGGGGGTATAGATATTGATGTGCCGGTCCGTTGCAATGGATCCAAAGTATATCTATTTTGTGGTGTGCACTCTAAACACATTATCTATTTATTTTTCTCTAACCTTCCGTAGCCATGCAACCAAGCCACATAAGCTTCATGGGTGCTCCCACATCATATTATTCATACTACATTGATTGAAAAAAAGATAAATCACCCAAAACAAGATCTTCCCGTTTTTTGTTCCTATGATGCTGTGCCGTGCACGTACCTACTAGTTGTATAGTGGTAGTACTAGTAATATAGTATTAGGAGTACAAACTTGGTACTAGTAGGAGTAGTACTAGTACAGAATGCTCCTACTCTATCAACGAGCACCGTCTGACACCAAATTTCTTGGCTTCCGTGCTACAGCTAGATCTTCCCCTCGTTTCTGTTTTCCAACCCGGCGGCGGGCGGGGTGTCAGTTTGCTCAACGGCGGTCCCACATGAAAGTGAAAATGCTAGGCAACACGCCTTCCCTAAGCTATGTGTCGTGCCGGACGGGCCGTGTTGTACTCCTGATTCTCGGGCGTGTGGGGGTGCGACGCGAACGCGGCAGGCCTTTTCCTTTTACCAGCAATGTGCCCATGCGTGGTGTGCATACTTGGGCTAGCCCGAGCAGCGTCAAGATCCCCTCGGGGCAAAGTACGTAACTGCCGCAAGCCCACCTACGCACACACCTTCCCAAAGCTTAGCAATTGGCTCCTCGCGCGGCGCTCTTGAGTGAGCCAGCAGGCATGCTAGGAGGCCTTAAGCCCTTGCGAGCCCATGAAGGGCTCACCTCAGGAGAAGTGTGTCTCTGTGATACAAGAACCCATCCAAGGCTGCGAGTACAAAAGATAAGTCACTCCAACTACTCTAGTCGGGAGCCTCCGGCTCACCACATAACATTCTGGAATTAATCTAGATACCATATCATTGTTTCATACACTAAAGGGGAGCCCACCTCCAAAAATGCTTTGACGCCCCACGGGGCCATACCCAAAATCTTGGCAAGAAAAGCAGGGGATTACAAGCCTAGAAGGATACGGTATCACCGGCGTTGCCGTCATCATTGTCATCGTTAGCTCCGCCCTCTTTGGTCACGAATACATCCATGTCATCAGCAAGGGTGAATTCCTTGATCAAGTCCTCCACATGGTCGTCCACCTAGCTCGCCAGATCACCCTGGGCACGGGGGCTATCGCGGCGTCGGAATCGAAGTCCAGATTGAGGCTAAGGAGGTAGTTGAAGACGCACAAGAATTCGCGCCCGAGGAGGTCTCGGCTCCTCTGTTTGATGAGCTGCCGCGTCCTCGCGACCCTGCCTTCGAGGCAGGTCATGACCTGAGTGAAGAAGTGGAGGTAGCTGGCATTGTCGGCTTCGTATGGGCGGGTAACGTGCTCCTCGTAGATAGTGTCCAGGCCCGGTTCGCCTTGACCCTGAGGTCCTCGAGCATCGAGGAACACTGGCGGTGCAACATTCGGCGGTGGCTCGCATCATGTGAAGCTCTCTCCATGAGGGCTGTGACACCCGCAACCTGTTGTTGAAGTGGGGACAGCTTGGTCTTAACAGTGGCCCTGGAAACCTCGGTGGCCTTCCCGCGCCGCTCTGCCGCAGCGAGCTTCACCTTGGGGGCATCAGCCTTTCCCGTAGCTCAGCTTTCCGGTGCTTGAAGCGATCCTCCTGGAGCCCCAGCTTTCAAGGGTAGTCTTCGACCAAAGCCTGGCGAATCCCCGCCACCTTCTGGTCAACCTCCTACTGAATCCTCGCCTCCCGAGAGGCAAGGGCGTCCTCGGCCGTGGATACTTGGCGCTCCATCACCTCTAGTCGCTCGCGCTCCAGGCTAAGCTCCAATGCCTAGAGCGCCAGCGCCTCCTCGTGTGCTCGAATCCCTCCCACGTCTGTGGGGGTCCCGCCTAGCAGCGCCGCAAGGGCGGCTCTGCTTGCCTGGACCTGCCGTTCAAGGGTGGCATTGAAGACTTGGAGCTCCCTCTCGCGCTCCTCGGCTGCCGCACATGATGGTCCGCGGCCCGGGCATCCTCCAGGGCATGAGTGCAAGCCTCCCGAGAAGCTCCAAGGGATCCCTCGGCTTCTGCGCGGGCATGCTAATGCTGCAAGTGCCCAAGGTTGATGGGGATGTTCAGTTGATGCCATTCGCGTGCCAGGCGCAGGCCTTCCGCCTCGAGGTGTGAGTCAACATCGGCAAGCTCTGCCCTGAGCTGGCCTAGCACACTCGTCGCTTCCTGGAAAAGGCCGTGTTGTACGACGCTGCGCCTGTGCATGAGCTCTAGCGCTCGGCCAGGCCTTTCCTCCGTGTCCCAGTCCGCCGAAGGGGTGCGGGATGACTCACCCGTCTCCGGCAGGGGGCCGGTGGCCGGGCCCCTCTGGCTGCTCACCGTACCTTGGACGGGGTGCGGCGTGGCCCGGTTCCGCCGCTTGAAGACGAAGTCATCGCATGGGTCGCCCAACCACTGGCAAGAACTAAAGGAGGAACCCTAGGTGCATCCTTCGGGCCACAGAAGTTGCTCTGGGGCAGGGGCGCCGGGAGAGCGGGCCCTCGGCCTTCCAGCCGCGGCCTCAGCTCATGGACCGGTATCGGTTCGTGCGCAGTTCACTACTATGGAAAATTCTAGCAGTAGCACGGTATTCGGTGTATAAGTAGGGTGGGTACCCGCACTTCTGATAAGGCACTACAGCTAACATTTAGCAGTAGCGCATGTTGACAAACGCTACTACTATAACTACTTAGTAGTAGCGCGTCCCATACCAGCGCTACTGCTAAGTGCTTTAGCAGTAGAGTTTTCCTGTCCAGCGCTAAAGAGCGCTACTACTATATTTTCCCATATCTTTTTTGCCGCGTATTTGTGATGTTTTTGTATAGGTTTTATACAGTATTCTAACCGTATCATAAACATGCAATATGCTCATCATATCATACACATAATAGTCTCGGCATATCATCCAACACAAATCATGTCGTCACATCATAATCACGATATAGCTATACAAGTTACATGACATGTCTCATCATACATAATGTAGTACTTCTTGAGGTGTCAGTTCGTATCCCTCGATCGCACGAGCGTGAACCTAAACTAACTACTACTTGTCGCTCGGACACCAGAAACCGATACCCCTGGGCCTGAAACTTCGGCCACTCATCGTATACTCCTGGCATAGCACTTCTTCGTCATCGATGATCTATGAACTTGCATCGTCACATGAGTCCATGATATGCAACATATATAGTGGAGCAACAGAAAGAGATAGACTTGGCAAAAATAGAAGCAACATATCATAAGCATAAATAACAAAGTTCATCGTACCCAAAATGCCCTAACTAGAGTGATCTTCGCTAGTTGAGGAGGATGGTTTAATTACATCACAAATAAAGTTTTGTCGTGCATAACTCAAAGTTTCAGCATTTATAAAGTATGAACTAAACGGACACATTGTCATATATATCGACAATCACTCCAACATGTAGTGCCATCCATCTAAGTCAGGGAGATAGTCCCTGAGCTTAGTGAAAGGCTTCAGGTCGAGACGCTGAGCGACTACGCGTGTTCGGATGTCTTCCCGCGACATTTTCACTTCCTCGTAGACCATCCCTGTTTTTTCAAGGAACTCCTTCATGATGAATTGCGCAAGTTCACGCTGGATGTGATAGAACTCAACTCTAAGTCGATGATCCGGGATATCTCTTACTTTCTTTGCCCATTGCGGAATATGGGCATCGCCGGATGTAGGTGACATGCGAAGGTTCTGCTAATCCTGTCTGTACTCCAGCATGTGGTGTAGGACATATAATCCATTACTAAGAGTACCACTCAGTTGTTGGATGCAGCAGAAGTCGTTCTTATGGCCGAAGGCGGGCCAACCGTTCCTTGCCTTCTTGGTCTTGATCTCTCAACCCCATACGTCGTAGAAAAAGATAGCACTGTCGAGAATAGACTTGATGTGGGTGTAATCCTTTTTGTTCATGTTCTTCGATGAGTCCTAGTAAAGAGCATGGGACTATGGGGGGTAAAGGATGATGAGGACGGTGCGACCGCCGCTGCGCAAAATAAGTACACCAAAAATTAATTAGCCTCCACCATGCAAATGAATGATTGAAATTGAAGGAAGGATATCTGTGCGGATGACTTACATGGGATGATAAGGCAGGAGAATTGTCTCCTTGTCTTTATTGGTGAGCCTGAAATTGATGATGTAGTCCCTCGCGTATTCATGGTGCTTTGCGCAGACTGCTAAGAACCCCTCATGCATGAAGTACGGGTCAGCGACACAGATATAAGGTATCTGCTCAATCCCGATGATGTAGTTCATGTACAAGGCATAAAGGAAGACAAACATAAAATCCAGCTTCTTCAAGTGAAACATGTCGATGATGTAATCGAATCGAAGGAAGAACTTCTCTGCGGGGAATGTGTGCACGTACGACCTTTGCCGCGGAACGTTAAGCACATAGAGTGGGTATCCTTGATTTTCCGAGGCGATGATGCTTTTTTCTCTCTGCAGCACATCGTCATGAAGTCTCCTTAGATTGCCGTGTGTGGCCTCTACTCCTGCCTTATGTAAGATTTGTTCATTGGGGATATGCCATTTTTCCGCACCGGGGATAGGTATACGGTCTTGAACCCGAGGCTGCTGAGGCGGCGAGATCATAGAAGAAGCTTTGTTGCCTTTGCTACCGGGAGGTCGTCTATAATACGTTCAGCCTCCGGAAGTGGCAATTCAGGCACCGACTAATGACGCTCAAACCCTAAGTACTCATACTGCTGAGCCATCAATCCTCCGTCATCATAGGCGCTAGTATTGAGATACTGTTGAGTGTCATCGTCATCCTCATCCTCATCTATGGAGACGTCATTAGTGACTAATGGAGCCTCTTCCTCACCCCCTCCTCTATCACCTAGCACGACAGGTGTCGCTAATTGGGTAGGTGGGGTGTTGATGTTCATACCTTGCTAAGGCTGCATGGTCGTGGGTGTGCTCCCGGCCACCTCCAGATGAAGCAGACTCTTTGGCCACAATAGGACCCACCCCTTGTAATCGCCAAGCTGCCGCGGGGCCTCATCGTCATCCCCCTAGTACCAGAGGAGCCAAATTCTTGTCCCCGGTTTGACACTGGGCACGAAAACCTTGAAGACTTCAGGGGGGATTGGCCGGCTGTGGAACAATTTTTCCTTCAGCTTCATTATCGTCGCCTCCCCCACGTCCACTTTCTGGTCGCTGATGGTGTACAATATGGTGCATGGGGTTACGTCGGACTGCAAAGACATGTCTGCGACGTGAGACATCCGAAAGGCAACGGAAATGGGAGATTATACATTTATTGAAGAGGGCTGGTATGCCAGGTACCGTGAGGGCGTCGAGCTCATCCAAAGATAAAGCACTGCCAAGCAAGTCCGAGACGGAGGACGGGCTGCTATGAGCAGGTGTGGGAGCCGGTGCAGGAGCAGGTGCTAGTGCAGGTAGTCGAGCTGCTCCCGAAGAAGTCGGCAAGGGGAAAGTCTGCTACATTTTTATCTGGATTTTGCTTGCTATAATTGACGACGGCCGGAACCAAGACACCACACGAATCTGCAATCGCCTCTTTTGCGGCACCTACCGCTGCGGCGACAGTCTCAGCTGATTTCTTCTCAACCACAATCTCAACCTTCTTGCCGAAGTTTTGTTCAGTTAAACTCCGTCTTTCCTTTCTTTCCTCCATGCTCTGATGATAGTAGTTCATCCATGTGGCGCCGTCTTCGACACCGTGCACACGTCCATACGGCGGTCGAATGTCCATCGTGAGTCGTTTCAATATGTTCAAGGCCCGATTGAATGGTGTGTCCCACTTGGGCCTCGTCAACGCCTTATATGGCAAGTCGCTTTCAGCCGCATTCCTGTGCTGCTCTCTCTACAAAAGGAATAATGATCGTTTACAAATATGACTAAACGTGCAGTCGAATAGATCAGAAACTAAAATTACTTGCAGTCTCATGAACTCCGTCATGACCGGGTCCGTCTTGAAAACCTTCTTGACTGGGTCCCAATGGTACCGAGCCCTGAGGATGTCACGCTCCTACAGGACGGTGAACTCAGCCAAGGGGTCTTGGATGCCCAGAATTTCGCATTCCGCGTCCTCCTTGGCCCATATGGACCTCTTCGCTGCGTAACCACGACTTCCAAGGTGGTGGCACCCATGTTCCTCTTTTGTAGCCCCTTCATGTACTTCGACTTTTATTTGGCAGCTTCGGCATCGCAAGCCGCCTTGAATATTTCAAACTGCTCTTTCGTTATTGTCAGATTATTCTTTAAAATATCGGAGTAGGTTTCCTTTTTTTCGATGATCCTTGCTTTCACCCCTACTTTCTAGGCAGCCAACGCATCGCTAAACTTCCTCATGGCGCATTTGTTTATCTTCTTCATTGCCGAGTCTTTATCTGGATCAGTATATTTCTTTTCATCCCGGCCCAGGAACAAGAATACCTGGTGCAGCTTGTTTAGGACGGAGGGCCTCATATTTTATATCTTCTTTAGTTTCTCATCATTGATGGTGGCGGTTGCCCATACGATGCAGCCTATTTGATTGCCGTAGCATGATCGTGCTTCTTCATGCTCTGTTGGCTCAAAATTGCTGTCGTCCACCTCCGTGACCACCACTCTAGTAGTGATGAGCTGGTTTAGGCACCGTTGCCTCTTTGGTTTCGGTTCTATACCGGCTCCGCCAGTCTAGGTGCCAGTCTCCGCGCCGGTCTCAGTCTCAGCGCCAGTCTCGATGTCAGTCTCAGTCTCCGATGTGATAGGTGCGCCCAGCAACAACAACCGTTGATCGTCAGCAAGGTTCAAAAATCCGTCTGCCGCCAGGTAGACGTCATCGCAATCACCACATGTCCTTCGTCATTGCTAGCCATGTTTCCTATGATTAAAGCTAGTCAATTAATTCTAGACCTAATAAAATGAATAATGACATAAAAAGGCCTATGTTTTGCAGGAATGGTGATTCCTTCTTGGAAGTTCATGGAAAATTTTGGCATGACCTTTGCTAAAAAGTGGACAAATCGAGCACCTGAAATTTGCCAGAATGGAAATGAATCAACATTCCGGCAAAACATAGGCCACTCGGCTTCATTCCCTGGAAACAACAAAAGGCCACTCGGGCACAATCGAACCACTTCAATGAAAAGATATAACATGACCACTTCAATTAAATGATATAATCAACAATAAAAGTCTAGGAAGGGATCATCTTTAAAATAAAACTTGCCTAAATTCTTTTCCTTGAAAAATAGTGGTCTTTTAAAAAATCAAAACTTTTGCAAAATGACCTCACTAAACACTTCTCTGCCTAGGATAGAACCCAAATTCTATTCTAGCTATTCCTCTCACTCTCTCACACACACAGATTATTTTCTCTAACCCTTCTCTGCCTAGGACATAACCCCATTAAATTGCAAAGGAACTCAATTTCTCTAACCCTTCTAACCTAATGTCGTAAAATAATTTTTTGCTCGAACCTATCCAACCTAGCTAACCTAGCTTCTTAACCTAATGAACCTAATTAACCTAGCTAGTTAACCTAGTTTACCTAGATAATTAACCTAATTAAGCTAGTAAACTGTCGGCGTTCTGGGAACGGGGGTCCCCAGACTTGCCTGCCCGCAGCCCGCGGCGTGGCTCCTTGAGCGGCCCCGCGGCGTGGCTCCTCGAGGTGGTCGACACAAGACCTCCTTAAGGGCGGCCTCACCAGGATGGCCCGCGAGGGGTGCAGAGTCAAGGCAAGGAAAACCTCGTGAGGTTCCAATGACATAAGCCATGACGATTAAGACCAGGCGGGCGCCAGGCGGGTGCCAGCAAGCGTAGTGTCATCACTTCCTCTTTGGTGCTAAGGAGGCAAGCGTAGGGGAGGAGTTCCAAGGCATCAGGCAAAGGTTTCCGTATCGGTGAAACAAAAACAAGACCAACAGGACGACAGGATGGAGGTCACCGTGGAGCCCAAGACGGCGTCACCACCAGAGCCTTTGCCAGGCGAGGACTACTTTTGTCAGGATAACTTGTACTAGTTGTCTCCCTTCGAATTTGGCTGTTGTGGGATCCCTTCCCGCTCAATATTTGGGAAGAGGACCAGGGCCTCTATAAATAGGACTAGCCACCACCATAGTAGGGGAGACTAGTCTGGAAGAGAGATGATCCAGATCTTCCACAAACACAAAAATTCACCAAGCACAAGAACACCTCTCCTTGGGAGGTTGTTCTTCCCGTGTAACTGTTCATCCTCAGCCCAAGAAGCAATCCACCACACCACACTAGAGTAGGGTATTACACCACAACAATGGCCCGAACTAGTATAAATCTTGTGTCGCGTGATCTTTCGGTCTGAAATCCTAGGCTGTGAGATTGTTGAGTGTGTGTGCTAGAGAGGGGGGAGATCTTCGTGTGCACCCCAGTGTTCGAACCTCAAGGGTTTTCCCGGAACCCAATGTCGGATGTGGGGTTCCGGCTAACCCTTAAGGTTCGAACACTGTCGTGCGCGCGAAGTCTTTCCCTCCTACCGATCTACGCTCTAGCTCGCTAAGATCTCGCGGACGAACTCGACGAACTTGCAACACAGAAAGACACGGGGTTTATACTGGTTCGAGCCACCGTTGTGGTGTAATACCCTACTCCAGTGTGGTGGTGGTGGATTGCCTCATGGGCTGATGTTGAACAGTACAAGGGGAAGAACAGCCTCCTGAGGTTGAGGTGTTCTTGTGCATAAGAACTTGTGGTGTGTAGATTCCCTCAAGCTAAGATGAGATGCCCCTAATATGGTGGCTAGTCCTATTTATAGAGGCCCTGGTCCTCTTCCCAAATGTTGAGCGGGACGGGAGCCAACAATGGCGGGCTAATTTGAAGGGGGGCAACTAGTACAAGCTATCCTGACAAAAGCGGTCTTCGCCTGTGAATGGCTCTGGTGGTGACGCCACCTTGGGCTCCTCGATGACCTCTGTCTTGCCATCCTTTTGGTCTTGGTCTCGCTGGACCGAAATGGCAACCTTTGCGTGGGGCCTTAGTACTCCTCGCCTGTGCTTGCCTCCCTTGCACCAAAGGGGAAACAAGGATGCTGCGCGCGCTGGCTCTCGCCTGGCGCCTGCCTGGTGTCGATCGTCATGGCTTACGTCACGAGAGCCTCGTGAGGTTTGCCCTGCCTTGATATCTTCGCTCCTCGTTAGGCTGCCTAGCTAGGCCACTCCAGAGGAGGTCTTACGTCATCCGCCTCGCGAGGCTTGGCCCCTCGCGAGGGTCTTGGGTGCCTTGCCGGTGAAGATGGGCTATACGGCCTGCTGCTTGGCCACACCACGGGCCGCAGGCAGGCAAGTCTAGGGACCCCGTTCCCAGAATGCCAACAGTAGCCCCTGGGCCCAAGGTGCGCTCGGGCTTGGCTTTGCGGCGAAGCCAAGGGTCAAGTTCGGAGCACCGCGGGGCCCAAAAGCCTGTGGCCTCGGTCGACGTGTGGCGGTTGATTGGACGTGGGCGTCTCCGCTTCCCCACGCTGCCTCGGCAACTGCACGACTTGACAAGTCCCTGCAACATGCAAGGGAAACCATCATTACCTGTGATCATGGGAGACGCTGGTTGGCCTTCTCTTGCTATAAATGGGGAGGGGGCGGAGCCCCCATTGCCCATCTCTTCCTCGCTTGCTCGCTTCTTCTTTGCTTCATTGCTTGCAGTGCCTCTGATGGCGCCACGAAGGAAGTTCTCTGCCGCCGAGAAGGGGAAGGCCCCTCGCGAGCGCCCCGTTTCCCCGGCGCCCAAGCGTGGTCACGGCCGTCCGCGCAAGAACGCTGTGACCCCTGCCGTGGCCCACCGTCAAGGCGGGGCCGTGGCACGCGGAGGGGAACGTCCCAACCATGGCGGTCCAGCCGATGAGGGGAGGCACGCGATGGTGTCGCCGGAGTTCGTTGTCTGGTCGGAGAACCCGGCCGGCAACTAGCTCCAGCTTCCGCGCTTCCTTGACGATGAACTGTCGGCCTCTGGTCCAGGCGGGCTCTGGATGCAGGCGGATGGTTGCTGCAATAAGGCCTCCTGGGTCGCGGTCGAGACTTCCGCCGCGGGCAACATAGCCCTGGCCCGCGGCTAGCAGACGTTCGCCCACGTGCGCGGCCTGGGCAGGCGGTGCACGCTCCACTTAAAGTATGGCGGTGGGTCGACCCTCAATGTGAGGGTGTTCGGGGAAGACGGTCGCCGCGTCGGGTGCTGCCCCGAGACGAACGACGGTGAGGAGGTGCTCGGCCATGGTGACGGTCGTGACGAGGATGAGGGCGAGCCTGCCCTCAGCGGCGACCGCATCTCTTCCAGCTACGGCGGCTCTTCCTCCGGTGACAGCTCCAGTAGCGGTGGCTACGACCAGCCACCGCGCTGCCATGCCCGCTTCGAAGGAGGCAGCGGGTCATCTCGTCACCGTGCCTCCGTGAAGCGTGAGGAGGAGTCTGGCTAGGCTCAGGGCGTCGCTATGGGCCTGCCTCCGTGGATCGCTGAAACGCCACTTTGTTTAGCTTTTTCCTTTTTTCCTACATCAGAAAATGAAACCAGTATGGGCCCAGAGGGGCGTCTATCGAACTGTGGTTCTTGGTTAATGCAACGTGCATCTTATTCCCATGCCGTGTTGTTATTTTGCGCAAAGATAACTTAACCTGGCGCATTTGGGACACCCTTTCCTTCATGAGATGTCTGCATTTTCTCAGAAACTGCAAAAATTTTGTTAGGGTGTGCGCTAGAGGATTTGTCGTTCACCCAAACCTTGACTTGGCGCTTTGTATCATGGTACCCGAGGGGCACGGATTAGGAGAGACGTGCCAGCTTTCAGGCTCGAACGAGGGTGACTCGCGAGAAGGCAGAGAGAAGAAAAATGCTCGCGAGGGCACCTGCCTAGCCCCCTCACGAGGTATGCGAGAGAGAGATCATGAGCAAACCAGAGCTGAAAAACGCGGTAAAAGGCAAATGAACCAAATCAGCAAGGAACGCCAAAGGCAAACTTGATTAAGGAGAAGCGAGACAAATTCGGAAAGCAAATGAAAAGTCGCGTTCGGTACCTAATCCAGTCTTCAAGTCTTCTAACTAGCGCGGAGCTAAGTGCTGTCCACTAGGCGTGGGAGGGAGCCCCATGGCCTGAGGCCGGCACTCCTGAGACTCTGGGGCGTGTACAGCTCCAACTCATTATTACGTGAGAGTGGCACGGGCGGTGATTCTTCACAGGCACCGGGCCTTCTTCACAGGCTCTGGGCCTTTCTTCACAGGCTCTGGGCCTTGCTTCACAGGCTCTGGCCTTTCTTCACAGGCTCTGGGCCTTGCTTCACAGGCTCTTGGCCTTGCTTCATAGGCTCCGGGCCTTTCTTCACAGGCTCTGGGCCTTGCTTCATGGCTAGAACTTCCAGAGGTGCTAGATGTTCCAGGCGTTTTGGATAGGTGTCCCTTCTTGCGTCTCCAGGCGCACGGCGCCAGGCCTGGAGATGTGGACAACCCTGAACGGGCCCTCCCACATGGGTGAAAGCTTGTGCAACCCTTCCCTGGAGAGGACCCGCCTCAGGACCAGGTCACCCGTCTCGAGCGTCTTGGAGCGAATGTTGCGGCAGTGGTAACACCGCAGCGCTTGCTGGTACCTTGCCGCCCTTAATGCAGCTTCGCGACGACGTTCCTCCCCCAGCATGAGATCCATCCCCCGCATGGCGTCCTGCTGCATTTCCTCGAACGCCAGAACCCGCGCGAAGCGATGCTTGACCTCGTGAGGGAGGACTGCTTCAGTTCCGTAGAGGAGGAAGAACGGAGTCTCGCCCGTTGGCTTGGTAGCGGTGGTGCAGATGGACCACAGCACGGGCTGGAGCTCGTCCTGCCAGCCCCTGCCGCAGGCCTCCAGCTTCTTCTGGAAGGTCCTGGTCTTGAGTCCCCTCAGGACCTCAGCGTTGGCGCGCTCAGCCTAACCATTGCTCCTGGGGTGGGCCACCGAAGCGTAGCAGATCTGCGTTCCAAGGTTAGCACAGTAGGTTTTAAAGAGGTTACTAGTAAACTGCGAGCCATTATCTGTGATGATGCGGTTGGGGACCCCGAAGCGGCTCACGAGGCCTTTGATGAACTTCAAAGCAGAGCCGGCTGGAATTGTTCGGACGGCTTCCACTTCCGCCCACTTGGTGAACTTGTCGATGGCGACGTAGAGATAACGGTAGCCCCTGGCACTCATGGGAACGTCCCTAGGATGTCTACCCCCCAGACCATGAACGGCCACGTGAGCAGGATGGTTTGGAGGCCCTGAGCAGGCTGACGGATTTGCTTGGCATGGAATTGGCAAGCTTCGCGGGACTTCACCAGCTCGGTTGGATCTTTGAGTGCTGTGGGCCAATAGAATCCGCTGCGGAAGGCCTTGCTGACGAGGGTCCGTGCTGATGAGTGATGTCCACAGTCCCCGCCGTGTATGTCAATCAGCAGCTCCCTCCCTTGATCGCTGGAGATGCAGCGCAGCGTGACATCGTTCGGCCGTTTCCTGTACAACTTGTCCTCTCGAATGCAGTATGTTGTGGCCTGTCGGGCCCCGCACTCCGCCTCTTCTTCCTTCTCCTGCAGTGCCCGTGCATCAGGTACTCCTTGAACTCCTTGGTCCAGCACCCCTCCTGGGGCTCAAGTGCCAAGAGTAGCCGAGCTCCTGAGGTTGGACCGCAAGCTGGGGCTCCCATGGCCCGGGGCTGTGGGAGCTCCTCCCGAGGTTGAGTCATGCTTGAATGAGGTGGTGTAGCTGACGTCTTGAAGAGCCGCTCTTCGAAGACGCCGGGCTCTTGCAGTTGCCGCTTGGATGCTCTCTTGGCGATGTCGTCGGCTTCCTTGTTGGTGCCCCGGGGGTGCTGAAGTCCATCTGGAATGCTTGCAGCTCGATGTTCCATTCAGCGAACCTTCCAGCTGAGTTTGGGCTCCTGAGTACCCTCTCCAATGGGTAAGATGAGACGACCTTGATGGGGTGCCCCTGGAAGAAGTGCCACAGCTTGTGCGAGGCTACCAAGAGTGCGAGCAGGAGCTTTTGCGGCATGGGGTAGCGTGCCCTTGCGTCCCGCAGTATGGTGCTGCCGAAGTACACCGGGTGCTCGGCGAGGGCTGGCACACTGTTGAGGCTCGGTTCTTGCGGATATTGTGGCATATCCTGAGGTGGAGGGTATCCTGAGACTTGGCCGTCCTCAGGAGTTTCCGCGACGTTGCCCTGCCGAGCTTGATCTTCCGCCGCTGATGGCTCTGGTGTGCCTTCCTGACCCTGCGCTGCATCAGCTCTGGCTTGGCACGGCACACCCTTGTCTTTGCGCTCCTCCCGAACTGCCACTGGTGCCGTGCTGGCAGAGTACGGGGTGGCAGCGAGGTAGAGTACCAGAGGCTTGAGAGGCCGTGGCGCCACCATCACCGGGGGGCTGGTGAGGTATTTCTTGAGGTCTTGGAAGGCCCGGTCGGCGTTCGGGGTCCACTCGAAGGGGCCTTTCTTCTTCATGAGCTTAAGGAAGGGTAAGGTGCGCTCGCCTAGCTTAGAGATGAAATGCCCTAACGCGGTCACCCGTCTTGCCAGCTTTTGCATCTCCTTGAGGGTCTATGGTGGGCTCATGTCTTCGATGGCCTTGATCTTCTCTGGGTTCGCCTCGATCCCTCTATGGGATACGAGAAACCCCAGCAGCTTGCCAGAGGGGACGCCAAATACGCACTTCTCCGGGTTAAGCCTCAAGTTCACCCGGCGCAAACTCTCAAAGGTCTCCTCCAAGTCTTGGATCAACAACCTCGCCTCGCGATATTTGACCACTATGTCATCAACGTAGGCCTCTGTGTTCCTGCCGAGCTGCCTCCCCAAGGCGATGTGCATCAGCCGCTAAAAGGCTGCGCCCGCGTTGCGAAGGACAAAAGGCATGTAGGTGTAGCAGTACACCCACATGGTGTCAAGAACGCCATCTTCTCCACATCCTCCACCGCCATCTTGATCTGATGGTATCCAGAGAACGCATCTAGGAAACATAACAAATCGCACTCGGCGGTGGAGTCAACGATTTGATCGATGCGCGGAAGGGGGAACGTATCTTGGGGGCAGGCTTTGTTGAGGTTGGTGAAGTCGACACACATCCATTCCTTCCCACCTTTCTTCGGTACAATGACGGGGTTCGCCAGCCATTCGGGGTATCGAACTTCTCGGATGGTACCTGCCGCCTCCAGCTTGCATGTCTCTTGGACGATGAAGGCCTGCTTCTAAGTGGACTGCCGTCTTGCTTGCTGCTTCACGGGGCGTACGTTGGGGCACACCCTTAGATGATGCTGGATTACCTCTCTCGGGACCCCACCAGCTGATTGGGCTCCCACGCGAATATCTCCTTGTTCGCGCGCAAAAACCTCACCAAAGCTTCTTCTTGTCCCGGGTCAAGGCCGGTTCCTATGGTGAAGGTGGCTCCTGAAGACCCGTCCTCATTGACCAGCACCTGCTTCGTCTCCGCCTTGTCTTGGGTGAACAACTTCTTCTTCTTGGTGGGCGCGGTCTCCTAGGCCTCGGGCACACCGGCGCTGGCTGGCTGCGCCGCTGCCACGGCCTTGAAGGCGAGCCCGAGCGCCGTCACGGCCTCCTTATTGTCCCCCTTGATGGTGAGGACGCCCTTGGTCCCTGGCATCTTCATGAGGTTGTAGGCCGGGTGAGTCGCCGCCATGAACTGAGCAAGAGTCGGGTACCCGAGGATGGCATTGTACGGGAGACCGATGCGGGCGATGACAAAGTCCACCAGCTCGGTGCGATAGTTGTCTCGCGTGCCAAAGGTGACAGGGAGGCGGATCTGCCCCAGAGAGTGGGCAGCTCCACCACCCATGCCCACGAAGGGCTTGCTGAGGCCGAGCCGCTCGAGCGGCACATGAAGAAGGCTGAAGGCTTCTACGGAGAGCAAGTTGAGGCTGGCGCCGCCGTCAATGAGGGTCTTGGTAATGGCCACGCTGCAGATGGTGGGCGTGCAGAGCATCGGGAGCACCCCGGAGCCGGCGGTGGAGTTGGGGTGGTCTTCCAAGCTGAAGGTGAGGCCGGCCTCCGGCGCGGCCCAACCGAGCAGAGCCCCCGGGCGCCTGGTGGCTGCCCTAATCTGATGGAAGAAAGGTTTGACGTGGCAATCTGAAGGTGGTGCTTGAGAGCCACCCAGCAGTGCCGCGACTGCGTGGTGCGCCGGCACCACATAGCGCACGGTGAAGAGGTCGCGTAGTTCCCCCAGGATGCCACCGTGGATCCCGGGACGTTGAGCAGCCAGGCGTGTGGCTCGCCGGCGAGGGCCATGGGGAACCAGTTGGCCATGATCTTGTCGTCGCCCCCGGCTTCGAGGACGGCCTCCTCGTACGCCAGCAGGAACGGCACCGGGTCTTCCGCGCCGTCGTAACATGGCGGCATCTCCGGCTTGAACTTGGTAAGCCACTGCACTCGCCGTAGGGCGGGGGCCAGGCCTCGGTACCCAGACTTCCTGTTGCGGGTGTCGGCCGCAGAGGTGGGTGGCAGGGCACCTTCCATGGGAGCGAAGTGTGGCGGTGTGGGGCGCAGGTTGGTGGAGAGGAGCTCCGGCGCACCCCTACCTGGCGCGCCAAATGTCGGATGTGGGGTTCCGCCTAACCCTTAAGGTTCGAACACTGGGGTGCGCGCGAAGTCTTTCCCTCCTACCGATCTACGCTCTAGCTCGCTAAGATCTCGCGGACGAACTCGAAGAACTCGCAAAACAGAAAGACACGGGGTTTATACTGGTTCGAGCCACCGTTGTGGTGTAATACCCTACTCCGGTGTGGTGGTGGTGGATTGCCTCACGGGCTGATGATGAACAGTACAAGGGGAAGAACAGCCTCCTGAGGTTGAGGTGTTCTTGTGTGTATGAACTTGTGGTGTGTATATTCCCTCAAGCTAAGATGATATGCCCCTACTATGGTGGCTAGTCCTATTTATAGAGGCCCTAGTCCTCTTCCCAAATGTTGAGCAGGAAGGGAGCCAACAATGGCGGGCTAATTTGAAGGGGGACAGCTAGTACAAGCTATCCTGACAAAAGCGGTCTTCGCATGTGAAAGGCTCTGGTGGTGACATCGTCTTTGGCTCCACGATGACCTTCGTCTTGCCGTCCTTCTGGTCTTGGTATCGCTGCACCGAAATGGCAACCTTTGCCTGGGGCCTTAGTACTCCTCGCCTGCGCTTGCCTCCCTTGCACCAAAGGGGAAACAAGGACGTTGCGCGCGCTGGCGCCCGCCTGGCGCCTGCCTGGTGTCGATCGTCATGGCTTACGTCACAAGAGCCTCGTGAGGTTTGCCCTGCCTTGATATCTCCACTCCTCGTGAGCCTGCCTAGCTAGCCCACTCTAGAGGAGGTCTTGCATCGTCCGCCTCGCGAGCCTTGGCCCCTCGCGAGGGTCTTGGGTCCCTTGTTGGTGAAGATGGTCCGTATGGCCTGCTGCTTGGCCATGCCACGGGCTGCAGGTAGGCAAGTCTGGCGATCCCCGTTCCTAGAACGTGGACACCCGAAATCCGACATTTTGCGTACCAGGTAGGGGTGCGCCGAAGCTTCGCCCCTCGACGGCCTCGCCTCTCCGACCGACTCTCATGGACGCCGCCTCTTCCCCGACTGGGTCGACATGTGTCCTTCGCAGCGCCGGCGGGCTCCCGGCATTCACCCCCGCCTTGCGGCGGGTGTAGTGGCCGCACAAATTCAAGCCGGAGATGTTGCCCCATTACGATGGTGTGGCGGATCCGGCGGCCTTTTTGCTGGTGTACAAAGAGGCTGTCCTGGAGGCCGGAGGCGACAACAAGATCATGGTCAACTGGTTCTCGATGGCCCTCGCTGGCATGCCGCGCGCCTGGCTACTCCATCTGCCAGAATCGTCTGTGGCCTCTTGGGAGGAGCTGCGCAACCTCTTCATCACGCGCTTCGGTGGACCAGCACCCCTGGTCGTCGCAGTTCTCCTCGGTGGCTCGCGGGCGCCACCCTCGGATCGTCGCATCAAACCATTCATTTGCCAGATCAGCGCCGCCTCCACGTGGCAGGGGGCTCCCCCAGGGTGGGCGGCGCCCAAGGCTGACCTGATCTTCGACTTAGGTGATCACCCAGTCAACACCGTCGGTTCGGGTGTGCTTTCGATGCTTTGCACGCCGACCATATGTAGTGTAGCCGTCACCAAGACCCTCATCAACGGTGGCGCCGTCCTCAACGTGCTCTCTGTGGAGGCCTTTAGTCTCCTTCATGTACCGCTCGAGCGGCTCCGTCCCAGCCGGTCCTTCTCTGGAGTCAGCAGCGGCTCCAACCCCTTGGGGAAGATCCGCCTCCCCGTGACTTTCGGCACGTGCGACAACTACCGCACCTAGCTAATCGACCGCATCGGTTTGCCGTATAATGCCATCCTCGGGTACCCGGTGCTGGCCCAGTTCGTGGCGGCGAGCCACCCCGCCTACAACCTCATGAAGGTGCCAGGAAGCAATGGCGTCCTTACCATGGCCGGGGACACCAAGGAAGCTGTTGCAGCCCTCAAGCTAGCCTTCAGGGCCACGGCGGCAGCTTGCCCGGCCGACAAGGCCATGCCCAAGGCCAAGGGGGCTGCGCCGACCAAGAAGAAGCAGTTGTTCCCTCAAGGTCAAGCCAAGATGAAGCAAATACCAGTCGACATGGACGGGCCTCTGGAGCTACCTTTATCATAGGCGCCGACCTTGCCCCAGCTCAAGAGAAGGAGTTGGTGGACTTCCTGCGAGTGAAAAAGGAAGTATTCGCCTGGGAGCCCAAGTAGCTAGTTGGGGTCCCAAGAGGAGTAATCGAACATCATCTGAGGGTGTGCCCCAATGTGCGCCCTGTGAACCATAAGGCGAGGCGACAATCCACGAAGAAGCAGTCTTTCATCGTTCAGGAAACCCGTAAGCTGGAGGCAGCAGGTGTCATTCGCGAGGTCCGGTACCCGGAGTGGCTGGCAAATCCAGCCGTTGTGCCGAAGAAAGGTGGAAAGGAACGCATGTGTGTCGACTTCACCAACCTCAACAAGGCCTGCCCTCAGGACCCGTTTCCGCTGCTGCGCATCGACTAGATTGTTGACTCCACCGTGCAGTGTGACCTATTGTGCTTCCTGGATGCGTTCTCGGGATACCACCAAATCAAGATGGCAGTGGAAGATGTGGAAAAGACAACTTTCTTAACCCCATGCGGGGTATACTGCTACACTTGCATGCTGCTCGGACTGTGCAACGCAGGAGCAACCTTCCAGCGGCTGATGCACATCGCCTTGGGGCGCAGCTCGGGAGGAACGCTGAGGCCTACGTCGATGACATCGTGGTGAAGTCTCGGGAAGTAAGAACTTTGACTCAGGACCTGGAGGAGACCTTCGCGAGCCTGCGCCAGGTGGAATTGCGACTCAATCCGGAGAAGTGCGTGTTTGGTGTCCCTTCCGGCAAGCTGCTAGGCTTCCTCGTATCCAACAGAGGGATCGAGGCCAACCCGGAGAAGGTCAAGGCAATCGAAGGCATGATTCCACCACAAAACCTCAGGGAGATGCAAAAGATTGCATGCTGCGTGACTTCGCTGGGGCGCTTCATCTCCAAGTTGGGGCAGCGCGCCCTGCCGTTCTTCAAGCTGATGAAGAAGAAGGGTCCATTCGAGTGGACCACCGAGGCCGACCTAGCATTTCAAGACCTCAAGAGATACTTGACCAGCCTGTCGGTGATGGTGGCGCCTCGTCCTAGCGAGCCCTTGGTACTCTACCTGTCTGCCACACCCCATTCTGCTACTGCGGCGCTGGTGGCCCTCAGACAGGAGCCCCAAGTCAAGGGCTCGCCAAATGAAGCTGCCAAGACGGATAAGGCTGCACAACGCTAAGACGATGTTCCTGAGGCGGCGGCTGGACCGGCTAGTTGTCCAACCACAGGAGCTGGAGATCCACAGGAAACACCTCAGTCCTCGGGAGCCAAAAACTCCGTCAGCTCTCCCACCCATGTCGAGAACCCAATATACTTCGTCAGCACAATGCTGCGAGATGCGAGGGCGCGATACCCCATGCCTCAGAAGCTCTTGCTCGTGCTCCTGGTGGCCTCGCGTAAGCTGTGCCACTACTTCCAGGGTCACCCCATGAAGGTCGTCTCAGCCTACCCGTTTGAGAGAGTGCTCAGGAGTCCCAATGCCGCGGGGAGAGTCACCGAGTGGAACATCGAGCTGCAAGCGTTTGACTTGGAGTTCAGCACAACCAGGGTCATCAAGGGGGCTACGCTCGCCGATTTTGTGGCAGAATGGACCGATACACCGGAGCTCGAAGCAGGCGAAAACCGATCCCTCTCACCAAGGAGTGAAGCGCCAGATGGCTGGGTCATGTAGTTCGATGGAGCGTTCATGTGCCAGGGCGCGGGGGCTGGAGCCGTACTCATCTCACCCAATCAGGACAAGCTTTACTACGCCGTGCAGCTCTGCTTCTAGTGGGGCGAGAAGGTCTCCAACAACATCGCAGAGTATGAGGGCCTCATCGCTGGCCTCAAGGCGGCGGCGACCCTGGGAGTGAAGCACCTCACTGTCAAGGGAGACTCGCAGCTCCACATCAACTTCTCCAACAAGGTGTACGATCCAAAGGACGAGCACATGGAGGCATATCTCGCGGAGGTACGCAAAATGGAGAAGCAGTTCCTCGGCCTGGAGCTACAGCATGTGACACGTGGCACCAACCAAGAGGCCGATGACATCGCCAGAAGAGCATCCAAGCGGCTGCCCCAAGAGCCTGGTGTCTTCGAGGAACAGCTCTTCAAGCCTTCAGTAGCACCTCAGCCCGCGGAGCCAGCGCCACCTCAGGAGGAGCTCCCTCAACCGCCTGTCTCGGGAGCCCCCGCTGAGGGAGTCCTGGACTAAGGGGTCCCCGGGCGTCCGGCCTATTATCTGTGTGCTAGACTGATGGGCTGTGAAGATACGAAGACCGAATACTACACCCGTGTTTGGATGGGACTCTCCTTTGCGTGGAAGGCAAGCTTGGCGACGGAATATGTAAATTCCCTTCTTTGTAATCGACCTTGTGTAACCCTAGATCCTCCCCGTGTCTATATAAACCAGAGGACTTAGTCCGGATAGGAGATACTCAATACCGTAGTCATACAGGCTAGACTTCTAGGGCTTAGCCATAACGATATCGTGGTAGATCAACTCTTGTAATACTCATATTCATCAAGATCAATCAAGTAGGAAGTAGGGTATTACCTCCATAGAGAGGGCCCGAACCTGGGTAAACATCTTGTCCCCTGTCTCCTGTTACCATCAACCTTAGACGCACAGTTCGGGACCCCTACCCGAGATCCGCCGGTTTTGACACCGACAATGGTGCTTTCATTGAGAGTTCCTCTATGCTGTCGCTGAAAGGTTCGATGGCCCCTTCAAGCATCAATAATGACACAGTCTGCGGAGAAACTTTCCTCCCTGGACAGATCTTCGTGTTCGGCGGCTTCGCACTGCGGGCCAACTCGTTTGTCCATCTGGAGGAGATCGAAAGCTACGCCCCTCACCATCAGGTCAGATTCAGGAGCTTGAAATACGCCGCGGACATCCGTGGAGACTTGATCTTTGCCGGATTTGGTACTGCGGTAGATGCTCCCGGTCACCCCGATGATGAAGACCTAAATCTGTCATCGGGCCACATCCAGGAGATCGCT
Organism: Triticum urartu; assembly: GCF_003073215.2. NCBI lineage: Eukaryota > Viridiplantae > Streptophyta > Magnoliopsida > Poales > Poaceae > Triticum > Triticum urartu. Next base: position 318,722,130 of record NC_053027.1, read on the forward strand.
CCTATAAACGCTCTGGCCCTAGATCCGGAGCAAGCGACACCATCCAAGGACGGGAGGATCAACCCCACCGTGGAGGCCGCAGATTCCTCAGTGTCGGAGCTGCACACAGACTTAACCTCTCACGGCGTCTTTGTCATCAGAACTCCGGACTAGTCTCCAGCCGTAAGTTCCGAACCACGTGAGCCAGCGGACGCCGAGCTTGATCGTTTATCGATCTTCCAACTCAGGGCCGCAGACATCTTCCAGCACTCACCTTTGGGCGATGTGTTAAAATTCCTTAAAAAACCCGTCCTTGGCGGAGGACTCACAGCCGAACTATATCTGACTCGAACCAGGGGCTGACGGTGGAGAATTGTGCTCCCCACCCACCACCCACTTCATAGCCACAGTCGAGGATTTGACCGATACACTTGATTACGCCTCCGAGAATATTGACGGGATGGACAATGATGCCGATGACAATGAAGACCCCGTTGAAACAACTAATGAACAAGATGAACGGGAAGATGGGCAGGTTACCCTGCTAAACAGGCCACACATGAAGATTCAGAAGACGACAATTACCTTCCGCTCTTTGAGGATGAGGTGGGCCTCGGCACTGAGGATTTCATCATGCCTAAGGAACCTCGTGAGCAGGAGCGCTTTAAGCACCAACTAATGGCCACTTCAAGGAGCCTGAAAAAGAAGTAGCAGCAGCTTCAAGCTGACCAAGATCTGCTCAATGATAGATGGACCGAAGTCCTAGCCGTCGAAGAATACAACATTAGTGGACCAGCCAAAAGCTACCCGAAGCATAGATTGCTACCCCAGGGTGACGATGAGGCGCTGGAGCCCGTACCATCATCGCACAATGCGGCAGGTCGACCACAACTGGGTCAAGGTAAAGCGGCAACTCAAGCCGAACACCAGACCGCCCCACCTCGTAGTAAAAGCAAGAACAAAATAGCTCGGGGTTATACATACGGCCATCAACAAGACTTGGGTAGCAAAGCGGGACACTCAAGAGCGATTTGCAGATCGCAAGGACATACCTCGACACATGACGACGACCACCTATTCGGACGTGACAAACCTAGCCACACCCGGGCTGAAAACCGCAAATGGACTCCATCGGAGATACGCTGTAGTGTGGCCCAACATAGAGGCGCCGCACACCCTCTTTGCTTCACAAATGAAGTAATGGAGCATGAATTTCCAGACGGGTTCAAACCCATGAATATCGAATCATATGATGGAACAACAGATCACACGGTATGGATCGAGGACTTCCTCCTCAATATCCACATGGCCCGCGGAGACGACCTTCATGCCATCAAATACCTACCACAAAAACTCAAAGGACCAGCTCAATACTGGTTAAACAGTCTGCCGGAAAGTCTATCGGCAGATTGGATGATTTGGAGGACGCCTTTCGCAACAACTTCCAAGGAACATATGCCCGACCACCAGAAGCCGATGACTTAAGTAACATTCTCCAGCAGCCCGGAGAGTCAGCCAGGAAGCTCTGGACTAGGTTCCTAGTTAAAAAGAACCAAATCCTCGACTGTCCGGACTCGGAGGCCCTTGTGGCCTTTAAACATAGCGTCCGGGATGAATGGCTTGCACGCCACCTCAGGCAAGAAGGACCTAGATCCATGACAGCCCTTACCGCTCTAATGACCCGCTTTTGCGCGAGAGAACACAGCTGGCTCGCTCCTAGAAGCAACAGCGCTAGCGACTCGGGCACTTCCGAAATACGAGACGACAATGGCAAGCCACAACGAAGCATACACAAAAGTCGCAATGATAATGAAATGTCACGCGACACAGCGGTCAACGCCGGATTTAGCAACCCCAAGCCCGGCCAACGGAAAAAGCCATTCAAGACAAATAGAGTCGGACCATCCAAACTAGACAGGATACTGGACCGGCCCTGCTAGATTCATGGCCACCCCAATAAACCAGCTAATCACACCAACAGAAGCTGTTTGGTCCTCAAGCAGGCCGGCAGGTTCAACGCCGGACACAATGGAAATGGGCCACTAGGCAATAGGGACAACAGAGTGGCTCACCAGCTAAATGCCGGAGGGTGGAAGCAATTTGCCCCTAAAGATCGATCAAATCCGGAACAGAAAGAGCAGTTCGGCTTCCGCTGCCCATCTCGTATACCCGTTAAAACTATACCGTGCGTACATGATTACGCACTGAAGATACCATGGGCATTGACGAAAGCACAATACGGACAAGTCTGCAGGCACTCCGGTAACATTCTTTAACCGCTTTCCTATTTTATTTTGTTTCATTATCTCTTAAATGCAGGTGGCGCAAAGGGGAAACACCTACGACCGACCCCATAGGGGTTCGGATCCGTACACTCACCTACAGGGCTACTCCCTTCAAGGATTCCCCTCGTTGAGGACAGGCAGCGCAGACGTGCGACAGGAGATCCAAAATAACTTTTTGTAGACCGCACTCTCTTTTCGAGCCTGTAACATGCCTTTTTCCTCTGCCTTTGACCCAGGGCATATCAAATTTCCAGGGTCGTGGCCCTTATGTATATCAAGTAACCATTGGCATATCACTCAGGTCCCAGTTCAAATTATCTGAATTAATCACTCGCGTCTACGCCTCCTATGGTTGTTTCATAGATATACCCCGGCTTAACTTGCCAGGGGCTCGGTACGGGAACAAATGGGTTTCCAACAAAGTTCGAACAACTTTTACAGCATACTTCGGTGTCGCGAGTTTGGCCTTATATGCATCAGCTCCGAATCATGTCTTGGGTCAATAGTTGGGTTGCCCAGCTCCTGTGCTTGCTACCCTATGTTCCGCTCTATCGGCTAGGGTAGTAAAGGGAGAACTACAGCGATTGTGCTACCGGTTCACCCGGTGACGCACCTCGGTAGAGAAAGCCGAAAACTGACTATCATGATGCGGCAAGAGCTGGTCAACCACTCGATGACTCATTGGAATCTCTAGCGATTCCTCCGTGTCACACGAAGGACCTCTTTTCCGGTCAATTATGTAAACGCATCGTATGATTAATCCGCATACATACTAGGAGCTATGTCGTAAACCCACCATAAAACTCCTATGGCTAAGTGAAAGTGTTAACACCCAATAGTCTTGTTGCCTGGTTTGCCGCATTGACACCTCCTCCACGGACCAAGACGTTGGGTCAAGAGTGATCATATGCTTTTTCGAACACCCCTGTACTACCTACAAGGGGGCTGAAGCCGACGACTGGAAAACTTTCAGATTATATTAAAACGGCCCCACAGGAGGTACGCAAGCTTTTGAGCAAAATATACAAATAGATTTACTATAAAAGTGTCTTGTACAATTTTCATACACTTCACTCGAACATTATGTCATTCGAGCATTGACCCTCTATCAAGCAGGCGGCTACAAGGAAGTCTTCAAAATAATGCTCCAGTTCGTGGGGGTCCTTGCCCTTGGGTGGAATCTTCACCACAACGTCGATGGCCTTCATATTCCCCCATAACGTCCTGACTCGGACAAAATCCATCCGTGCACCTTCGATACACACCGATCGCTTCACAGCGTCGATACGCGGCATGCTACCTCTTGAGCACTTGCGTTGGTTTTCCCTTGAAGTGGAAAGGGTGGTGCAGCAAGGTAGCGTAAGTATTTCCCTCAGTTTTTGAGAACCAAGGTATCAATCCAGTAGGAGGCCACGCACGAGTCCCTCGTGCCTACACAAACAAATAAATCCTCACAACCAACGCGATAAGGGGTTGTCAATCCCTACACGGTCACTTACGAGAGTGAGATCTGATAGACATGATAAGATAATAATTTGGGTATTTTTATGATAAAGATGCAAAGTAAAATAAAAGGCAATAAAAATAACTAAGTATTGGAAGGTTAATATGATGGAAGATAGACCCGGGGGCCATAGGATTCACTAGTGGCTTCTCTCAAGAGCATAAGTATTCACGGCGGGTAAACAAATTACTGTTGAGCAATTGACAGAATTGAGCATAATTATGAGAATATCTAGGTATGATCATGTATATATGCATCACATTCGAGAGAAGTAGACCGACTCCTGCCTTCATCTACTACTATTACTCCACACATCGACCGCTATCCAGCATGCATCTAGAGTATTAAGTTCAAGAGAACAGAGTAACGCTTTAAGCAAGATGACATAATGTAGAGGGATAAACTCATGCAATATGAAATAAACCCCATCTTGTTATCCTCGATGGCAACAATACAATACATGCCTTGCTGCCCCTACTGTCACTGGGAAAGGACACCGCAAGACTGAACCCAAAGCTAAGCACTTCTCTCATTGCAAGAAAGATCAATCTAGTAGGCCAAACCAAACTGATAATTCCAAGAGACTCGCAAAGATAACCAATCATACATAAAAGAATTCAGAGAAGATTCAAATATTGTTCATAGATAAACTTGATCATAAACCAACAATTCATCGGCCTCAACAAACACACCGCAAAAGAAGATTACATCGAATAGATCTCCACAAGAGAGGGGGAGAACTTTGTATTGAGATCCAAAAAGAGAGAATAAGCCATCTAGCTAATAACTGTGGACCCGTAGGTTTGAGGTAAACTACTCACACTTCATTGGAAGGGCTATGGTGTTGATGTAGAAGCCCTCTGTGATTGATGCCTCCTCCGGTGGAGCTTCGGAACAGGCCCCAAGATGGGATCTCGTGCATACAAAAAGTTACGGCAATGGAATTAGGGTTTTGGCTCCGTATATGGTAGTTTGGCGGTAAGTAGGTATATATAGGAGGAAGGAGTACGTCGGTGGAGCAATAGGGGGCCCACGAGGGTGGAGGGTGCACCCAGGGGGTAGGCGCGCCCCCTACCTCGTGGCCTCCTGGTTGATGTCTTGACATAGGTTCCAAGTCCTCTGGATCATGTTCATTCAGAAAATCACATTCCCGAAGGTTTCATTCTGTTTGGACTCCGTTTTATATTCTTTTTTTGTGAAACCCTAAAATAGGCAAAAAAAATAGCAATTCTGGGTTGGGCCTCCGGTTAATAGGTTAGTACCAAAAATAATATAAAAGTGTATAATAAAGCCCGATAATGTCCAAAACAGAATATAATATAGCATCGAACAATCAAAAATTATAGATACGTTGGAGACGTATCAAGCATCCCCAAGCTTAATTCCTGCTCGTCCTTGAGTAGGTAAATGATAAAAACAGAATTTTTGATGTGGAATGCTACTTGGCATAATTTCAATGTAATTCTCTTAATTGTGGTATGAATATTCAGATCCGAAAGATTCAAGACAAAAGTTTAATATTGACATAGAAATAATAATACTTCAAGCATACTAACTAAGCAATTATGTCTCTTCAAAATAACATGGACAAAGAAAGTTATCCCTACAAAATCGTATAGTCTGGCTATGGAGATGCCCATCAATAGATATCAATGTGAGTGAGTAGGGATTGCCATGCAACGGATGCACTAGAGCTATAAATAAATGAAAGCTCAACAAAAAGAAACTAAGTGGGTGTGCATCCAGCTTGCTTGCTCACGAAGACCTAGGGCATTTTGAGGAAGCCCATCGTTGGAATATACAAGCCAAGTTCTATAATGAAAAATTCCCACTAGTATATGAAAGTGATAACATAGGAGACTCTCTATTATGAAGATCACGGTGCTACTTTGAAGCACAAGTGTGGAAAAAAGAATAGTAGTATTGCCCCTTTCTTTGTTATTTTGGGGCCTTCCTTTTTTTTCTTTGGCCTTTCTCTCTTTTTTTCTTTTTTTGGGACAATAATCTATGAATGATGATCATCACACTTCTATTTATTTACAACTCAGTGATTACAACTCGATACTTAGAACAAAGTATGACTCTATATGAATGCCTCCGGCGGTGTACCGGGATAGCAATGATGCATGAGTGACTTACATGAAAGAATTATGAACGGTGGCTTTGCCACAACTAAAATGTCAACTACATGATCATGCAAAGCAATATGACAATGATAGAGCGTGTCATGATAAACGCAACGGTGGAAAGTTGCATGGCAATATATCTTGCAATGGCTATGGAAATTCCATGATAGGTAGGTGTGGTGGCTGTTTTGAGGAAGGTATATGGTGGGTGTATGATACCGGCGAAAGGTGCGCGGTATTAGAGAGGCTAGAAATGGTGGAAGGGTGAGAGTGCGTATAATCCATGGACTCAACATTAGTCATAAAGAACTCACATACTTATTGCAAAAATCTATTAGTTATCGAAGAAAAGTACTACGCGCATGCTCCTAGGGGGATAGATTGGTAGGAAAAGACCATCGCTCGTCCCCGACTGCCACTCATAAGGAGGACAATCAATAAATACATCATGCTCTGACTTCTTAACATAATGGTTCACCATACGTGCATGCTACGGGAATCACAAACTTCAACACAAGCATTTCTCAAATTCACAACTACTCAACTAGCACGACTCTAATATCACCATCTCCATATCTCAAAACAATTATCAAGTTTCAAACTTCTCATAGTATTCAACACACTCATAAGAAAATTTTATTTATTTAATCTTGAATGCCTCAAATAATTAAAGAAAATTAACATGATGTCTTGTAGGACTCTCAAAATAATCTAAGTGAAGCATGAGAGAACAATGGTTTCTATAAAACAAATTCACCGACGTGCTCTAAAAGATATAAGTGAAGCACTAGAGCAAAAACTATATAACTCAAAAGATATAAGTGAAGCACTAGAGCAAAAACTATATAACTCAAAAGATATAAGTGAAGCACATAGAGTATTCTAATAATTTCCGAATCATGTGTGTCTCTCTCAAAAAGGTGTGTGCAGCAAGGATGATTGTCGAAAACTAACAAATAAAGACTCAAATAATACAAGACGCTCCAAGCAAAACACATATCATGTGGTAAAGAAAAATATAGCTCCAAGTAAAGTTACCGATAGAAGTAGACGAAAGAGGGGATGCCTTCCGGGGCATCCCAAGCTTTGCTTTTAGGTGTCCTTAGATTATCTTGGGGGTGCCATGGTCAACCCCAAGCTTAGGCTCTTGCCACTCCTTGTTCCATAATTCATCAAATCTTTACCAAAAACTTGAAAACTTCACAACACAAAACTTAAAGTAGAAAATCTCGTGTGCTCCGTTAGCGAAAGAAAACAAAACACCACTTCAAGGTACTATAATGAACTCATTATTTATTTATATTGGTGTGAAACCTACTGTATTCCAACTTCTCTATGGTTTATAAACTATTTTAGTAGCCATAGATTCATCAAAATAAGCAAACAACACACGAAAAGCAGAATCTGTCAAAAACAGAACAGTCTGTAGTAATCTGTAGATAACACAATATCTGCAACGCCAAAAATTCTAAAATAAATTTATGGACGTGAGGAATTTATCTATTAATCATCTGAAAAAAGAATTAACTAAATATCACTTTCCAAATAAAAAGGGAAGCAGTTCTCGTGAGTGCTAAAGTTTCTGTTTTTGACAGCAAGATTAACAAGACTTTCCCCAAGTCTTCCCAACGGTTCTACTTGGAACAAACACTAATTAAACACAAAAAACACAACCAAAACAGAGGATAGATAAATTATTTATTACTAAACAGGAGAAAAAAAGCAAGGAATAAAAATAAAATTGGGTTGCCTCCCACAAGCGTTACCGTTTAAGGCCCTAGCTAGGCATAAAAAGCAAGGATAGATCTAGGTGTTGCCATCTTTGGTAGTCAATCCATAAGTGGCTCTCATAATAGATTCATAAGGTAATTTAATTTTCTTTCCAGGGAAGTGTTCCATGCCTTTCCTTAACGGAAATTGGAATCTAATATTCCCCTCCTTCATATCAATAATTGCACCAATCGTTCTAAGGAAAGGTCTACCAAGAATAAGAGGACATGAAGGATTGCAATCTATGTCAAGAACAATAAAATCTATGGGCACATAATTCCTATTTGCAACAATAAGAACATCATTAACTCTTCCCATAGGTTTCTTAATAGTGGAATCCGCAAGGTGCAAGTTTAAAGAGCAATCATCAAAATCACGGAAACCTAACAAATCACACAAAGTCTTTGGAATCGTGGAAACACTAGCACCCAAATCACACAAAGCATAGCATTCATGATCTTTAATTTTAATTTTAATAGTAGGTTCCCACTCATCATAAAGTTTTCTAGGGATAGAAACTTCCAACTCAAGTTTTTCTTCTTAATCTTGCATCAAAGCATGAACGATATGTTTAGTAAAAGCTTTATTTTGACTATAAGCATGAGGAGAATTTAGCACGGATTGCAACAAGGAAATACAATCTATCAAAGAGCAATTATCATAATTAAATTCCTTGAAATACAAAATAGTGGGTTCATTAATATTTAAAGTTTTTACTTCTTCAATCCCACTTTTAACAATTTTAGCATCAAGATCCAAAGATTCCGAATTCTTGGAACGCCGTCTAGGTAAAGGTGGATCATATTCAGTCCCATCATTATCAAGATTCATATTGCAAAAAAAAAGATTTAATAGGGGACACATCAATAACTTTTAGATCTTCATCTTTATTATCATGGAAACTAGAAGAACACGCTTTTATAAAGCAATCTTTCTTAGCACACATCCTAGCGGTTCCTTCTTTGCACTCATCAATGGAAATTATCATGGCTTTGAGAGACTCATTGATATCATGCTTAGGTGGAATAGATCTAAGTTTCAAAGAATCAACATCAAGAGAAATTCTATCAACGTTCCTAGCCAACTCATCAATCTTAAGCAATTTTTCTTCAATCAAAGCATTGAGATTCTTTTGCGAAGTAATAAATTCTTTAATATTAGATTCAAAATCAGAGGGCATATTATTATAATTTCCATAAGAATTGTTGTAGGAATTACCATAATTATTATAGGAATGACTAGGATACGGCCTAGGGTTAAAGTTTCCTCTATATGCGTTGTTACCAAAATTATTCCTACCAACAAAATTCACATCCATAGATTCTTTATTATTCTCAATCAAAGTAGACAAAGGAATATCATTAGGATCAGAAGAAACACTTTTATTAGCAAATAATTTCATAAGTTCATCCATCTTTCCACTCAAAACATTAATTTCCTCTATCGCATGCACTTCCTTATTAGTAGATCTTTCGGTGTGCCATTGAGAATAATTAACCATAATATTATCTAGGAGTTTAGTAGCTTATCCTAAAGTGATTTCCATAAAAGTGCCTCCCGCAGCCGAATCTAAAAGATTTCTAGAAGCAAAATTCAATCCGGCATAAATTTTTTGTATAATCATCCACAAATTCAAACCATGCGTAGGGCAATTACGTATCATTAATTTCATCCTCTCCCAAGCTTGTGCAACATGTTCATGATCAAGTTGCTTAAAATTCATAATATCGTTTCTAAGAGAGATGATCTTGGCGGGAGGAAAATACTTAGAGATAAAAGCATCTTTGCACTTATTCCACGAATCAATAATATTTTTAGGCAAAGACAAAAACCAAGCTTTAGCACGATCTCTAAGCGAAAAATGAAATAGCTTCAATTTAACAATATCATTATCCACATCTTTCTTCTTTTGCATATCACACAAATCAACGAAGCTATTTAGATGGGTAGCGGCATCTTCACTAGGAAGGCCGGAAAACAGATCTTTCATGACAAGATTCAGCAAGGCAGCATTAATTTCACAAGATTCAGCATCGGTAAGAGGAGCAATCAGAGTGATAATAAAATCATTGTTGTTGGTATTGGTAAAGTCACACAATTTAGTGTTATCTTGAGACATCGTGACAAGCAAGCAATCCAACACACAAGCAATCGAGGAATGGGAAAAAAGAGGCAAATAGAGAAAGAGAGGGAGGATAGAGAGAAAGAGGGCGAATAAAACGGCATGGGTGAAGTGGGGGAGAGGAAAACGCGAGGCAAATGGCAAATAATGTAATGCGGGAGATAAGGATTGTGATGGGTACTTGGTATGTTGACTTTTGCATAGACTTCCCCGACAATGGCGCCAGAAATCCTTCTTGCTACCTCTTGAGCAATTGCGTTGGTTTTCCCTTGAAGAGGAAAGGGTGGTGTGGCAAAGTAGCGTAAGTATTTCCCTTAGTTTTTGAGAACCAAGGTATCAATCCAGTAGGAGGCCACACACGAGTCCCTCGTACCTACACAAACAAATAAATCCTCGCAACCAATGCGATAAGGGGTTGTCAATCCCTACATGGTCACTTACGAGAGTGAGATCTGATAGATATGATAAGATAATATTTTTGGTATTTTTATGATAAAGATGCAAAGTAAAATAAAAGTCAATAAAAATAACTAAGTATTGGAAGGTTAATATGATGGAAGATAGACCCGGGGGCCATAGGTTTCACTAGTGGCTTCTCTCGAGAGCATAAGTATTCATGGCGGGTAAACAAATTACTGTTGAGGAAATGACAGAATTGAGCATAATTATGAGAATATCTAGGTATGATCATGTATATAGGAATCACGTCCGAGACAAGTAGACGGACTCCTGCCTGCATCTACTACTATTACTCTACACATCGACCGCTATCCAGCATGCATCTAGAGTATTAAGTTCAAGAGAACAGAGTAACACTTTAAGCAAGATGACATGATGTAGAGGGATAAACTCATGCAATATGAAATAAACTCCATCTTGTTATCCTCGATGGCAATAATACAATATGTGCCTTGCTGCCCCTATTGTAACTAGGAAAGGACACCGCAATATTGAACTCAAAGCTAAGCACTTCTCCCATTGCAAGAAAGATCAATCTAGTAGGCCAAACCAAACTGATAATTCGAAGAGACTTGCAAAGATAACCAATCATACATAAAAGAATTCAAAGAAGATTCAAATATTGTTCATAGATAAACTTGATCATAAACCCACAATTCATCGGTCTCAACGAACACACTGCAAAAGAAGATTACATCGAATATATCTCCACAAGAAAGGGGGAGAACTTTGTATTGAGATCCAAAAAGAGAGAAGAAGCCATCTAGCTAATAACTATGGACCCGTAGGTCTGAGGTAAACTACTCACACTTCATCAGAAGGGCTATGGTGTTGATGTAGAAGCCCTTCGTGATTGATGCCTCCTCCAGCAGAGCTCCGGAACAGGCCCCAAGATGGGATCACGTGGATACAGAAAGTTACAGCGGTGGAATTAGGGGTTTGGCTCTGTATCTAGTAGTTTGGGGGTACGTAGGTATATATAGGAGGAAGGAGTATGTCGGTGGAGCAATATGGGGCCCACGAGGGTGGAGGGTGAGCCCAGGGGGGTAGGCGCGCCCCTACCTCGTGGCCTCTTGGTTGATGTCTTGACGTAGGGTCCAAGTCCTCTGGATCATGTTCGTTCTGAAAAACACGTTCCCGAAGGTTTCATTCCGTTTGGACTCTGTTTGATATTCTTTTTCTGCGAAACCCTAAAATAGGCAAAAAAACAACAATTCTGGGCTGGGCCTCCGTTTAATAGGTTAGTCCCAAAAATAGTACAAAAGTGTGTAATAAATCCCAATAATGTCCAAAAAGAATATAATATAGCATGGAACAATAAAAAATTATAGATACGTTGGAGACATATCACGGCACTGCGTCAACAAGCCGCTGCACCAAGCCGAAGTAACTGTTCAGAACAGGCTCAGTTGGCCATAACCGGATTATGACGTTCTTCATGGCAGCACTGGATATCCTATGAAGCTCGGCCCACTGGGACATCTACTCATTCAGCTACAGGGGGCGCTTCGAGGCGCCGAATTGTGACCAGAAAAGCTTCTCCGTTGCGTACCTGTCCCGCGTCTGATAATACTGCGCCGCATCGGAAGAATTGTTCGGCTTGTCTATTAACTCGTCGTTTGAACTCCACAATTGGTTAAGCTGAGCATAGTTCGGATCGCCGAACTTAGCCTGTAGCAAAAATGGCTTACCAGCTGCAATCTCCCCAGCTTGCCGGATCTCCTCATGGGCTGCTCTGGATTTAGACCGCGCTTCTCTCGCCTCTCGTAGGGCCTTGTCAATTTCAGCCGTCTTGGCTTGATTCTCCTTCTCAAGGAGTTCGCACCGGCTAGCAGCACTTTTTAGCTCGAGCACCATCGTGGATATCTTCTCCTCGTCTTGACACTAAGCAGCTCGTTCGGCTTTTAACTGAGCCGATGCCTTCTCGGCAGCCGCATTACTACACCGGGCCTGCTCCTTGGCCTGGGCTAGCTCCACCTGAAGAATTTCAACGGCGGCAGCCCCATCTATAGCCAGGCACAACTTCCAGCGTCATGCTTATATAACAAAAATGTACGTGCAGGGATTGCTCTGAATACATACCTTGCGACTCGTCAAGACGCATATTGATTAACGTGATGTCATCCCCGACTACATCAAGCTTCTGCTGTAGCTCGACAATATCCACAGTCTGGGAAGTAGCCAGGGGGAAGCAGCCTGTGTTCAAAGTTAATCAGATTAGTCCTTGGATATTTCTTTTGATCTTCCATTCGCTTCCTATGGGAAGCCAACCTGAGTCTCACGGGCTACTGTCTATACACATGTGTATTTTCTGAATAAAACACAATTTCACATATTACAGTACAAACCTCGAAGCCACTCATCAGACTCGAAAAGTCCTCATTCAATCCGCTCTTTGCGGATATGACCTTTTTTTACCACCGTACCCATCAAGGTACGATGTTCCTCTGAAACGGACGCCTGCCGCAACATGTTCGTCAAGATATTCGGCGCCTCTAGGTCTCCGGAGGAAGCCGCAGGAGTACGGGCACCCTTTGAAGGGATCTGTTTATTTGTATACGGCTACATTCCGGATTGTTTGGGGTCTTCATTGTTGTTCCCTGGACTCTGGGCCGCCGAAGTATCACCTTCGTGTAGCGTCTTCGTCATCCCTGGCACCACTTGTTGGTTGGGGGAGACCCTCCACGACGACACCTCAAGGTCGTCTGCCTTATTGTACGGAGAAGCCTGTGGGGGGTGTCTCGCTTTCCATCATCTCCGGGAGAAGGTCCCCTGAGGAAGAGGATTTTTTAGGTGACTGCGCGCGGTGCTGCAAAAAAAATTCCAGGGATCATTAGAAAAAGAACGGGATAGGTTTAAAACAGCCTTGTTCACTTACGATTTGGCCGGAGGTTTGTCCTCGTCATGAGACTGCACTTCGACGTCCTCCAGGCCCGGGTCGCCCCCCAGAGGCATCTTGCCTCTCATAGGAGCCTGCTTCTCCTGATCTTCGGAGGTGGCCCTCTTCTTCCTGGGAGAGAAGGAGATAGTGGCCCCCGTTCACTTTTGTCTTCGGATGAGGGGATTTTTATTCCTCCGGACACAAAGTCCGAGGTTCCCTGGGAATAGAGGCCATCGTTGGTCCTCTTGCCCTCTGCCTCGTCCGCCTTCTCTGGCATCTGGTATGGTGCTGGGGCCAGCATCCTTGTTAGGACAGGATTCGCTGGACCCTCGGGCAGAGGGGCCGAACACATAATCAGTTCCACCTTCTTTATCCATCCCTGGAAAAAGATAGCTTGCTCAGTACCATATTACTATATGCATGACCACAAAGTATTCGAAAGCCAAATGCTTACCGGGGTATCCGAACGATTACAGTTAAGGCTAGTGTCCTCAGCAGTATCCGGCCAATGGTTCCGCTTCCCGAAAAATAACTTCCACATCCCTTCTCGTGTGGCGCCGAAGAAGTGTTGGAGGGTTTGTGGTCCTTCTGGATTAAACTCCCACATGCGGCGAGGCCTGCGTTGGCAGGGCAGGATTCGGCAAACTAACATCACTTGGATCACACTGACGAGATCGATATCTCTCTCGAGGAGGGTTCGGATGCGGCTTTGTAAGGTCCACACTTCATCCACTAATCCCTAGTCTAGCCCCTTGTTGACCCATTATGCGAGCCGTAACGGTGGGCCGGGACGGAAGGTGGGGGCAGCTACCCATTTAGCACTGCGGGGCTCTGTAATATAAAACCACTCCCGCTGCCAGTAATTGGAAGCCTTGGAAAGAGAACCTTTTGGCCACGGAATGTTGGCGAGTTGGCTGATTGTAGCACCGCCGCACTCCGCATGTTCCTTGTCAACTACCTTCGACTTCACACTAAAGGTTCTGAGCCATAAGCCGAAGTGTGGGGGGATTTGAAGGAAGGCCTCGCATGTAATGATAAACGCCGAGACATGGAGGATAGAGTCCGGGGCAAGATCGTGAAAATCTAGTCCGTAATAAAACATTAGCCCTCAGACAACGGGGTGAAGAGCAAACCCTAACCCCCGGAGGAGGTGGGAGACGAATACCACCCTCTCGCGGGATCTGGGGGTCAGGATAACTTGTCCTTGAGCAGGAAGCCGGTGGTGGATCTCTGTGGTCAGATATCAGGCCGCCCGAAGCTTTGTGATATCCTCCTCTGTAACGGAGGAAAGCCACCCATCAGCCTTGGGAGCTGGATCCGGACATGATGGGAAGGCTGAAAGCAAGGGAGTCGAACCTTGGGTGCTGGAACTCGAGGTTTGGGAGGCTCAAGAGAGGTTTGGCATAAAAAGACGGCCCTTGGTTCCTTTATATACACCTCCGGTATTGAACGTCTCCTCCTAAGCCTAAGAACCTGCCTATTCCTAAGGAATCTTTCTCGCAGGACGGTTGGGTTACCCATGGTCGTATTGATGAAAATCCCGTAATAGGGGGACACGATCTCTGCTTTGACAAAAAGTGCCAATGACAACCGCGTCTCAAAATGTGGGGCGAAAACAGTTCGAAATTATGACCAGGCAGGCGTGACATCACATTACTATGGTTGTCAGCAGATTGGGCTCATGTGTTATTATACTCTCTCTGTGGTTGTGTGCGGGGTGTGTTACAGGTCCGGACACGATCAATTCGTCTGGAGACTATTCGGGAGTTCAGAAGGAGGAACCCGCCTTGCAATGCCGAAGACAGCACTACGCGACGGATACCTTGTCATTGAAGCCAGGTTTAGGGGCTACTGAGGGAGTCCTGGACTAAGGGGTCCTCGGGCGTCCGGCTCGTTATCTGTGAGACAGACTGATGGGCTGTGAAGATACGAAGACCGAAGACTACACCCGTGTCCGGATGGGACTCTCCTTGGCGTGGAAGGCAAGCTTGGCGACGGAATATGTATATTCCCTTCTTTGTAAGCGACCTTGTGTAACCCTAGATCCTGCCGGTGTTTATATAAACCGGAGGACATAGTCCATATAGGAGATACTCAATACCATAGTCATACATGCTAGACTTCGAGGGCATAGCTATTATGATCTCGTGGTAGATCAACTCTTGTAATACTCATATTCATCAAGATCAATCAAGCAGGAAGTAGGGTATTACCCCCATAGAGAGGGCCCGAACCTGTGTAAACATCCTATCCCCTGTCTCCTGTTACCATCAACCTTAGACACACAGTTCAGGACCCCCTACCCGAGATCTGCCGGTTTTGACACCGACACCCGCCTGCGGCCCGACCTCAGGAGCGCGCTGATGTCTACTACAAAACCTTCTTCTTGTAGACGTTGTTGGGCCTCCAAGTGCAGAGGTTTGTAGGAGAGTAGCAGATTTCCCTCAAGTGGATGACCTAAGGTTTATCAATATGTAGGAGGCGTAGGATGAAGATGGTCTCTCTCAAGCAACCCTGCAACCAAATAACAAAGAGTCTCTCGTGTCCCCAACACACCCAATACAATGGTAAATTGTATAGGTGCACTAGTTCGGTGAAGAGATGGTGATACAAGTGCAATATGGATAGTAGATAAAGGTTTTGCAATCTGAAAAAATATAAAAACAGCAAGGTAACTAATGATAAAAGTGAGCACAAACGGTATTGAAATGCTAGGAAACAAGGCCTAGGGTTCATACTTTCACTAGTGCAAGTCCTCTCAACAATAATAACATAATTAGATCACATAACTATCCCTCAACATGCAACAAAGAGTCACTCCAAAGTCACTAATAGCGGAGAACGAACGAAGAGATTATGGTAGGGTACGAAACCACCTCAAAGTTATTCTTTCCAATCAATCCGTTGAGCTATTCCTATAAGTATCACAAACAGCCCTAGAGTTCGTACTAGAATAACACCTTAAGACACATATCAACCAAAACCCTAAGGTCACCTAGATACTCCAATGTCACCTCAAGTATCCGTGGGCATGATTATACGATATGCATCACACAATCTCAGATTCATCTATTCAACCAACACATAGAACCTCAAAGAGTGCTCCAAAGTTTGTACCGGAGAATCACGACGAAAACGTGTGCCAATCCCTATGCATAGGTTCATGGGCTGAACCCGCAAGTTGATCACAAAAACATACATCAAGTGAATCACGTGGTATCCCATTGTCTCAACAGATACGCATGGCAAGACATACATCAAGGGTTCTGAAATCTTTGAAGACTCAATCCGATAAGATAACTTCAAAGGGGAAACTCAATTCATTACAAGAGAGTAGAGGGGGAGAAACATCATATGATCCAACTACAATATCAAAGCTCGCGATACATCAAGATCGTATCACCTCAAGAACACGAGAGAGAGAGAGGTCAAACACATAACTACTGTTACATTCCCTCAGCCCCGAGGGAGAACTACTCCCTCCTCGTCATGGAGAGCACCGGGATGATGAAGATGGCCATCGGAGAAGGATTCCCCCTCCGGTAGGGTGCCGGAACGGGTCTAGATTGGCTTTCGGTGGCTACAGAGGCTTCTGGCGGCGGAACTCCCGATCTATTGTGCTCCTCGATAGTTTTAGGGTACGTGGGTATAAATGGGTGAAAGAGATATGTCAGGGGAGCCATGATGGGCCCACGAGGATGGAGGGTGCGCCCTAGGGGGGTGGGCGCCCCCCCCTACCTCGTGGCTCCCTCGTTCCTTTCCTGACATGCACCCCAAGTTTTTCCAATAGCTTTCCTTCCAAAAATAACTTCTCCAGTTGGTTTCATTCTGTTTCGACTCTGTTTGATATTCCTTTTCTTTGAAGCACTGAAATAGGCAAAAAACAACAATTTTGGGCTGGGCCTCTGGTTAATAGTTTAGTCCCCAAAATAATATAAAAGTGGATAATAAAGCCCAATGTTGTCCAAAACAGTAGATAATATAGCATGGAGCAATCAAAAATTATAGATACGTTGGAGACATATCAAGCATCCCCAAGCTTAATTCCTGCTCGTCCTCGAGTAGGTAAATGATAAAAACAGAATTTTTGATGCGGAGTGCTACTTGGAATAATTTCAATGTAATTCTTCTTAATTGTGGCATGAATATTCAGATCCATAAGATTCAAGACAAAAGTTCATATTTACATAAAAATAATAATACTTCAAGCATACTAACTAAGCAATTATGTCCTCTCAAAATAACATGGACAAAGAAAGTTCATCCCTACAAAATCATATAGTTTAGTCATGCTCCATTTTCATCACACAAGAAAGCTCTCATCATGCACAACCCCGATGACAAGCCAAGCAATTGTTTCACACTTTAGTAATCTCAAACCTATAAACTTTCACGCAATATATGAGCGCGAGACATGGACATAGCACTATGGGTGGAATAGAATATAATGAGGGGGGTTATGTGGAGAAGACAAAAAAGGAGAAAGTCTCACATCAACGAGGCTAATCAATGGGCTATGGAGATGCCCACCGATTGATGTTAATGAAAGGAGTAGGGATTGCCATGCAACGGATGCACTAGATCTATAAATGTATGAAAGCTCAGCAAAAGAAACTAAGTGGGTGTGCATCCAAACTTGCTTGCTCACGAAGACCTAGGGCACTTGAGGAGGCCCATTGTCGGAATATACAAGCCAAGTTCTATAATGAAAATTCCAACTAGTATATGAAAGTGACAAAACAAAAGATTCTCTATCATGAAGATTATGGTGCTACTTTGAAGCACAAGTGTGGCAAAGGATAGTAGCATTATCCCTTCTCTCTTTTTCTCTCATTTTTGGGCCTTCTCTTTTTTATGGCCTTTCTCTTTTTTTGGGCCTTCTCTTTTTTTATGGCCTTTCTCTTCCTTTTTTCTCTCTTTTTTATTCCACACTTGGGACAATGCTCTAGAAAATGATGATCATCACACTTCTATTTATTTACAACTCAATGATTACAACTCGTTGCTAGAACAAAAGATGACTCTATACGAATGCCTCCGGCGGTGTACCGGGATATGCAATGACTCATGAGTGACATGTATGAAAGAATTATGAACGGTGGCTTTGCCAAAAATACGATGTCAACTACATGATCATGCAAAGCAATATGACAATGATGATGTGTCATAATAAACGGAACGGAGGAAAGTTGCATGGCAATATATCTCAGAATCGCTATGGAAATGCCATAATAGGTAGGTATAGTGGCTATCTTGAGGAAGATATAAGGATGTTTATGTGTGATAGAGCGTATCATATCACGGGGTTTGGATGCACCGGCGAAGTTTGCACCAACTCTCAATATGAGAAAGGGCAATGCACGGTACCGAAGAGGCTAGCAATGATGGAAGGGTAAGAGTGCGTATAATCCATGGACTCAACATTAGTCATAAAGAACTCACATACTCATTGCAAAAATCTACAAGTCATCAAAAACCTCGGCACTACGCGCATGCTCCTAGGGGGATAGATTGGTAGGAAAAGACCATCGCTCGTCCCCGACCGCCACTCATAAGGAGGACAATCAAATAACACCTCATGTTTCAAATTTTTTACACAACGTTTACCATACGTGCATGCTACGGGACATGCAAACTTCAACACAAGCATTTCTCAAATTCACAACTACTCACTAGCACGACTTTAATATTATTACCTCCATATCTCAAAACAATCGTCAAGCATCAAACTTCTCTTAGTATTCAAAACACTCATAAGAATTTTTTTTACTAATCTTGAATACCTAGGATATTAGGATTATTTAAGAAAATTACCATGCTATTTAAGACCCTCAAAATAATATAAGTTAATCATGAGAGTTCATCTATTTCTATAAAATAAAACCACCACCGTGCTCTAAAAAGATATAAGTGAAGCAGTAGAGCAAATGACAAACTACTCCAAATGATATAATTATGCAACTATGTGAAGACTCTCTAACGTTTAATAATTTCAGATCTTGGTATTTTATTCAAACAGAAAGCAAAACATAACGAAATAAAATGATGCTCCGTGCAAAACACATATCATGTGGCGAATAAAAATATAGCTCCAAGTAAAGTTATCGATGAACGAAGACGAAAGAGGGGATGCCTTCCGGGGCATCCCCAAGCTTAGGCTTCTAGTTGTCCTTGAATATTACCTTGGGGTGCCTTGGGCATCCCTAAGCTTAGGCTCTTGCCACTCCTTATTCCATAGTCCATCGAATCTTTTAACCAAAACTTGAAAACTTCACAACACAAAACTTAAAGTAGAAAAACTCGTGAGCTCTGTTAGTGAAAGAAAATAAAAGACCACTTCAAGGTACTGTAATTAACTCATTATTTATTTATATTGGTGTTATAACTACTGTATTCCAACTTCTCTATGGTTTATAAACTATTTTACTAGCCATAGATTCATCAAAATAAGCAAACAACACACGAAAAACAGAATCTGTCAAAAATAGAATAGTCTGTACTAATCTGTATATAGCGCAAGATCTGGAACCCCAAAAATTCTAAAATAAATTCCTGGACGTGAGGAATTTATCTATTAATCATCTTCCAAAATAATTAACTAAATATCACTCTCCAAATAAAAATGTCAGCAATTCTCGTGAGCGCTAAAGTTTCTGTTTTTTACAGCATGATCAACAAGACTTTCCCCAAGTCTTCCCAAAGGTTCTACTTGGCACAAACAGTAATTAAAACATAAAAACTCAATCATATCAGAGTCTAGAAATTTTACTACTCTCCACATAAGCAAAATTCTTCTCATTCGGAATAGTGGGAGTATCATAAGAGACTCGAATACTATAAATTGTTTCCACATTCAAAGAGTAATGTTCAGAAAAAGGGGTAATCATAATCATGACAAGTTTTTTAAATATAATCACTACTTTTTATAGCAAAAGTATCATCACAATAATCATCATGGGTAGGAGGCATGTTATCATCATTATAAATTTGCATATCAAAACTTCGGAGACTAAAAATATCATCTTCATTAAGCGTAGCATCCCCAAGCTTGGGACAAACATTAATTGCAGCAAATATATTCTCAAAAAAATCATCTTCATCAAACATAGCATCCCTAAGCTTGGGCCTTTTCAAATCATAACAATAATTACTCTCATCATTAATAGTATAGATAGCACCAATAGTATAGCAATTATCATATTCTTCCAAGCAAGTGCCAAAAAGATTTTCAAGATCATAAGAAGTATCATTATCTTCCACAATTATATTTTCATGAGGCACAATAGTAATAGGAGCACCATTATTTGGGAGGGATACCTTTTTACCTCTCTTCCTTTTTCTTTTCTTCTTCTCCACCACATCATGTGTGGGTTCAATCCTCTTTTTGGAGCTCCTTATTAATGAGATTGGTTGAATAGGAGGATCCTCCTCGTTACCTGATTCATCATAAGAAATAATAGGAGGGTATTGGGAAGTCTCTTCCCTTTCATTAGTATTCTCTTCATCTTCTATTTGTTTTCTTTTCTTTATGTAGTTGGCAATATAAGGATTTTCAATACAATTCACCGCACAATACATATAAATTTCCTCTAGATAAAAATGGAGAACTCTATCAAGGGCAAATTTTGGAATATCCTTAGTTATACATTTCATTTCTTCGTAGCCCATAAGCAAACCAAGTTCATTATAATGTGCAAGGGAAACCAAGTCATCACAATTTTTGGACATGATTAGATCATGAAACAATTTGCATCGGATAGTTAAATGACTACGTTCATTACAAAGCTCACAAGTATGGCCAAGAAAATTTAAATCTTCAGCACAAACATCTAGGCTTTCTTGCAACAATTTAGATTCCAAGTACTTATGCCTCTTGCAATATCTATCTTCCCTATTTGGTGTGTACTTGCAAACCCAATGCACTCCACAAAAATTGAGATGTTTATAGGCGACATTTTCATCATAACTAGTGCAGTCATCATTAGTATCATGGATATTCAAAGAATTCATACTAACAACATTGCAATCATGCTGATCATTCACATATTTTATGCCAAGTATTCTATGTAATTCTTCTTCTAGCATTTGAGCACAATTTTCCTTTCCATCATACTCACGAAAGATATTAAAAAGGTGAAGAGTATGAGGTAGACTCAATTCCATTTTTATATAATTTTCTTTTATAGACTAACTAGTGATAAAACATGAAACTAAAAGACTCGATTGCAAGATCTAAAGATATACCTTCAAGCGCTAACCTCCCTGGAAACGGTGCCAGAAAAGAGCTTGATGTCTACTACACAACCTTCTTCTTGTAGACGTTGTTGGGCCTCCAAGTGCAGAGGTTTGTAGGACAGTAGAAAATTTCCCTCAAGTGGATGACCTAAGGTTTATCAATCCGTAAGAGGCGTAGGATGAATATGATCTCTCTCAAGCAACCCTGCAACCAAATAACAAAGAGTATCTTGTGTCCCCAACATACCCAATACGATGGTAAATTGTATAGGTGCACTAGTTCGGCGAAGAGATGGTGATACAAGTGCAATATGAATAGTAGATAAATGTTTTTGTAATCTGAAAATAAAAAACAGCAAGGTAACTAATGATAAAAGTGAGCACAAATGGTATTGCAATGCTAGGAAACAAGGCCTGGGGTTCATACTTTCACTAGTGCAAGTCCTCTCAACAATAATAACATAATTGGATCACATAACTATCCCTCAACATGGAACAAAGAGTTACTCCAAAGTCACTAATAGCGGAGAACGAACGAAGAGATTATGGTAGGGTACGAAACCACCTCAAAGTTATTATTTCCAATCAATCCGTTGGGCTATTCCTATAAGTGTCACAAACAGCCCTAGAATTTGTACTAGAATAACACCTTAAGACACAAATCAACCAAAACCCTAATGTCACCTAGATACTCCAATGTCACCTCAAGTATCCGTGGGCATGATTATACGATATGCATCACACAATCTCAGATTCATCTATTCAACCAACACATAGAACCTCAAAGAGTGCCCCAAAGTTTCTACCGGAGAATCACGACGAAAACGTGTGCCAGCCCCTATGCATAGGTTCATGGGCGGAACCCGCAAGTTGATCACCAAAACATACATCAAGTGAATCACGTGGTATCCCATTGTCACCACAGATACGCAAGGCGAGACATACATCAAGTGTTCTCAAATCTTTAAAGACTCAATCCGATAAGATAACTTCAAAGGGGAAACTCAATTCATTACAAGAGAGTAGAGGGGGGAGAAACATCATAAGATCCAACTATAATAGCAAAGCTCGCGATACATCAAGATCGTATCACCTCAAGAACATGAGAGAGAGAGAGATCAAACACATAGCTAGTGGTACATACCCTCGGCCCCGAGGGAGAACTACTCCCTCCTCGTCATGGAGAGCACCGGGATGATGAAGATGGCCACCGGAGAAGGATTCCCCCTCTGGCAGGGTGCCGGAACGGGTCTAGATTGGCTTTCGGTGGCTACGGAGGCTTCTGGCGGCGGAACTCCTGATCTATTGTGCTCCTCGATAGTTTTAGGGTACTTGGGTATATATGGGTGAAAGAGATACGTAAGAGGAGCCACGAGGGGCCCACGAGGGTGGAGGGCGCGCCCCCTGCCTTGTGTCTCCCTTGTTCCTTTCCTGACGTGCACTCCAAGTTTTTCCGGTAGCTTTCCTTCCAAAAATAAATTCTCCAGTTGGTTTCATTCCGTTTCGACTCCGTTTGATATTCCTTTTCTTCGAAACACTGAAATAGGGAAAAACAGCAATTCTGGGCTGGGCCTCCGGTTAATAGGTTAGTCCCAAAAATAATATAAAAGTGGATAATAAAGCCCAATATTGTCAAAAACAGTAGATAATATAGCATGGAGCAATCAAAAATTATAGATACGTTGGAGACGTATCACGCGCCTCCTCTTAGCACTCGCGCCTCAGGAGGGGAGCTGGATCGAAGAGTTCGAGGCATACCTGACACAAGGCACGCTGCCGGAGAAGGAGGAAGGCACGGAACGTGTGGCCCGGCAGGCTATGGTGTACTGCATTCAGGACGGTGAGCCATACAGGAAGCGGCCAAATGATGTTTTCTCTATGATGCATTTCCAGGGAACATGGGAAGGAGTTGCTGGATGACATACATGGCGGAAACTGTGGGCACCACTCGTCGTCACGCACCCTGGTCGGCAAGGCTTTTCGCAGCGGGTTCTACTGGCCCACAGCCGCTCAACGACGCAGCCGAGCTAGTGAAGTCCTGCGAGGCTTGCCAATTCCACGCCAAGCTGTAGGATCGAAAGTATGTCTAGGGGGGGTGATTAGACTACTTGACCAAATAAAAATCTAGCCTTTTCCCAATTTTAAGTCTTGGCAGATTTTAGCAACTTAGCACAATTCAAGTAATCAGCCTACACATGCAATTCTAAGAGTATAGCAGCGGAATGTAAAACAATTGCATATGAAGGTAAAGGGAGGAGTTTGGAGGGAGTGAACGCAATGTAGACACGGAGATTTTTGGCGTGGGTCCAATAGGTGGTGCTATTGTACATCCACGTTGATGGAGACTTTAACCCACGAAGGGTAACGGTTGCGCGAGTCCACGGAGGGCTCCACCCATGAAGGGTCCACGAAGATGCAACCTTGTCTATCCCACCATGGCCATCGCCCACGAAGAACTTGCCTCACTAGGGTAGATCGTCATGAAGTAGGCGATCTCCTTGCCCATACAAACTCCTTGGTTCAACTCCACAATCTTCATGGAGGCTGACAAGTGACACCTAACCAATCTAGGAGAAACCACTCTCCAAAAGGTAATAGATGGTGTGTTGATGATGAACTCCTAGCTCTTGTGCTTCAAATGATAGTCTCCCCAACACTCAACTCTCTCTGATAGGATTGGATTTGGTAAAAAGATGATTTGAGTGGAAAGCAACTAGGGAAAGCTAGAGATCAAGATTTATGTGGTTGGAATGGAATATCTTGACCTCAACACAAGTGTATGTGGTTCTTTTTTAGAAAATGTATGTTGGAAGTGTAGGCATGTTCTAATGGCTCTCTCCATGAATGAAGAGTGGGCGGAGGGGTATATATAGCCTCCACACAAAATCTATCTGTTACACACAAATCACCAAAATCAGTGGGACCGAATTATAAAACTCGGTCAGGCCGCTTTAGTTCAAAATGTGAACGTTAGGATTTTTGGTGGGACCGACATGTCAACTCGGTGGGACCGATTCCATTAGAGTTAGGGCATAACGTAATCTCGGTGAGACCGATTACACAAACTCGGTGGGACCGATTTTGGTAATAGACAAACACAGAGTTGGTCTGGCAAACTCGGTGGGACCGATTCACTCATCTCGGTTAGACCGAAATGTTACGAAGGGGAAACAGAGAGTTTGCATTGCAATCTCGGTGGGACCGATCGCTCATCTCGGTTGGACAGAAATGTTACGAAGGGAAACAGAGAGGTTGCAATCCCATCTCAGTGAGACCGAGATCCCTATCGGTGAGACCGAAGTGACTAGGGTTTGTGGTAGTGGCTATGTCAAGTGAACTCGGTGGAGCCGGATAGAAGATTTTGGTGGGGCCGAGTTTGACTTTTGGTTTGGGACATATGCGGATATGAGAAAGTAGTTGAGGGTTTTTGGAGCATGTCACTAAGCATTTTGAGCAAGTAACTCATTAAGCAACACCTCACCCCCTTTTAATAGTATTGACTTTTCCAATGGATTCAATGTGATCTTGGATAACTAAAAGTAAAATGTAGAGTCTTGTGCTTTGAGCTTGAGCCAATCTTTTGTCCTTAGAATTTTGAGGGGTCCACTTTCTAATCCATGACATGCCAATCATTGAGCTTTCCTGAAATATTTATCTTAAAATGGCATTAGCTCAATGAGCTATATGTTGTTAGGAATTACCAAAACCACCGAGGGATAGTTGCACTTTCACAAGCAGATCCACCAGCCGGCTCACGGCCTCCAGACTATCCCGCTCTCATGGCTGTTCGCGGTCTAGGGGCTGGATATCCTGGGTCCATTCCCTCGAGCGCCTGGAGGTTACTTCGGTGTCAAAACCTACGGATCTCGGGTAGGGGGTCCCGAACTGTGCGTCTAAGGTCGATGGTAACATGAGACAAGGGAGACGATGTTTACCCAGGTTCGGGCCCTGCTTGATTGATATTGATGAATATGAGTATTACAAGAGTTGATCTACCTCGAGGTCGTAATGGCTAAACCCTAGAGGTCTAGCTTGTATGGCTATGATAATGAAAATCCTATCCGGACTAAGTCCTCCGGTTTATATAGATACCGGGAGGATCTAGGGTTACACAAGGTCGGTTACAAAGAAGGGAATCTACATATCCAGTCGCCAAGCTTGCCTTCCATGCCAAGGAGAGTCCTATCCGTAAACGGGTGTAGTCTTCGGTCTTCGTATCTTCATAGCCCATATGTCCGGCCCATGGCTAGTAGGCTGGACGCTCGAGGACCCCTTATTCTAGGACTCCCTCAGTAGCCCCTGAACCTGGCTTCAATGACAAGGTATCCGGGGTGTAGTGCTGTCTTCGGCATTGCAATGTGGGTTCCTCCTTCTGAACTCCAAAATAGTCTTCGGATGTATTGATCGTGTCCGAACCTGTAACACACACCACACACAACCGTAGGGAGAATATCATAATACACGAGTCCAATCCACTGACAAATTTCACAACATGGCACCACGTCCATCCGGTCATAATTTTGAACCATTTTTCCCTGCCGCTCCATGTTTCAAGATGCGGTTGCCATTGACACGTCTTGTCAAAGCAGAGATCATGTCCCCTTATCGTGAGATTCTCATCAATATGAGAGTGGGTAACCCAACCGTGTTGTTTATACAGCCCTTGGGAGCAGGCGAATTTTGAGGTGAGTGGGGTGGCGTTCAATATTACTTCCCTTATAAGGAGATAAGATTCCTCCTTCTTCCCCCATGCCTTCTTCCTGCCTTTCCACTCTTGAGCTCCAGCGCCCAAGTTCTCATCTATTCCCCACTCGAGAAAGCACTCAACCATGTCCGGATCCAGAGGTCAAGGCAGGTGGATGGCTTCCTCCGTCAAGGAGGAGGACAAAGCCGAGCTTCGCGTGGCCGGGTACCCGGCAAAGGAAATTGCCTCCCGTCTTCCAGCTCAAGGGAAAATCATTCCCACACCAAAGCCCGGCGAGAGGGTAGTGTTACTCCCCCATTTCCTCTGCGGGCTAGGGTTTCCTCTCCACCCCTTCGTTCGCGGGATAATGTTCTACTACGCGATAGACTTCCATGATCTATCCCCGAACTCCTTCCTCAATATCTCGCCGTTCATCATCGTGTGCGAGGCCTTCCTCTGCATCGAACCTCACTTCGGGTTGTGGCTCAAAACCTTTAACATGAAGCCCAAGGTGGTGGATGGACATCACATAGAGTGCTGGGGCGCCATGGTGAGCAAGATCACCAATGTCCCTTGGCCAAAAGGCACATTCGTGGAGTCTGTCAAGGAATGGCAGAAACAATGGTTCTACATCACTGAACCCCGCGGCGCCACCTGGGCCACGGCCACCACATTCAACTCCGGCGCTCCCGTGCGACTCACCTCCTGGGTCGAGAAGAGCCCAAACTGGTGTTCGTCAGACGAGCTGATTGCGCTGCAAACACGCATTCAAAGCATGCTTGATAGGGACATCAAGCTTGTCGACGTAATCCAAGTGATGCAGGTGCGCCGGATCCTCCCCTGCCAGAGCCGAAGCTGCCCCCTATGGGATTTCAACCCGAAAAAGTACCACACCTTGGAGAGGCTCTTCGAAACAACTCACGAAGATGCCTGGAAGTTGCTCTTCAAGGGCAACGAGATACCGCCAACCACAGATTCGGACCGTGGTCATGACATAAATCACCTACCCAACGAGGTATATTATTTTCAACACATCCCCTACTTGCTTGTTCCAAGGGTGATATCTAAGCTTTTATTATCATTGCTTTTTCAGTACTGGTTGAAGAAGGCGAAGCAGATCCGGTGTCCGGCTCCCCTGCCCAAAGAACTAGTCATCCCGCACTTAGCAAAGATGCTGGAGCCGGCGCCTTATAAGGTACCAGAAAAGAGGGCCATAGGAAAGGCCAAGGGGGTCCGGAGTGGCCCCCGCCGCAAGGGCACTTTGGACGTGATGTCCGAAGACAAGACCTGTTCCCCTGCCGCCGAAGATGACGAGGATGAGGAGGAGGAGGAAAATGACCCTCCCCCTGATGGGGGGAGGAAGAAGAGGGCAGCCTCGACAACTCTGGAGGCGGAGGCGCCCAAGAAGGGGAAGGGCTCCCTAGCGGATAACTCTGCATGGAACGTCGACAATAGTCCAGAGAGACGTCCCGGCGCTAAGCCTCGGGTCGCATCATAAGTATTAAGACCTGCATCTACCCATAATGTTTCTCCTCCTCACTGTATTGACATGATTGGTTATGTTTATTGTAGTCCGGTCCACAGCAGCTCCCTGCGATCCTCGTCAAGAGGCTCGCTGGACTCCAAGGCGATGGCCCGCGATTCACCGCCAGCCGCTCACTCCCCCAAGCCCAAGGATGATGCGGAGGTGCTGTCCTGAAGGACTGTTCCAGGCGGGGGAGAGGCTCAAGGGGTGCTAGAAGGCGAAATCCCCGTCGCCAGACACCAGGGGGAATCAATCCCTGTGGAGACTGGTGGGGAGGGCCGGACTCAGTTCGACCCTCAGCCGGACTAAGTTCCGGAGACTCAGGCTGCTCCGGAATCCGGCAAGCAACCTCCTACGGGAGAAGGGGGATGCTTGTTCCGCTGGTGACCCCTGTCCAGCAAGGGGCACTGGATAATCTGCTAGAAGCACTGCGAGGCACTTACATTGTGGATGAGCACCGTGTCCTTATGGGCACGGTAATTCAAAGGGTTCAGTCCACCAAGAGCAGACTAACCGAAGCCTGCAACAGCCTGTTAACAGGTTTTGTGGTAAGCGGCGCAAAAAGGAGATAATCCCAATAAAGACAGTAGCCCCTGAGACACTTTCCGGTGTTTGAAAAGAGAACACCGGGCAGAGGATCAATCTCCTATTGCAGGAAACTAACTAAATTTGTCTAAAAATGTATGCACAAGCGTCGCTGTTGGCCGTGGCCTCACATACTGCTAAAGTCTCAGGACTGAAGCAGAAACTGGCGGAGGCCGAGGAGGAGCTGGGCCAGGTGAAGAGGCAGCTCCAAGAAAAACAAGGTAAGTAATATCCTTTTATGGATTCGAAAAAGGGAAAATGATATGCAATGACCGAAGTATCAGGATGTAAACAGAGGCGACGACTGAGGTTGAGGCCCTGAAAGCGGCCCTGGTCAAAGCCGAGGGGAGGGCTGTCAAGGAGCAGGCCGCCCGTTAGAGGCTCAAGGCCCGGGTCAACTAAGTCCAACAGGAGCTCCAAGACGCGGTGAAGAAGTGCGAGACCTTGGAGCACAATGTGTCGGCTCAGGAGGCCGAACTTGCCGAGGATCATAAGAGTGCGGAGGTGGCACGGATTGAAGCCCAGGGCGCCCTCCATGAGATCTAGGAGGCCAGGAAAATCGCGGCGGCTAAGGCATTCAATATGCAAAGCAGGAGTGTGAAGAGGAAATTTCTTTTACTAACCCGGATTCGGAGTTCTCCAGGGGCCTTTGCTGATCTGCCACATAGTGTGACCGACGCTGCGGAGTTCTTCCGAGCCGAAGAAGGGAGCTCTGCAGAGAAGCTGTTCTGGTCGCAATATTGCGTGCCAAAACATCCAGTGCCCTTCAATGATCAGCTGAAACAACTGGTCGAGCTGCACAGGGTGGCCGAACTGGCCATGAAGGATATGATAGTCCGGCTGTGGCCAGCCGAAGCTATTCCCATCAGCTACTTCGGCCTCATGAAGAAGCTGGTGGATGCCTGTCCTCGGCTGGATGTCATCAAGCCGTCCGTCTGCATCGAGGGCACGCATCTGGCCTTCTCTTATTGCAAGGTCTGGTGGGTGAAGTTGGACGTTGTCAAGCTAGCGACCGGGGGCTGCCGGAGGGCAAGGAGTACCGCACACCTGAGCGATACTTCGATGATGTCTTAGAGGGGTCCCGCATTGTTGCGGTTCATTGTGGGAAGGACACCATCTTTGAATGAATGTATTCGAGCTCCCTCAGACTTGTATGATGAAACAAAATGTTTATGCAATATAATGCTTGTTATGTTTTAAAATTTTTACTTCATGTGCGGCCGTGTTGTATAAAATCTGAGGGTTAACCAGTCGTCGGCTTCTTCCCCCATGTAGGTAGCATGGGGGTGTTCGGGATGGAATCTAAACAATCTTGATCCAATTAGATGGTCCTTGAAGGAGTTGTTTAGGTGCAATGAACCAGGCAACCAGACTATGCGGCTGTAACGCCCTCACTTAGCCATAGGAGTGGGACAATAAAAACATGGGCGCAGCCCCTAGTATCCGAACTAGAGTGCTATAGGTGTCTGATCGGGAAGTACCAACCCCTCGCGTAATGCGGAAGAAATCTCCAACGATTTGCATCCTCCGAACAGCTGACCAGCTCTAGCCGCATCATGACGGTCAGTTTTTGGCTTTCTCTACTGAGGTGCTCCTTCGGATAAACCAAGGCACAGTCGCAATAGTTCTCCCTTTACTACCTTAGCCGATGTAGCGGAACGTAAGGTAGCAAGCACAAGAGCCGGGCAACCCAACTATTGACCAAAGACAAGATTCGGCGCCAATGCATATAATGCTAAATTTGGGGTGCCGAACTATACTTATAAAAGTGTTCGGACTTTTGTTGCCGTGATGTGGGGTGCTATGAAGCCCCTGGCAAGCATCGAGCATACCAAAGTGTACGGGTGCTACCTGATAGGATTATCCATAGGGGAGCTGAAAAAAAAGAAAACAGACAAGGTACAAAAAAGCTAGAGTCCTACAGCTCCTGCCGGAAACTGTTCTCATTGTATTTTAATTAGTACATCAAGACGCATTGATACAGGTAGTGCAATAAGCAAAAGGTTATTTGACATGCCAAAACCAGGGGAGAGCTACATGTGGGTCCTGAAAAACAGGTAAAGTTATCGTTAAAGGAATCACCTAAAAAGTCCCCCATATGTCTGCGTTTCTCGCCGTCTTGGTGTGTTTATCCTTCAAGAGGACCGATGACCAGGCCATCAGATGGTGCCTATGGGATTGAGACCTGAAAAGGAAACAAGTAAAAATAAACGTATATGTGTATCTGACGTCGATTGAGCTATAATATGGACCACAAGCTAGCTATGCCTCTGTCGATGCCCATGGGATTTTCAGCGCGTAGTTATGTACGCGCGGCACGAATGCCACCACTTAATCGGAACTGCGATGGAGGCCGAATTGCTAGTCGAGCTCCTGACGAGCCGAGCTCTCCTGGTGGAGAGTAGTTCGGACCCTCTTAACAGTGTCCGTGGGCTCGACAGCCGAGTTAAGGTTCTGCTTGAGAAGGCCGCTCTGTACTTCTGCTGCTAAGGTAGCTGTGTGCTCTTCTGTACGGAGGGAGCGTTCTGTATTTCCGCGTGGACCAGGCATCTTGAGCTTGAGATAAGCATAGTGTGGTACTACGTTGAATCGAGCGAACGCAGTTCGTCCGAGCAGTGCGTGATAGCCGCTGTGGAATGGGACGATATCAAAGATTAAATCCTTGCTTCGGAAGTTGTCCGGAGATCCGAAGATAACCTCGAGTGTGATTGAGCCTATATAACGGGCCTCTACGCCTGGTACGACTCCTTTAAAGGTAGTCCTTGTAGGCTTAATCCTTGATGGGTTAATGTCCATTTTTCATACTGTATCCTGATAGAGCAGATTAAGGCTGCTACCTCCGTCTATAAGGACGTTAGTCAGGTGGAACCCATCAATTATTAGGTCTAAGACCAGTGCGGTCGAGGCACCGTGCCAGATACTGGTCGTATGATCTCGGTGATCAAAAGTGATCGGGCATGAAGATCATGGATTAAATTTTCGGGCAACTGGCTCTATCGAGTAGACGTCCTTGAGCGCACGCTTGCACTCCCTCTTGGGGATGTGGGTAGCATATGTCAAGTTCACCATTTTGACCTGAGGGGGAAACTTCTTCTGTCCCCTTGTGTTCGGTTGTTGGGGCTCTTCGTCATCGTCCTCTCTTTGCGATCCCTTCTCCCTAATCTCGGCATTTAATTTGCCGGCATGTTTAAAAACCCAGCAATCTCTATTTGTATGATTGGGTGGCTTGTCTAGGGTGCCATGAATCTGGCACAGACGATCGAGTATCTGGTCCAAGCTGGATGGGCCAGAATTGTTCTTTTGGAACAGCTTCTTCCGCTGTCCGGACTTAGGGCCCCTAAATCCGGCATTGACTATCGTGTCCTCGGTGTTATCACTGTTGTTTCGATGCTTGTATCTGTTGCGTCGAGACTTGTTTTTGCTAGTTTTAGCTTCAGGGGTGCCGGCGTTGCTTGCATTGTTTTTGCTACGGGCCAACCAACTGTCCTTGCCCACACAAAAGCAGGTAATGAGTGCCGTGAGGGCTGCCATGGATTTTGGCTTTTCTTGGCCGAGGTGGCGAGCGAGCCATTCGTCGCGGATGCTCTGTTTGACAACTGCTAGGGCTTCGGCATCCGGACAATCGACGATTTGGTTCATTTTAGTTAAGAACCTAGTCCAGAATTTCCTGGCGGACTCTCCGGGTTGTTGAACTATATGGCTTAAGCCATCAGCATCCGGATGTCGAACATATGTACCTTGGAAGTTATCGAGGAAGGCCCCTTCCAAGTCCTCCCAGCTGCCAATAGAATTTGCAGGCAGATTGTTGAGCCAGTGCAGAGCTGGCCCTTTGAGTTTTAAAGGGAGGTATTTGATGGCGTGGAGGTCATCGCCGCAGGCCATATGAATGTGGAGAATGAAGTCTTCGATCCACACCGCGGGGTCTGTGGTTCCATCGTATGATTCTTTATTCACGGGTTTGAACCCTTTTGGGAATTCGTGATCCAGGACCTAATCAGTGAAGCAATGAGGGTGTGCGGCGCCTCTATATCGGGCTGTATTGCGACGTAGCTCTGATGGAGTCTGACTGCAGTTTTCGGCCCGCGCATGAGTAAGTTTGTCACGTCTGAATAGGTGGCCGTCATCGCGTATCGATGCACGCCCTTGCAATCCATGGAATTATCTAATATGTCTTGCTTTATTGTTCAGGTTTTGCCGTGGGTCATATGTATGACCGTGGGCTAATTTGCCTCTACCTATGCGCTGAGGCGGGGCTGGCTGGTGTTCGGCGTGAGTTATCATTTTGTCTCGACCAGGTGGTGGTCGGTCAGCCGCATTGTACGATGGCGGTATGTAGTTCGGCGCCTCCTCATCAAACTGAGGTAGCAATTTGCACTTTGGGTAGCTTTTGTTTGGGCGCTTGAGGCCATACTCTTCGGCTGCTAGGAGATCAGTCCATTTATCATTGAGAAGATCTTGGTCAGCTTAAAGCTGCTGCTGTTTCTTTTTCAGGATCCTTGCAGTGGCAATTAGCTGGCGCTTGAGCGCTCGTGCTCAAGATGTTCCTCAGGCACGATGAAATCCTCGGTGCCGAGGCTCACCTCATCCTCGGAGGGTGGAAGGTAGTTATCATCCTCTGAATCTTCGTGCGTGGCATGTTTACCGGGGCTAACCTGCCCACCTTCCCGTTCATCTTGTTCGTTGGCTGTATCGACGGGGTCTTCATTGTCTTCGGCCCCATCTGGAGTGTTGTATTCTCCTGTGCCGCTGTTGCTGTCTTTGCTACGCGTGACTTAGAGTGGCGCTGACCCCGGCGCTTGGACTGTATTTCAGAAGGTTTATCCTCTGTTGGATCTTCCTTGTCCTCGCTGATGTTCTCCTTTGGTGCATCCACCATGTATACATCATACGAGGAAGTGGCCGTCCAGCGTCTGGTGAACGGCGGGTTCTGGACCTCTTCTTCTCTCGCATCGTCGTCCATACCATCGATGTCCTCAGAGTCGTAGTCAAGTTCGTCGGTCAAATCCTCGACCGTGGCTGTGAAGTGGGTGGTGGATGGGGAGCAAAATTCTCCACCGTCAGCCCCTAGTTCGAGCCGGATATAGTTCGGCTATGAGTCCTCTGTCAAGGACAAGTTCTTTAACGAGTTTAGCACATCTCCCAAAGGCGAGTGCTGGAAGATGTCCGTGGCGCTGAATTCGAAGATCGATAAATGATCAGGCTCGGCGTCCGCGGGCTCATGTGGTTCGGAACTTACGGCCGGACACGAGTCCGGACTTCCATTGACAGAGACGTCGTGAGAGGTTAAGTCTATATGCACCTCCAACGCCGTGGAATCTGTGGCCTCCGTGGTGGGGTTGATCCTCCCGTCCTTGGGTGGCACAGCTTGCTCCGGATCTAGGGCCAGAGTGGTTACAGGAGCAATCTCCTATATACAACCTGATGACAGATTTAGGTCATGATCATCGGGGCGACCGGGAACAGCTACCACGGTCTCGAATCCGATGAAGATCAAGTCTCCACGGGTGTCCGCAACGTAGTTCAAGCTCCCAAATCTGACCTGATGGCCAGGGGTGTAGCTTTTGATCTGCTCCAGATGGCCAAGCGAATTAGCCCGTAATGCGAAGCCGCCGAACACGAAGATCTGTCCGCGGAGGAAAATTTTTCCTTGGACAGCGTCATTATGGACAATTGAAGGAACCATCAAACCTTTTGGCGACAGTACAGTGGAACTCTCGATGAAAGCACCAATGTCGGTGTCAAAACTGCTGGATCTCTGGTAGGGGGTCTCGAACTGTGCGGCTAAGGTCGATGGTAATAGGAGACAAGGGACACGATGTTTACCCAGGTTCGGGCCCTCTCTATGGAGGTAATACCCTACGTCCTGCTTGATTGATATTGATGAATATGAGTACTACAAGAGTTGATCTACCTCGAGATCGTAATGGCTAAACACTAGAGGTCTATCTTGTATGTCTATGATAATGAAAATCCTATTCGGACTAAGTCCTCCGGTTTATATAGATACCGGGAGGATCTAGGGTTACACAAGGTCGGTTACAAAGAAGGGAATCTACATATCCAGTCGCCAAGCTTGCCTTCCATGCCAAGGAGAGTGCTATCCGGACAAGGTTGAAGTCTTCGGTCTTCGTATCTTCATAGCCCATCAGTCCGGCCCATGGCTAGCAGGCCGGACGCCCGAGGACCCCTTAGTCCAGGACTCCTCAATTACCGCTACCTCTACGTCGCCATCGACAAGTTCACCAAGTGGGCGGAAGTGGAACCCGTCCGCCCCATCCCAGCCGGATCAGTAGTCAAGTTCATCAAGGGCATTGTGAGCCGATTTGGGGTCCCTAACCGCATCATCACCGACAACGGTTCGTAGTTCACTAACAATCTCTTCAAAACATATTGTTCTAACCTTGGAACACAGATCTGCTACGCCTCCATGGCACACCCCAGGAGCAATGGTCAAGCCGAGCACGCCAACGCGAAAGTCCTGAGGGGTCTCAAGACTAGGACCTTTAAGAAAAATCTCGAGGCCCGCGGCAGGGACTAGCACGATGAGCTCCAGTCCGTGTTGTGGTCCATCCACACCATCACCACCAGGCCGACAGGCGAAACCCCATTCTTCCTGGTCTACGGAGCAGAAGCGGTTCTCCCACACAAGGTCAAGCTTCGCTCCACGCGGGTCCTGGCGTTTGATGAAACGCGCCAGGACGCCGTGCGGGGGATGGATCTCGTGCTGGGGAAGGAAAGCCACCGTGAAGCCTCGCTCCGAGCTATGAGGTACCAGCAAGCGCTGCGGCGGTACCACTGCCGAGGCGTCCGCTCCAGGACGCTCGAGGTGGGTGACCTTGTCCTGAGGCAGGTGCTCTCCAGGGATGGGCTGCAGAAGCTCTCACCCATGTGGGAGAGCTCGTTTCGGGTCGCCCACGTCTCCAGGCCTGGCCCCGCGCGCCTGGAGATGCAGGGCGGGGTCCCCATCCAGAACGCCTCGAACATCCAGCACCTCAGGAAGTTCTACCCATGAAGCAAGGCCCGGTGCCTATGAAGCAAGGCCCAGTGCCTGTGAAGAATCTCCGCTCGTGACACTCTCACCTAATAATGAGTGGGGCTGTACATGCCTCGAACTCTCAGGAGTGCCGCCCTCGGGCCTCGGGGGCTCCCTCCCATGACTAGTGGCAGCACTTAGCTCTGCGCTGGTGAGAAGACAAGGAGATTAGACTAGGTGCCGGGCGCGGCTTTTCATTTGCTTTCTACAGTTGGCTTGCCCCTCTTTAATCGAAATTTGCTTTCCGGTGTTGCTTGCCGATCTTGTTCGTTCGATTATGCCCTTGTTTCTGCCTTTGGTTCTTCGTTTGTCATGTACCCTCTCTCGCGTCCCTTGCGAGGGGGCTGGACAGGTGCCCCTCTGGCCCTCATGAGCGTTTTGTCTATTTTTCGCGAGGCACCCTCGTTCGAGCTGCAAGCTAGTGCACCCCCTCGATCCGTGCCCCTCGGGTACCGCGACACGAGGCACTGGGTCGTGGCCATACGCGGGTGACGCATGCTAGCCAGCAGGCTACAACGACGTGGACCAGGTACGGATCTCCTAGCAAATTTTCGCAGTTCTTCATCGTTAGGTGTAACGCCCTCGATGCGGCTATATCTCCTACGTGTCGAAGCACGACTTAGAGGCATAACCGCATTGAAAGCAATGTCGCAAGTAAGGCAATCTTCACAACATTCCAAGTAATATAAATAATAAAAGGGGAAGGTACATAGTTGGCTTACACTCGCCACGTCAAACAAAGTACATAAATAGCATTACATCATCCAATCACTCATGGCCCGACTACGATGCAAAAATAAAAGATCAACCCAACATGCGACACGGTCCCGATCGCCCCAACTGGGCACCACTACTGATCATCAGGGAAGGACACATAGTAATGGCGTGAGTCCTTGTCGAACTCGCACTTGAGCTCAAGCGCATCATCTGGAACGGAGTCGTCTGGCCCTGCATCTGGTTTGGAAGTAATCTGTGAGCCACAGGGACTCAGCGATCTCGCACCCTCGCGATCAAGACTATTTAAGCTTATAGGTGAGGTAAGGTAAAAATGTGGAGCTGCAGCAAGCGACTAGCATATATGGTGGCTAAATTGTTCGGAAAAGAGAGCGAGAAGAGAAGGCAAAGCGCGAATGAATAACTAGAGAACAACCTGCGGCAAGCATTACTCCAACATCGTGTTCACTTCCCGGACTCCGCCGAGAAGAGACCATCACGGTTACTCACACAGTTGATTCATTTTAATTAAGTTAAGGTTCAAGTTATCTACAACCGGACATTAACAAATTCCCATCTGCCCATAACTGGGGGCACGGCTTTCGAAAGTTCAAATCCCTGCAGGGGAGTCCCAACTTAGCCCATGACAAGCTCTCACGGTCAACGAAGGACATACCTTGTCCCGAGACATTTCGATGAGACTCGGCATCCCGGTTCTATAAGACAACTCCGACAATGGTAAAACAAGTCCAGCAACACCACCCGCTGTGCCGACAAATCCCGATAGGAGCTGCACATATCTCGTTCTCAGGGCACACCGGATAAGCTAAGCGTACGGGAGCCAACGTAACCCAAGTTGCCAAGGGACGGCCCCGCACGGTGCTCTAGGTTGGACCAACGCTCAGAGGAGCACTGGCCCGGGGGTTTAAAATAAAGTTGACCCTTGAGTCCACGAAACCCAAGGGAAAAGGCTAGGTGGCAAAAGGTAAAACCAAGGTTGGGCATTGCTGGAGGAGTTTTATTCAAGGCGGACTGTCAAGGGGTTCCCATTATCACCCAACCGCGTAAGGAACGCAAAATCCGGGAACATAACACCGATATGATGGAAACTAGGGTGGCAAGAGTGGAACAAAACACCAGGCGAGAGGCCGAGCCTTCCACCCTTTACCAAGTATATAGATGCATTAAGATAACAAGATAATATAATGATATCCCAACAATAAAATAATGTTCCAACAAGGAACGGTCTCCAATCTTCACCTGCAACTAGCAACGCTATAAGAGGGACTGAGCAAAGCGGTAACATAGCCAATCAACGGTTTGCTAGGACATGGTGGGTTAGAGGTTTGACATGGCAATTTGGGAGGCATGATAAGCAAGTGGTAGGCATCGTAGCATAGGCATAGCAAAAGAGCGAGCATCTAGCAAAGCAAAGATAGAAGTGATTTCGAGGGTATGATCATCTTGCCTGCAAAGTTGTCAGAGTTGGCTGGATCCTCGAAAGCAAACTCAACGGGCTCCTCGTTAGCGAACTCGTCTCCCGGCTCTAACCAAACAAGACAAACAAGCAACAAGGACACAATCAACCACGTGAAAGCTCAAACAACATGATGCAAACATGGTATGCTATGCGGGATGCGATATGTGATGCATGAACCTGGCCTCAACATGGGATGAATGAACCTGGCCTCAACATGGAAATCCAAGTGTGCCACTGGAAGGTGAGGTGATTTCGCTTGAAAACGATATAAATAATGCCGGAATCGGAGACACGGTTTGGAAATGGCAAGCAATTCAAATATGGCACCGGTCTGCGATAAACAGCAAGTAGCCATCTAAATGCAACAAGATAATCATGCTACAGCACCCAAACATGGAAACAAAATACATGGCAGGGATCCATTCATGAAGCTTAACAAAAGATGAACACTGGGCTACGGCCAATTCATCCATTAACAGGTTCAAACAAGCATGGCAAAAATGCAATTGGTAAACAGGTTTCAGACTTAGTGAAATTAACACTTGTCTAGAATTTCAGATCAGGTAGCACACCTTCGAGCAATAAAATAATATGCTACAGCATTTCGGGCATCAAGATGAACTCAAATGAAAATAATGCAATGAGATGAAATGATGTGCTCTCTGAGACGAACATTTTGATATGCTATATGCCAAAAACGGATCAACGGATGCAAAGTTACGGCATGTTGAAACATGCTTAAAAGCAAGAACAGGGACGAGAACTTAGACAAAAACAACCTCCGAAACCGATCCGGATCTAGGGTTTGCTGGGTCCGCGAACCGAGGCAGCGGCGCACGCACTCCGGTGAGGCGGTGGTGGCTGGGGCCGGCGAGGAAAGGCCGGATCCGGCCGGCTCCTGCCCGGATCTGGTTGAAGGGGCCGCCGGAGAGGTCGGGGAGTGGCGGCGGAGGTCTTCGGCGGCTCGGGCGACGCGGAAGGCAAAGCCCGGCGAGGTACGGCCGGCCGGAGCTCGCCGGCGATGGCGCCTGCGGCGGCCGGGCGCGAGCCGCCGAGGAGGGCGGTTTGCCGCGCGGGAGGTTGATGGCGGCGTGCGGAGGAAGCGGCGCGGGCGAGGCTACGGGCCAGGAGGGCCTGCCCGGGCCCGAGCGGGCTGCGGCGGCGGCGGGCGGAGCTCGCCACGTGGCGCTTTGTCAGTGGCCGCGGGCGGCGGCGGACGAAGTGTCCAGCGCGGCGGACATGTCCGGTGGTGGCGGATCTGGATCTTTAGGGTTTCGGGGGGAAGAAGAACGCTCTAGATGATGGAGAGGGTTTTGGTGGGTTTTGGTCCAAATGGGAAGGGTGTTGGGCTGCAACGCACACAAGGCCTTTTCGGTCCCTCGGTTAACCGTTGGAGCATCAAACGAAGTCCAAATGGTACGAAACTTGACAGGCAGTCTACCGGTAGTAAACGAAGGCCGCCTGGCAAGTCTCGGTCCAATCCGGAAATGTTTAATCCCCACACATGAAAGAAAGGTAGAAATGACCACCGGAGGAGAACGGAGCGCCGGAATGCAAAACGGACAATGGGGAAAATGCTCGGATGCGTGAGACGAACACGTATGCAAATGCAATGCACATGATGACATGATATGAGATGCATGACAACGACAACAACACACGGAGACAAAAACCCAAACTCGAGAAAATAAAATAACTTAACGTTGGAAAGGGCAAGAGTTGGATTACATATTAGGTAAATCATATCCAGGGTGTTACAACACTCCACCACTACGAAAGGATCTCGTCCTGAGATCTAGGACTAGAAGAACGCCGGGTACTCAGAATGGAGGTGATCCTCGCGTTCCCAGGTGGCTTCACGGTCGGAATGGTGTGACCACTTGACTTTGAGGAATTTGATTGACTTATTGCGAGTCTTGCGTTCAGTCTCTTCAAGAATAGCAACGGGGTGGTAACGATAAGAGAGATCTTCTTGGAGCTCAATGTCTTCGAAGTTGACGGTGCGGTCAGGAGTCTTGAAGCACTTGTGGAGCTGAGAGACATCGAACACGTCATGCACATTTGCAAAGTTGAAGGAAGCTCGAGTTGATAGGCGAGATCGCCTCTCTTGTTGACGATCTTGAAAGGTCCCACGTATCTAGGGGCAAGCTTCACTTTGATACCGAAGCGACGAGTACCTTTCATTGGAGAGATGCGGAGGTAAACATGATCTCCGATCTCGAAAGCCAAATCATGGTGCTTACTATCATAGTAGCTCTTCTGGCGCGATTGCGCTGCTTTGAGGTTATCTCGAATGACTTTGCACATTTCCTCTGCCTCTGTGATTAAGTCATTTCCTAGAAGTTGACGTTCACCGATTTTTGACCAGTTGAGAGGGGTACGGCACTTCCTGCCATACAGAATTTCGAATGGGGCCTTGCCCAAACTTGCTTGAAGACTGTTGTTGTAGGAGAATTCAGCATATGCAAGACAATCCTCCCACTTCATGCCGAAGGAGATCACACAAGCCCTGGGCATATCTTCAAGAATCTGGTTGACACGCTCAACTTGACCGCTAGTTTGAGGATGGAAAGCTGTGCTGAAGCGGATGTTGGTGCCCATGGCCTTCTGAAAAGAATCCCAAAACTTGGAGGTAAAGATGTTGCCACGGTCTGAAGAGATCACCTGTGGAATGCCGTGCAGCAAGACAATCCGAGAGGTATAGAGCTCCGCCAATTGAGCTGCAGTGATAGACTCTTTGATAGGCAGAAAGTGAGCCACTTTAGTGAGTTTGTCGATGACAACGAATATAGCATCATTGCCACGCTTGGACTTTGGAAACCCAGTCACGAAGTCCATCTCAATGTGGTCAAACTTCCATTCTAGAATGGCAAGAGGTTGGAGGAGACCAGCTGGCCTTTGGTGTTCTGCCTTCACTCTTCTGCAGACATCACACTCATTCACGAACTGAGCAATCTCGCGTTTCATTCGAATCCACCAATAAGCCTGCTTGAGGTCCCGATACATCTTCATGCTCCCAGGGTGGATGGAGAGGAGTGAATTGTGAGCCTCATTCATGATAACTTTACGAAGATCACCTTTGGGCACAACAATACGATCCTCGAAGAAGAGAGTATCCTTGTCATCAAGGCGGTAGCACTTGTACTTGGGTTGGCTCTTGGCAATCCCAATCTTCACCTTCTTCACCATAGCATCAAGAAGTTGAGCCTCACAAATTTGGTCTTCCAAGGTAGGAGAGACTTGAAGGTTGGCGAGGAAACCTTGAGGAACAACTTGCAGATTGAGTTTGCGGAAAGCTTCACAAAGCTCGGGTTGATAAGGCTTGAGAATCAGACTGTTGCAATAAGCCTTCCCGCTCAATGCGTCAGCAATCACATTGGCCTTGCCTGGAGTATACTCAATACTCGGATTATACTCTTGAATCATTTCGACCCATCGAGTCTGCCTGAGGTTGAGATTAGGCTGAGTAAAGATGTACTTGAGACTCTTGTGGTCAGTGAAGATGTCCACTTTTCTTCCCAATAAGAGATGTCTCCAAGTCAAAAGAGCATGCACAACTGCCGCCAACTCGAGGTCATGAGTGGGGTAGTTCTTCTCGTTGGGCTTCAACTGGCGAGAGGTATAAGCCACAACTTTCTTCTCTTGCATCAACACTGCACCGAGACCTTGGAGAGAGGCATCGCAAAAGACCTCGAACGGTTTGGATTCATCAGGAGGAGTCAGAACTGGAGCAATGACCAATTTCTCTTTCAAAGTGTTGAAAGCGATGTCACATTCCG
The DNA here is from genome assembly GCF_003073215.2 of Triticum urartu. NCBI lineage: Eukaryota > Viridiplantae > Streptophyta > Magnoliopsida > Poales > Poaceae > Triticum > Triticum urartu. The sequence goes on from NC_053027.1 coordinate 318,763,291, forward strand.
GAGACCAAACATACTTGACGTGCTTCTGGAGAAGATTTGAGAGAGGCTTCGCGATCTTAGAAAAGTTCTCAACGAACCTTCGATAGTAGCTTGCGAGACCGAGGAAGCTACGGAGTTGCTTCACGTTCTGAGGCGGTTCCCAATTCACAATTGCAGACACCTTCTCAGGATTCACCGCAATGCCCTTGGCAGAGATGATATGCCCAAGATAAAGAACCTCATCAAGCCAAAATTCGCACTTTGAGAACTTGGCGTAGAACTGGTGTTCCCTGAGCTTATCAAGCACCAAACGCAAGTGCTTGGCATGATCTTCCTTGTTCTTCGAAAAGACCAGAATGTCGTCGAGATAGACCAAAACGAATTCATTGGTGTAGGCGTTGAAGATGAAGTTCATCATGCGAGAGAAAGTCGGAGGAGCGTTGACGAGGCCAAAAGACATGACAGTGTATTCATATGAACCATAGCTTGTCCTGAAAGCCTCTTGGGAATATCTTGCTCACGGATTCGAATCTGATGATAACCCATGCGGAGATCAAGCTTGGAGAATACTTGGGCACCTTTGAGTTGTTCGAATAGCTCGTTGATGTTGGGAAGTGGGTATTTGTTCTTGATAGTCTTCTTGTTCAATGGACAGTAATCAACACAAAGTCGGTCCGTTCCATCCTTCTTCTTCACAAAAAGAACTCCACAACCCCACGGAGAAGAACTAGGTCGGATGAGACCCATTCGCTCTTGAATATCGAGCTGCTTCTTCAGCTCCTTCAACTCTTCAGGTCCGAGCTTGTAGGGACGCTTGCAAACCGGTTCTGTGCCAGGATCAAGATCGATGATGAATTCAACTGGCCGGTGCGGAGGCATTCCTAGAAGCTCTTCTGGAAAGACGTCTTGATATTCACAAATGACTGGAATTTGCGAGATGGCATCCAGTTCACCCTTCTCATTGAGAGAAAACAGACGGATTGTATCATCATTAGCGGCAAAGACAATTACATCCTCAGACGAATGAGTCAATTGAATCTGCCTGGCAGCACAATCAAGCTGAGCCTTGTGCTTAGAAAGCCAATCCATTCCGAGAATAAGATCAATATCCGAGTTACCAAGGACAATTGGAGAAGCCAGAAACTTGAAATCACCCATCATGATAGAGACATCTAGGACTATTGAAGTAGCCCTCATAGACTTAGCCGGAGAAACCACTCCCATAGGTTTACCCAACATTTGCGAAACGCAGTCCTGCTTGGAAACAAATGATCTTGACATGAAACAATGCGATGCACCAGTGTCAAAAAGAACTTTTGCGGGAAAAGAGTTAACTGGAAAGTTACCCATGATGACATCTGACGAGTCCTCTGCCTGAGCTGCATTTAGCAAGTTGACCTTGGCGTGCTTGGGGTTATGCTTGACCACAGTTGTACTTGCCGATCTCACAGGAGGAGGAGGAGGGAGACGCCTCTGATTGAAGCATTTGTTGGCATAGTGACCCTTCTGTTGGCACTTGTTGCACGTGACCTCTGAAAGCGGACGCTGATACGGAGCACTCGATCTTGGAGCTTGAGACAAAGTCTTGTTCTGAAAGCCAGGGTTGGGTGGGGGGGAAGATCCACTGCCACCTTTGCTCTTCTGTTGAAACGGTGATGAAACGGAGGAGGTGGAAGCCAATGCTTCTGTTGCTTAGCCACATGAGTAGAGGAAGAAGGAGTAGCATCTCTGACTCGCTTCTTGGAAGCATCACACCTCAGTTGAGCAGCCTCTTGCTTCAATGCCATGTTGTAGAACTCATCATACCTCAAGGGCTCAAAGAGAACAAGAGCTAGATGGATTTGTTCTCCGAGACCACCCCTGAACTAGTATGTCATGCTCTTCTCATCAGGGACGTCCTGCTTAGCAAAGCGGGCGAGCTTCTGAAACAACTTGTTGTAGTCATAGACAGACATAGAGCCTTGCTTCAGGTTGCGGAATTCCTCACGCTTGCTTTCAACCATGATCTGAGTAATATGATGAGCTTTGAAGTCTTGACGGAATTCATCCCAGGTAATCACACGGCCTCCTCTCGAATCCTTGTACTGCTAGAACCATTCTGCAGCTTGGTCTTTGAGTTGGAAGGAAGCGAACTTGACAAAGTCCTCAGGCCTGACGTTACTGCACTCGAAATGCTTGCACAAGTCCACGAGCCAATCGTCAGCATCAGTTGCCTCAACAAAATTGCTGAAGGTCTTTGGCTGGTTAGCAAGGAACTGGTTGAGTGTAGCAAAGTGATTCTGATTGTTGCCTTGGTTGCCTTGGTTCGCTTGATTGCGATCTTGAAGAATTTGCATGATCAACTGCGTGTTTGCATTGGTTGCGGCCATCACAGCTTGCCATGCCTCCGGGGGAGGGGGAGGTGGTGGCGGATCCTGATTCTGATTCTGATTGCTGCTCTTAGCGGGAGCCATCCTGAAGAGGGTGACATCCATTAGCACATTGACAAATAAAATTGAAGCTGAATCAAGCGGGTTGAAATTGCAACATATAGTCTTCACATCCGAACATAAGAACGAATGCATTCCACTTGAAATGGTCACATATCCATAAATTTAGAAGCCGCTTAGAATTTAGGTAGAGGAATAAATCAACAAGGTACGGATCAAGAACGAATACTCGGTAAGAAATCCCAATCTCAAACCAAATATCCATGGAAGAAGAACTAGAGCTACAAGAATTCCCACCTATGAAACTCCCGAACCTTTCCGGTTATGCAATCAGGTGTTGGGGATACAGGGGAAGCATAATATCTCACCCAAATCTAGCAAATCCTACATCCAGCTGTATCCATCCTTCAACACATAACCGAGAAAAACTTCGGAAACCATCTACCTCAACCTTCGAAAAGCATCCGTTATACAAGTTATGGCAATACTCCCAAACTCCCGCCCCAGTACTGGGTGGCGTCGAGGTTATCTCACCAACAACTGCATAAAAGAGATTTTCGATGTCAGCGTACTAAACTCAGGTATTCCAGAACTGCAACGATAAAATTGTGACGACAACACCTTGGAGCTCAACTCCCCGAGACACTGCCACAACCCCTAAATGACAGGAGGCACCAAGAACAATGTTCTCGTCACAAATCCATCGGAACGATTCCAAGATACCCGCGTGATCCTAAAATTTTTTTCAGTGAAATTTGAGAAGAGAAGAGTCAAAACTCTATGTCAGGATGCCTTACCAGAGCGATGAAGGGACTGGGGAGTAAAAAGAATTCTTAAACTCTCCGATATATAATTCCTAAATGACTCAAAACATTTTTCTAGACTCAACAACGGCTGCTAAAAACGATCAAGCAGTGGGGGCTCCTAAGGTCGGGGAAGGCTCTGATTACCAACTTGTAATACCCTCGATGCGGCTATATCTCCTACGTGTCGAAGCACGACTTAGAGGCATAACCGCATTGAAAGCAATATCGCAAGTAAGGCAATCTTCACAACATCCCATATAATATAAATAATAAAAGGGGAAGGTACATAGTTGGCTTACACTCGCCACGTCAAACAAATTACATAAATAACATTACATCATCCAATCACTCATGGCCCGACTACGGTGCCAAAATAAAAGATCAACCCAACATGCGACACGGTCCCGATCACCCCAACTGGGCACCACTACTGATCATCAGGGAAGGACACATAGTAACGGCGTGAGTCCTCGTCGAACTCCCACTTGAGCTCAAGCACGTCATCTGGAACGAAGTCGTCTGGCCCTGCATCTGGTTTGGAAGTAATCTGTGAGCCACAGGGACTCAGCAATCTCGCACCCTCGTGATCAAGACTATTTAAGCTTATAGGTGAGGTAAGGTAAAAATTTGGAGCTGCAGCAAGAGACTAGCATATATGGTGGCTAACCTATTCGCAAAGAGAGCGAGAAGAGAAGGCAAAGCGCGAACGAATAACTAGAGAACAACCTGCGGCAAGCATTACTCCAACATCGTGTTCACTTCCCGGACTCCGCCGAGAAGAGACCATCACGGTTACTCATACAGTTGATTCATTTTAATTAAGTTAAGGTTCAAGTTATCTACAACCGGACATTAACAAATTCCCATCTGCCCATAACCGCGGGCACGTCTTTCGAAAGTTCAAATCCCTGCAGGGGAGTCCCAACTTAGCCCATGACAAGCTCTCATGGTCAACGAAGGACATACCTTGTCCCGAGACATTTCGATGAGACTCGGCATCCCGGTTCTACAAGACAACTCCGACAATGGTAAAACAAGTCCGGCAACACCACCTGCCGTGCTGACAAATCCCGATAGGAGCTGCACATATCTCGTTCTCAGGGCACACCGGATAAGCTAAGCATACGGGAGCCAACGTAACCCTAGTTGCCAAGGGACGACCCCGCTTGGTGCTCTAGGTTGGACCAACGCTCAGAGGAGCACTGGCCCGGGGGTTTAAAATAAAGATGACCCTTGAGTCCGCGAAACCCAAGGGAAAAGGCTAGGTGGCAAAAGGTAAAACCAAGGTTGGGTATTGCTGGAGGAGTTTTATTCAAGGCGGACTGTCAAGGGGTTCCCATTATCACCCAACCGCGTAAGGAACGCAAAATCCGGGAACATAACACCGATATGACGGAAACTAGGGCGGCAAGAGTGGAACAAAACACTAGGCGAGAGGGCGAGCCTTCCACCCTTTACCAAGTATATAGATGCATTAAGATAACAAGATAATATAATGATATCCCTACAAGAAAATAATGTTCCAACAAGGAACGGTCTCCAATATTCACCTGCAACTAGCAATGTTATAAGAGGGGCTGAGCAAAGCGGTAACATAGCCAATCAACGGTTTGCTAGGACATGGTGGGTTAGAGGTTTGACATGGAAATTTGGGAGGCATGATAAGCAATTGGTAGGCATCGTAGCATAGGCATAGAAAAAGAGCGAGCATCTAGCAAAGCAAAGATAGAAGTGATTTCGAGGGTATGATCATCTTGCCTGCAAAGTTGTCAGAGTTGGCTGGATCCTCGAAAGCAAACTCAACGGGCTCCTCGTTAGCGAACTCATCTCCCGTCTCTAACCAAACAAGACAAACAAGCAACAAGGACACAATCAACCACGTGCAATGCTCAAACAACATGATGCAAACATGGTATGCTATGCGGGATGCGATATGTGATGCATATGAAAGATTTGACAAGGGATGAATGAACCTGGCCTCAACATGGAAATCCAAGTGTGCCACTGGAAAGGTGAGGTGATTTCGCTTGAAAACGATATAAATAATGCCGGAATCGGAGACACGGTTTGGAAATGGCAAGCAATTCAAATATGGCACCGGTCTGCGATAAACAGCAAGTAGCCATCTAAATGCAACAAGATAATCATGCTACAGCACCCAAACATGGAAAAAAAATACATGGCAGGGATCCATTCATGAAGATTAACAAAAGATGAACACTGGGCTACGGCCAATTCATCCATTAACATGTTCAAACAAGCATGGCAAAAATGCAATTGGTAAACAGGTTTCGGACTTAGTGAAATTAACACTTGTCTAGAATTTCAGATCAGGTAGCACACTTTCGAGCAATAAAATAATATGCTACAGGAACTTAACGTGGAAAAGCAAGGCATGGCATGGAGCTACTCAAAGAGCTTTACAAAAGATCCTTAGTGACCTTGAGCCAAAAGGGATCAGAAAATACATTTGCAAGCATGTGAACATGGCAAAAACTTAAACAGATCACAGACTTGGTGAAAAACTGGAACATGCAAATCAGATATCAAGTAGGCATGTTTACGAGCTCGATGCACTCTCTACAGAGCAAGGCATGACAAACTAAGCATACACCCATCAAGAATACACATTATACAAGCTAGACATGGCAAGAACAACAACATAGCATGCACGGATCAACTACAACATCCTCGGCAAAATCGCTAACAAGTAGACAATCTTCCTAGATTCACGAAATAGCAAAAGTAGAGCTTGATTGACTCAAGCTAGGATGCTCCATAATTGCAAACAAAGACATGGATGGATAGAGCACTACAAGACTAACAAATCATCCTTACTGATCATCCTCAAAAGAGGCACGGATCACTAGGAAACAACATGAACATATGGTATATTGATAAAAACAGATCAAGGACTTAGTGGAATTGCTAAGTCCCTGAAATAAGCATTAACGAATGCACCACTTTGCAAGCTTGTGCTAGTCACCACACATATCACAAAAATACATGGATGGCACCTTTGTAAATATGGAAAAGCATATGACAAAACACATGTAGAGCTCCTGGGCATATCATGCACACATTAATCATGGCAAAAATAACAAATAGCTATTTGGAACAGCACATCTGACTATTAACTCAAATAGCACTCTTCCAACAGCATTTCGGGCATCAAGATGAACTCAAATGAAAATAATGCAATGAGATGAAATGATGTGCTCTCTGAGACGAACATTTCGATATGCTACATGCCAAAAACGGATCTACGGATGCAAAGTTACGGCATGTTGAAACATTCTTAAAAGAAAGAACAGGGACGAGGACTTAGACAAAAACAACCTCCGAAACCGATCCGGATCTAGGGTTTGCTGGGTCCGCGAACTGAAGCAGTGGCGCACGCACTCCGGTGAGGCGTTGGTAGCCGGGGCCGGCGAGGAAAGGCCAGATCCGGCCGGCTCCTGCCCGGATCCGGTTGGAGGGGCCGCCGGCGAGGTCGGGGAGTGGCGGCGGAGGTCTTCGGCGGCTCGGGTGACGCGGAAGGCAAAGCCCGGCGAGGTGCGGCCGGCCGGAGCTCGCCGGCGATGGCGCCTGCGGCGGCCGGGCGCGAGCCGCCGAGGAGGGCAGTTTGCCACGCGGGAGGGCGATGGCGGCGCGCGGAGGAAGCGGCGCGGGCGAGGCGGCGGGCCGGGAGGGCCTGCCCCGGGCCCGAGCGGGCTGCGGCGGCGGCGGGCGGAGCTCGCCATGTGGCGCTCTGTCAGTTGCCGCGGGCGGCGGTGGACGAAGTGTCCGGCGTGGCGGACATGTCCGGTGGCGGCGGATCTGGATCTTTAGGGTTTCGGGGGGAAGAAGAACCAAAATTTCGGAAGGGTGGTGTATTTATAGGCGTAGAGGGAGCTAGGAGTGTCTAAATGAGGTGCGGTTTTCGGCCACGCGATCATGATCGAACGCTCTAGATGATGGAGAGGGTTTTGATGGTTTTTGGGCCAAATGGGAAGGGTGTTGGGCTGCAACACACACGAGGCCTTTTCGGTCCCTCGGTTAACCGTTGGAGCATCAAACAAAGTCCAAATGGTACAAAACTTGACAGGCGGTCTACCGGTAGTAAACCAAGGCCGCCTGGCAAGTCTTGGTCCAATCCGGAAATGTTTAATCCCCACACACGAAAGAAAGATAGAAATGACCACCGGAGGAGAACGGAGCGCCGGAATGCAAAACGGACAACGGGGAAAATGCTCGGATGCGTGAGACGAACACGTATGCAAATGCAATGCACATGATGACATGATATGAGATGAATGACAACGACAACAACACACGGAGACAAAAACCTGAACCCGAGAAAATAAAATAACTTAACGCCGGAAACGGCAAGAGTTGGATTACATATTAGGTAAATCATATCCGGGGTGTTACATTAGGTACGGAGAAACGCACGTCTCACGAAGCGGGATCTACTTCAGGTGCATCGAGCTAAATCCTTCTATGTGCGCATGCATAAATCATGACGTCGCAACACAGCATAGGAATGATAAACACATCATAACAACCCGGAAATCATAGTTTGCTGCACGCCCCCACGGGGCCCCATACCTGTCTTTCTCTAATGCAGGAAGGAAAGGAAAAACGAAACAAAAGCAAGACGTGCTCCTGCGGCGGGTCGCGAGGACAGGCTCGTGGCGCTTTCCTGAGCTCAGTCGGATCCCTCCTCATGCTTCACTCGACCGCCGCGACGAGCCGACCCACTGCCACCTTCGAAGCAGGCGCGACGGCGTGGAGGCTGGTCATAGCCGCCGCTGCTGGAGATTCCACTGGAGGAAGAGTCGCCGTAGCTGGACGAGAAATGGCCGGGCCTGCCTCCCTCCTCGTCACAACCATCGCCAAGGCCAAGCACCTCGTCACCGTCATTGTCCCTCAGGCAGCACCAGGCACGGTGACCATCTTCCCTGAACACCCTCACGAAGAGGGTCGCGTCACCGTCGTACTTGAAGTGGAGGGCACACCGCCTGCCCAGCCCACGCGCGCGGACGAACGTCTGCCAGCTGCGGGCCAGGACCGCGTTGCCCGCGGTGGAGATCTCCACCACGACCCATGAAGCCCTGCTGCAGCAACCGTTCGCCTGCAGCCAGAGACCGCCTGGACTTGCGGACGACAGTTCGCCGACGAAGAACCGCGGGAGCTGAAGGCAGGTGCCAGACGGGTTCTCCCACCACACGATGAACTCCCGCATCACCTCCGCCGAGTGGAAGCGCGGCCGGGGAGGGCGCGCAACCACGGCGCGCCTCACCTCGTTAACAGGGCTTCCACAAACTAGGAAGTCGCCACCGCGAGAAGAGGCACCACCATGGCTACAAGGGGCCGAGGCGGTGGTCGCAACGTGCTTGCGTGGGCGACGGCGCCCCCTCTTGCACGGCAGTGAGCTAGGCCGCTCCTGGCGAGCTTTCCCCTTCTCTGCGGCTGAGAGCCTCTTCACAGGCGCCATGAGCGTCGCTGCAAGGAGTGGACCAAGGAAGAAGAAGAAGCGGGAGAAGCGAGGAAGAGACGGGTGATGGGGGCTCCGCCCCCACTTCCCATTTATAGCTAAGGGGAGGCCAACTGCCGTCCTCAATGATCTAAGGTAATAATGATCTTTTGCCTGCATGCAGGAAGGGCTAGTCAAATCGGGCAGTTGCCGAGGTTGCGTGGGGAAGCGGAGACGCCCACGTCCAATCAATCGCCACACGTCGACCATGGCCGCAGGCTGTTGGGGCCCGCGGCACTCCGCACTTGCTGTCGGTGTCAAAACCGGCGGATCTCGGGTAGGGGGTCCCAAACTGTGTGTCTAAGGCAGATGGTAACATGAGGTAGGGGCCATGATGTTTTACCCAGGTTCGGGCCCTCTTGATGGAGGTAAAACCCTACGGCTTGCTTGATTTATTCTTGATGATATGAGTATTACAAGAGTTGATCTACCACGAGATCGGAGAGGCTAAACCCTAGAAGCTAGCCTATGATATGATTGTATGTTGTCCTACGGACTAAAACCCTTCGGTTTATATAGACACCGGGAGGGGCTATGGTTACACAAGGTCGGTTACAAAGGAGGAGATATACATATCCGCATTGCCTAGCTTGCCTTCCATGCCAAGTAGAGTCCCATCCGGACACGAGACGGAATCTTGAATCTTGTATCTTCATAGTCCAACAGTCCGGCCAAAGAATATAGTCTAGCTGTCCGGAGACCCCCTAATCCAGGACTCCCTCAGTAGCCCCTGAACTAGGCTTCAATGACGATGAGTCCGGCGCGCAGTGTTGTCGTCGGCATTGCAAGGAGGGTTCCTCCTCCGGATACACCACAGAAGAGTTTGAATAAAAGGATAGTGTCCGACCTTGCAAAATAAGTTCCACATACCACCGTAGAGAGAATAATATTTCCACAAATCTAAGATGCTGACACGTTTTGGCAACATGACATCATGCCATGGCTGGGTGTTTATTCGAACCATTTTTCTTTAACTAGCCCCGCACATAACGCGAGGCAGTTTCTTGACACGTCTTGTCAAAGCAGAGACCGTGTCCCCCTTATTACAGGATTCTCATCAATACGGTCATGGGTAACCCAACCGTGCCTAGGACTCCTAGATTTTAGGCAAGTCCCAAACGGCCACGAGGAGGACGCTTGATATTCACCCTCTTTATAAAGGGTCAAGGCTTTTACTTTTTTCCTCCCGTGCTCAACCGAATCCTTCCCCCGCCTCGAGTTCTAACACCCAAAGCCCAGGTCAGGTGCTTCGGACCTTCAATCATGTCTGGATCCAGCCTCTAGGGCCGGTGGATGTCCTCCTCCGTCATGGAAGAGGATATCTAGAAGTTGAGGGAGGCAAGATACTTGACCGCTGAAGTCTCGCATCGGTTGCCTGCCCGAGGGTAGGTCGTCCCTACTCCTGAACTCAATGAAGACATCGTGTTTATCTCCCACTTCCTCCGAGGACAAGGCCTCACTCTGGATCCCTTCTTAAGGGGTTTGATGTTCTATTACGGGCTTGATTTCCATGATCTAGCCCCGGATTCCTTTCTCCACATCTCGGCATTATTGTCGTATGTGAGGCCTTCCTCCGCATTACCCCTCACTTCGGCCTGTGGCTCAAGACCTTTGATGTAAAGCCAAAGACAGTTGAGGGGAAGTATGCAGCGTGCGGAGGGGCATTAATAAGCAAGATCGCTGGAGCTCCGTGGCCAAAGGGTTCCTTTCCAGAGGTGTCCGGATTATGGCAACGGGAGTGGTTCTACATCACTGCTCCCAGAAGTGCCAAGTGGGTAGCTTCCCCCGCCTTTCGCTCGGGCCCTCCACCACAACTGATGTCATGGATCAGCAAGGGGCTGAGCTGGGGTCTAGCCAAGGATGTGCCCATACTGCAGAGCCGCATCCGGGATCTCTTCGAGGGAGATTTTAGTTTGGTTATGGTAGTGCAAGTCATGTTGGTTCGTCAAGTCCAGCCTTGCAAACGCCGACCCCTCCGCTTGTGGGAATTCAACCCAGAAGGACCGCGCGCTATTCAGAATTTCCTCAGCCTGACGCACGAGGAGATGTACAAGTTGTTCTTTGGACCCAAATTAGAGTTTCCGGACACTACCAAGGATGTGGGTCTGAGTAGCAACCGCACCGCCGACCAAGTAAGTAATCCTCTAGCCGAACACACCGTCTTTCATTTATTATGACATCATTATGAGAAATCACTCTTTGACCAGGACTGGCTAACAAAGGCGAAGATGATTCGGTGTTCGGCCCCCCTTCCCGAGGGTTTGGACAATCCGGTACTGGAAAAGATGCTCGAGCTAGCACCTTGCCTGGCGCCCTCAAAGGAAGATGAAGGGGGGAATAATGAGGGCGAAAGCGCGTCCCCACCGCTACCAATTCCAACCGAGGGAATGAGCGCCTCCATGAAGGAGGATAACCAAGGGGAAGAATCCGACATTCTCTTGCCCCGGGGAAGGAAGAGGACTGCCTCTGATGATCCGGAAACCAAGGCTTCCAAACAGGAGAAGAGGTCTCCACCAGAGGGTCCTACCTTGGATGGTGCTCTTGCCGCACAAAGTCCGCACGGGGATCAGCCATCTAACGAGCCGTAAGTGATCAAAAAATGCTTAATAGTAAATATATTCTACCTTTCTTCCGAGGAAAATAACCGAAGTGTTTATCTTTCAGTTCGGATCTTAGCCCTTCTCAACATAGCTCGTCTTCAGGGGATCTTCTTCCAAAGATGATGGAGAGCGAAACGCCTCCCCCGGACTCCCCGCTCAAGAAGCGGGCGACCTTGAAGTTTCATCACGGAGGGCCTCCCCGGGTCCGATGAGGCCAGAAGATAATCCTATGGTCACCCGAAGTCCCCAGTATCCGGCTCTTGACGAGGGGAAACAAAAGAGTCCGGCATCGTCTGGTATGCGGTCGGACGCACTGAGGGATCTGCTGAAGCGAGCGACCATCTCGGAAGAACATCGTACGTTGATGGGTAAGGTGATGGAAAGGATTTCGTCCGCCGAAAGCGGATTGCATGACGCCTTTATGAGTCTACTAACGGGCTTTGAGGTACGTAAAATGATATACATTTGTGATAGTACCGCACATTTTTAGGTGTGCCCTGTGTAGATAGTAGCACATGAGACTCTGGTTGTCACCGAGAACGGTGGCAAACAAAGGATCGTAGTCCCAAGTAATAACCATACCGCTTTTTATGTGCAGGTGGTGGAAGCTCTGGTGGCTAGCCGGACTAATGAGTTTGCTGAACTAAAGCGGCAACTGGATGCGGCAGATGCCGACATTGAGCTTGTTAACAAGCGGCTTGACGAGGCACAGGGTAAGTGATGTTTTCTGGTGAATATCACATAGTAAGAGCAGTGTGATGCCAGTATCTTTAATATGTTGTGACTGCAGATGGAGCTGCCACCTTGGAGACCCTTCGGGCGGAACTTGCCCGAGCCAAAGAACAAGCAAGGAGTAGTAATGCGGTTGCTTTGAAGTCGGCTGAAGAGTTAAGAGCCGAGAAGACCGCGCATTGCGAGAGCAAAGAGAAAATGGCCAAGATGGCTGTAAAGTTAAAAGACACTGCCGACCGTTGCCAGTTCCTTGAAGAAGAAAACCGAGCGAAGGCGAGGGACCTTGAAAAGGCCACGATGGCGACCAAAGACACCCGCTCTGCCATGAGAGCGAAGAAGGAGGAGCTGCGTGAAGCCGATGATATTGTGGCTGGGAAGCCCTTTATGCTGCGGAGGAAGTTCGGAGATCCGCGGTATGCCCCTCTGGATCGGCTGTGGAGTTCGGCAGACGCATATCTGGACTTGACGGCGAGCGCTGTCGATGCGGCCGAATACTTCTGAGATCAAACAGATTGTGAAGTGGACAAGCTATTCTGGTCGCAATTTAACTTTCCAGAGCGTCCGCTTCCACTGACTGATCAGCTTGCCAAATGGGCCGAACTCAATAGGTTGTCCATACCCGCAATGAGGTCTGTTGTGGATCATCTGTGGTTGGAGAGGCCGAAGTCGAACAACTATTTTAGCTTGGTGCAGCAGTTCCTTGGTGCGGTGCTGCACATTAATGCGATGAAGAGGTCGGCGTGCATAGAAGGCTCGCGGATGGCCCTTGCCCATGTCAAAGCATACTGGGCGGAGATGGATGCCACCACTGTTGCGGCGCAGGGTTCGGCCATAGGCCGAGTGGCTGCCGAGAACTATTTTGAAGAAGTTCTTGAGGGTGCTTGTTTGATAGAGGCCCAGTGCTCAAAGAATATTATGTTTGAGTGACATGTATTCCCATTGTAAAAACAATGTTTTATTAAATTTATCAAGGCTATATTTATACTTTTGCCCGAAAGTAATATGATGCCTCCTGTGCGGCCATTTATGTATATATGTGTATAACCTGAAATATTGTAGTCGTCGGCTTCAGCCCCCATGCATATAATGCGGGGGTGTTCGTAGAAGACGCGTGTTCACACTTAATCCAACGTCTTGGTCCTATTAAGGAGGTCATAGCGCAACGAACTAGGCAACCAGACTATAATGCTTTAACACTTTCACTTAGCCAGAGGAGTTTGACAGTGGGGCTACTATATAGCCCCTGGTGGCTCCGCACTCACCCGAATTCGGGGTGCGTACATGCCTGGCCGGGAAACGGTCCTTCGTTAAGGCGGAGGAATTCTAAGATTCTGATAGGTCATCGAGTGGTTGACCAGTCTCACGCTATATCATGACTGTCAGTTTTCGGCTTTCCCTACTGAGGTGCTCGTCCGGATGAACCAGGGCACAATCACAGCAGTTCTCCTGGTGCCGCCTTAGCCGATAGAGCGGAACGTAAGGCAGCAAAACACAGGAGCCGGGCAAACCCAACATTTGACCAAAGACATGATTCGGAGCTGATACATATAAGGCCAAACTCGCGACGCCGAACACTCCCTAAGGTATTCGGGCTTTATGGTGTAAACCGGGCCTAAACAGTGCCCTTTGTAAGAAGCCCCTGGTGTCCAGGTACGTGCATTATTCTGACGTGGCCACATGCCAAGACGTCAGCATCCTTCTCAATTGTACTGAGAATCCGAGATATGTGTATCAACAAGAGACAGTAAAAAAGGTTGACGCAGGGTCTTAATCTAAAAAGAATCCTTGGAACGGGTCCCTGCTGCACGTCTGCGCCTGTGTCTCCGTTGTGCCGTATCCTGGACGGGTGTAGCACGATGGTCATCTGTAAAAGAGAGGAACTTAGGTGAAAAGTTGTGGTGCAAAAAGGTAGGTTTAAAGAAACCATGTACAATTCAAGATGAGTGAAAATTGTCACTTGTCTGCGCGCGTTGAGCCCCTTGTATTTGTAATAGGGGTGTGGCCATCAAACCTGTATGAATTACGTATAGCTGCACCGGACTCGTCTAACCGTGTCCGTGGTCTTGACGACCTATCGAATGCTTTAGTTGGCGAGGCCATTTTAGTGTGCAGCTGCCAAGGCAGCCGCATTCTCTTCGGCGCGCAGGGATCGCTCAATATTTCCATTTACTATAATGATGCCACGTGGGTTGGGCATCTTAAGCGTGAGGGAAGCGTAATGTGGTATTGCAATTAAGCGAGCGAAAGCTTCGCGTCCAAGTAGTGCTTGATAGCCACTTTGGAACGGAGCAATGTGGAAGGTTAAATTTTCGCTATGGAAGTTATCGGGGAAGCCGAATATAACCTCTAGTAGTAGGGAGCCCGTGCAATGAGCCCCTGGGCCTGGCGTTACTCCTTTAAAGGTAGTATTGCTTTGTCAAATTTTCGTTGGGTCTATCCCCATTTTGCGGACTGTGTCCTGATATATCAGGTTTAGACTGCTGCCACCGTCCATCAGGACTGGTGTAAAGTAGTATCCGTCAATTATTGGATCTAATACCAAGGCAGCCCATCTTGCGTGCCGGATACTTGCCGAGTAATCCTGATGGTCGAAGGTGAATGGTTGAGACGGCCAGTGGCAGAACTCCGCGGTGATAGGCCCTTGTGCATATTTATCTGGGAGTGACGCTTTGTTTCTCCCCTTTATCATGTGTAACACGTCTACTATTTTGACTTCTGGTGGAAATTTCTTCTGTTCCCTAGTGCTTTGCTTGCGAGGCTCATCCTCGTCTTCGCTTGGTGTATCCTGCCCCTTACATTCGGCGTTGAGCTTGCCAGACTGCTTGAAGACCCAACATTCTCTATGGGTATGATTTGCAGGTTTATCGGGGGTGCTATGGATCTGACATATTTGGTCCAGAATTTTGTTTAGGCTGGACAGTTCATCTCTGGCGCCTTTAGAGTGCGGCTTTTGCTGACCTGGCCGAGAGCTTCTGAATCCAGCGTTTACGCCGTGCTCTTCGGGCTGTCTTCTTTATTCTAGCGCTTATTATTTTTGCTGCATCGTGATTTCCTGTTTCCATCTCTAACTTCGGATGTACTTGGGTCCTTGGTGCTGCAACGGGCTAGCCAGCTGCCCTCGCCCGCGCAAAAGCAGGTCATGAGGCTTGTTAATGCTGCCATTGTTCTCGGCTTTCTTGGCCGAGGTGTCTGGCAAGCCATTCGTCTCGGACGCTGTGCTTAAAAGCTGCCAGGGCTTCGTCGTCCGGACAGTCGACTATTTGGTTCTTTTTAGTAAGAAACATGTTCCAAAGCTTTCGGGCTGACTCTCCGGGCTGTTGAGTTATATGACTCAAATCTTCTGCATCCGGAGGTCGGACATAAGTCCCTTGAAATTTTTCCCGAAAAGCATCTTCGAGCTCTTCCCAGCTTCCAATGGAGCTTTCGGGGAGGCTTTTAATCCAGTGCCGAGCTGGCCCTTTGAGCTTGATGGGTAAGTACTTGATGGCGTGGAGATCATCTCCTCGAGCCATATGGATATGGAGGATATAGTCCTCAATCCAGACCCCAGGGTCTGTTGTTCCGTCATATGCCTCTATGTTTACGGGTTTGAATCCCTCTAGAAATTCATGGTCCAGCACCTCGTCGGTGAAACATAGGGGGTGTGCGGCACCCCTGTATCTGGGTGTATCGTGGTGTTCGGATGTTTGTTGTGTTGCATCGTATGCTGGAGCGCGCTTGCGTGGTCCATAGATGGATCTGGTTGCGCCGTCCTTTTGATGCGAGCCCTCGCATGGATCGCGTATTGGCTATGTGCGGCGTTGTTTGCCGCACTATGTTGGCCTTGAGGTCGTTTATCTGGCCAGAGGGCCGTTTGAATTTTTGGTTGCAGGGGATCTAAGGCCTCCTCATCGAATTCAGGTAGCAACTTCCGCTTCAGGTAGCTCTTGGTGTGGCGATTACCGCCGTACTTTGCTGCCGTGTTGACTACGTTACTCCATCTGATTCTGAGTGTGTCTTGCACAGCCTTGAGCCTTTGCTTCTGCTTTTTTAGACTCCTCGCGGTGGCGACAAGCCTTTGATGGGCATTTTGTTGCTCTGGGTGTCTGTCCGGTGTTATGTCGTCCGGATTATTATCTTTGACAGAGTCGGGTTGTTCGGTTTGATTCTCCGTGTTGCCGTGGTCCGGCGATGGTTCACCCTACTCTTACGCTGGGTCTATATGATTGTTGTTTCTGCCGAGGCGGGATTTGGAGCGGCGCTTACGCCGCCGCTTTGACTGCTTCTCGAGGGGACAACCCTTTGTTGCGTCCTTCTGTTCCTCGTCGTCGTTTTCTTTTGGTGTGTCCACCATGTATACATCATGTGATGAAGTGGGCGTCTGGTGCCCTATGGGCAGTGGTTCCTGTTCATCTCTTGCATCACGTCCATACCGTCGATGTCTTCGGAGTCGAAGTCGAGCATGTCGGTTAAATCGTCGACAGTGGCTACTAAGTGGGTGGTGGGTGGGCGACGAATTTCTTCATCATCCGTATCCCAGTCCTGCCGGACATGGTTCGGCCAGGACTCTCCTGATAAGGAGAGAGACCTTAGTGAATTTAGTATGTCACCGAAGGGCGAGTGTTGAAAAATATCCATGGAGGTAAACTCCATGATCGCCGCCCAATCGGATTTGATAGGAACGGGCGCAGGCGGTTCGGAGTCTGTGGCTGGAAAAGGATCCGGCAATTTGATAACACGGCTCTCATGAGTGGTAAGGTCGATATTTGGATCGATCGCCACTGAGGGTACGGCCTCCATGGTGGGGTCTATCCACCCGTCCATGGATGGCGCGATTGGCTCCTAATTGAGGGTCAGAGCAGTTGCCGGTGCGATCTCCTGAACACTATATGATGGTAGAGCTAAATCATACTCATCACGACCGTGCGACGCACAAGGCAGGGGCTCGAAACTGTCGAAGATCAAGTCTCCGCAGATATCGCTCATGTAATTTAAGCTTCCAAACTTCACCTGGTGGCCAGGGGCGTAACTTTCGATCTGCTCCAGATGGCCAAGCGAGTTGGCCCGCAGTGCGAAGCCGCCGAACACAAAGATCTGTCCGGGGAGAAAAGTCTCACCCTGGACTGCATCGCCATCGATGATAGTAGGAGCCATCAAGCCTAACGGTGACGACACAGAGGAACTCTCAATGAAAGCACCAATGTCGGTGTCAAAACCGACGGATCTCGGGTAGGGGGTCCCGAACTATGCATCTAAGGCGGATGGTAACAGGAGGCAGGGGACACGATGTTTTACCCAGGTTCGGGCCCTCTTGATGGAGGTAAATCCCCTACGCCCTGCTTGATTTATTCTTGATGATATGAGTCTTACAAGAGTTGATCTACCACGAGATCGGAGAGGCTAAACCCTAGAAGCTAGCCTATGGTATGATTGTATGTTGTCCTATGGACTAAAACTCTCCGCTTTATATAGACACCGGGAGGGGCTAGGGTTACACAAGGTCGGTTACAAAGGAGGAGATATACATATCTGCATTGCCTAGCTTGCCTTCCACGCCAAGTAGAGTCCCATCCGGACACGAGACGAAGTCTTCAATCTTGTATCTTCATAGTCCAATAGTCCGGCCAAAGAATATAGTCCGGCTATCCGGAGACCCCCAAATCCAGGACTCCCTCACTTTCCCTTTGGCTTCGCCTTGAAGCCAAGCCCGAGCGTGCCTTGGGCCCAGGGGCTACTGTCGGTGTTCTGGGAACGGGGGTCCCCAGACTTGCCTGCCTGCGGCCCGCGGCGTGGCTCCTCCAGCGGCCCCGTATGGCCCATCTTCACCAGCAAACACCCAAAATCCTCGCGAGGGGCCAAGCCTCGCGAGGCGGACGACACAAGACATCCTCAGGGGCGGCCTCACCAGGCTGGCTCACGAGGGGTGGAGAGACCAAGTCAAGGCAAACCTGGCGAGGTTCCAATGACATAAGCCATGACGGTCAAGACCAAGTGGGCGCCAGGCGGGTGCCAGCAAGCGCAGTGTCCTCGCTTCCTCTTTGGTGCTAAGGAGGAAAGTGCAGGTGAGGAGTTCCAAGGCATCAGGCAAAGGTTTCCATATCGGTGCAACAAGACCAAGACCAGCAGGACGGCAGGACGGAGGTCACCGTGGAGCCCAAGACGGCGTCACCACCATAGCCTTTGGCAGGCGAAGACTACTTTTGTCAGGATAACTTGTACTAGTTGTCTTCCTTTGAATTTGGCCGTTGTGGGATCCCTTCCCGCTCAATATTTTTGAAGAGGACCAGGTCCTCTATAAATAGGACTAGCCACCACCATAGTAGGGGAGACGGGTCTGGAAGAGAGAGGATCTAGATCTTCCTCAAACACACAAGTTCACCAAGCACAAGAACACCTCTCCTTAGGAGGCTGTTCTTCCCTTGTAACTGTTCGTCCTCAGCCCAAGAGGCAATCCACCACACCACACTGGAGTAGGGTATTACACCACAATAGTGGCCCACACCAGTATAAATTTTGTGTCTCGTGTTCTTTGGGTCCAAAAAGCTAGGCCGTGAGATCGTTGAGTGTTCGAGCTAGAGAGGGGGGAGATATTCGTGCGCACCCTAGTGTTCGAACCTCAAGGGTTTTGCCGGAACCCGAAATCCGACATAAACCTAGCTAGTTCTCTGTCAAATCCCTAAACAAATTTTTGCACTAACCTAGATAATTAACTTAATTAAACTAGTTAACTTAACTAGTTCTCTCTGAAAGCCCTAACTAATTTTTTGCACTAAACTAGATAATTAACCTAATTAAACTAGTTAACCTAGCTAGCTAGTTCTCTGTCCAATATTTGTGCTATGCATGAGAGACAGGAGGGGTGGGGGCTTACGGAGGATGGCTCCGGTGGTGGCGAGAGAGGCAGGGCATTTCCGGTGACGACGAGGGAGGCAGTTGTGGCGAGGGAGGCAGGTGCGTCGAGGGTGGCTCCAGTGGCGCCGAGGGCGTCTCCGGTGGTGTTGGGGGTGGCTCCGGTGGTGTCGATGGCGCGCGGCTCTGGTGGCTCCGTGGGCGTCGACATTGGCAGGAGATGGCGGCAAAGTGGGGTGACGGAAAAGTGGGGAGACGGCGGCGAAGTGGGGCGAGGGATTTCGGGGAGAGGTGGTGGTCGGGGGTGGGAAACCGTGCGGGGGTTAAGTCAAACGTAGCGGTAGCACTGGAAGTACAAACGTGCTATAGGTAAGTTAGCTATAACGCTTTTTACAAAACGCGCTAATGGTATAGCTATATATTTTCCTTTTCTTTTCTTATTTCCTTTCCCTTTCTATAGTGGGGGTCTAAAAAATGCGCTGCTCCTATATTATCTATACCGCCTCTTATGAACAGACGCTACTGTTGTGCCTTTCTCCTTTTTTTCTTTTTCATTTATTTTTCTTTACATTTTCTTTTTTCCTTTTCCTTTATCTATTTCTTTCATTTTCATTTACTTTTATATTTGTTTTTCATTTCATTTTATTTTCATTAGTAATAGAGCTTTTCACCGTGAACGCGCTGCTACAATAATCTTAGTGGTAGCGCCGTTTCTCTAAGACCGCTACTACTATGTGTGGCCTATCGGCTTAGTAGTGGGAATTTTAGTAGTGCTGCTTTTCCATGGATACGTGCTACTTCTACATTCATATCTGTAGTGCCGTTAACCTGCACGCGCTTCTGCTATATAGCACTAGCGCCATTTTTTAACAATCGCTACTGCTTCTGGTATAAGGTACACGTATGACCTTTGTCACGGCACGTTAAGCACGTAGAGTGGGTATCCTTGATTTTCCGAGGCGATGATGCTTTTCTCTCACCACAGCACATCGTCATGAAGTCTCCTTAGATCGCCGTGTGTGGCCTCTACTGCTGCCTTATGTAGGATTTGTTCATTGGGAATATGCCATTTTGCCGCACCGGGGATAGGTATACGGTCTTGAACCCGAGGCTGCTGAGGTGGCTAGCTCATAGAAGAAGGTTTGTTACCTTTCCTCGATCTCTTCCTATCCTTCTTTGCTACCGGGAGGTCGTCTATAATAGGTTCAGCCTCCAGAAGCGGCAATTCAGGCACCGACTCATGACGCTCAAACCCTAAGTACTAATACTGTTGAGCCATCAATCCTCCATCATCATAGGTGCCAGTATTGAGATACCGTTGAGTATCATCGTCATCCTCATATATGGCGACATCATTAGTGACTAATGGAGCCTCTTCCTCACCCCTCCTCTATCACCTAGCACGACAGGCGTCGCTAATTGGGTAGGTGGGGTGTTGATGCTCATACCTTGCTAAGGCTGCATGGTCGTGGGTGTGCTCCCGGCCACCTACAGACGAAGCAGACCCTCTGGCCACAATAGGACCCACCCCTTGCAATCGCCAAGCTGCCGCGGGGTCTCGCCGTCATCCCCCTAGTACCAGAGGAGCCAAATTCTCGTGGCCCGGTTTGACACTGGCCACGAAAACCTTGAAGACTTCAGGGGGGTTGCCCGGCTATGGAACAATTTTTTCCTTCGGCTTCATTATCGTCGCCTTCCCCACGTCCACCTTCTGGTCATTGATGGTGTACAATATGGTGCACGGGGTTACGTCGGCCTGCAAAGACATGTTTGTGATGTGATACATCCGAAAGGCAACAGAAATGGGAGATTATACATTTATTGAAGAGGGCCGGTATGCCAGGTACCGTGAGGGCATCGAGCTCAGCCAAAGATGAAGCACTGCCAAGAACGTCCGAGACGGAGGACGGGCTGCTATGAGCAGGTGTGGGAGCCAGTGCAGGAGTAGGTGCTGGTGCAGGTAATGGCGCAACGCTAGTCGAGCTGCTCCCGAAGAAGTCGGCAAGGGGAAAGTCCGCTACATTTTTATTTGGATTTGCCTGCTCCAACTAACGACGGCCGGAACCAAGACACCATACGAATCTGCAATCTCCTATTTTGCGGCACCTACCGCAGCTGCGACAGTCTTAGCTGATTTCTTCTCAACCGCAATCTCAACCTTCTTGTCGAAGTTTTCTTTAGTTATACTCCGTCTTTCCTTTCTCTCCTCCATGCTTTCATGATAGTACTTCTTCCACATGGCGCCATCTCCGACACCGTGCACGCGTCCATACGGTGGCTGAATGTCCACCGGGAGTCGTTTCAATATGTTCAAGGCCCAATGGAATGGGGTGTCCCACTTGGGCCTCGCCAACGCCTCAGATGGCGAGTCACTTTCAGCCCCATTCCTGTGCTGCTCTCTCTACAAAAGGAACAAGGGTCGTTTACAAATATGACTAAACGTGTAGTCGAATAGATCAGAAACTAAAATTAATAGTAGTCTCATGAACTCCGTCATGACCGGATCCGTCTCGAAAACCTTCTTAACTGGGTCCCAATGGTACCAGTCCCTGAGGAGGTCGCGCTCCTACAGGACGGTGAAATCCGCCAAGGGGTCTGGGATGCCCAGAATTTCGCGTTTCGCGTCCTCCTTGACCCATATGGACCTCTTCGCCGCGTAACCAAGGCTTCCAATGTGGTGGCACCCCATGTTCCTCTTTTGTAGCCCCTTCATGTACTTTGACTTTTCTTTGGCAGCTTCGACATCGCAAGCCACCTTGAATATTTCAAACTACTCTTTCATGATTGTCGGATTATCCTTTAAAATCTCGGAGTAGGTTTCCTTTTTGTTGATGATCCTTTCTTTCACCCTTACTTTCCAGGCAGCCAATATCGCTAAAGTTCCTCATGGCGCATTTTTTTATCTTCTTCATTGCCGGGTCTTTATCTGGATCAGTATATTTCTTTTCATCCCGGCCCAGGAACAAGGATACCTAGTGCAGCTTCTTTAGGAGGGAGGGCCTCATATTTTCTATCTTCCTTATTTTCTCATCATTGATGGTGGCGGTTGCCCGTACGATGCAGCCTATTTGATTGCCGTAGCATGATGGCGCTTGCTCATGCTTTGTTGGCTCAAAATTACTGCTGTCCACCTCCATGACCACCACTCTAGTAGTGATGAGCTGGTTTAGGTATCGTTGCCTCTTTGGTTTTGGTTCTATACCGGCTCCGCCAATCTCGGTGCCAGTCTCCGCGCCGGTCTCAGTCTCATGCCAGTCTCGATGTTGGTCTCAGTCTCCGATGCGATAGGTGGGCCCAGCAACAACAACCGTTGATCGTCCGCAAGGTTCAAAAATCCGTCTACCGCCAGGTAGACGTCGTCGCAATCACCACCTGTCCTTCATCGTTTCTAGCCATTTTTCCAACGATTAAATCTAGTCAATTAACTCTAGACCTAATAAAATGAATAATGACATAAAAAAGGCCTATGGTTTGCAGGAACGGTGATTCCTTCTCGGAAATTCATGGAAAATTTCGGCATGACCTTTGCTAAAAATTGGACAAATCGAGCACCTGAAATTTGCTAGAATGGAAATGAATCAACATTCCGGCAAAACATAGGCCACTCGGCTTCATTCCCTGGAAACAACAAAAGGCCAGTTGATTACAATCGAACCACTTCAATGAAAAGATATAACATGAACACTTCAATGAAAAGATATAATCAACAATAAAAGTCTAGGAAGGGATCATCTTTAAAATTAAAACTTGCCTAAATTCTTTTCCTTGAAAAATTGTGGTCTTTTCAAAAATCAAAACCTTTGCGAAATGACCTCACTAAACACTTCTCTGCCTAGGACAGAACCCAATTAAATTGCAACGGAACTCAATTTCCCTAACCCTTCTGACCTAATGCTGTAAAATATTTTTTTGCTGTAACCTATCCAACCTAGTTAACCTAGCTTCTTAACCTAACGAACCTAATTAACCTAGCTAGTTAACCTAGTTTACTAAGATAATTAATCTAATTAAACTAGTAAACTATTGGCGTTCTGGGAACGGGGGTCCCTAGACTTGCCTGCCTGCGGCCCGCAGTGTGGCTCCTCCAGTGGCATCGTATGGCCCATCTTCACCAGCAAACACCCAAGACCCTCGTGAGGGGCTAAGCCTCGCGAGGCGGACGACACAAGACCTCCTCAGGGGTGGCCTCACCAGGCTGGCTCACGAGGGGCGGAGAGATCAAGGCAAGGTAAACCTCGTGAGGTCCCAATGATGTATGCCATGACGATCAAGACCATGCGGGCTCCAGGCGGGTGCCAGCAAGCGCAGTGTCCTCGCTTCTTCTTTGGTGCTAAGGAGGCAAGCGCAGGCGAGGAGTTCCAAGCCATCAGGCAAAGGTTTCCATATCGTTGCAACAAGACCAAGACTAGCAGGACGGCAGGACGGAGATCACCGTGGAGCCCAAGACGGCGTCACCACCAGAGCCTTTGCCAGGCGAGGACTACTTTTGTCAGGATAACTTGTACTAGTTGTCTCCCTTCGAATTTGGCCATTGTGGACCAGGGCCTCTATAAATAGGACTAGCCACCACCATAGTTGGGGAGACGGGTCTGGAAGAGAGAGGATCCAGATCTTCCTCAAACACACATATTCACCAAGCGCAAGAACACCTCTGCTCAGGAGGCTTTTCTTCCCTTGTAACTGTTCATCCTCAGCCCAAGAGGCAATCCACCACACCACACTGGACTAGGGTATTACACCACAACAGTGGCCTGAACCAGTATAAATCTTGTGTCTCGTGTTCTTTGGGTCCGAAAATCTAGGCCGTGAGATCGTTGAGTGTGCGAGCTAGAGAGGGGGGAGATCTTCGTGCGCACCCCAGTGCTCAAACCTCAAGGGTTTTGCCGGAACCCGAAATCCGACATTTGGCGTGCCAGGTAGGGGTGCACCGAAGCTTGGCCCCTCGACGGCCTCGCCTCTTCGGTCGACTCTCATGGACGCCGCCTCTTCCTCGACTGGGTCGACAGGCGCCCTCCGTGGCACCGGGGGACTCCGGGCCTTCACCCCCGCCTTGTTGCGGGTGCAGTGGCCGCACAAATTCAAGCCGGAGATGCCGCCCCGTTACGATGGTGTGGCGGATCCGGCTTCCTTTTTGCTGCCGTACGAAGAGGCTGTCCTAGAGGCCGGAGGCGACGACAAGATCATGGCCAACTGGTTCCCGATGACCCTAGTTGCCGTGCCGCGCGCCTGGCTACTCCATCTGCTAGAATCCTCCGTGGCCTCTTGGGAGGAGCTGCGCGACCTCTTCATCGCACGCTTCGGGGTACAAGCACCCCCGGTCATCACGGCTCTCCTCGGTGGCTCGCAGGCGCTACCCTCGGACCGTCAGATCAAGCCATTCATTTACCATATCAGCGCCGCCTCCACGTGGCATGGGGTTCCCCCGGGGTGGGCGGCGCCCAAGGCCGACATGATCTTTGACTTGGGAGATCTGTAACGCCCTCAATGCGGGTATATCTCCCACGTGTCGAAGCATGACTTAGATGCATAACCGCATTGAAAGCAATGTCGCAAGTGAGGTAATCTTCACAACAACCCATGTAATACAATAAGGGAAAAGAATACATAGTTGGCTTACACTCGCCACATCACACAAATGCATAAATAACAATACATTCATCCAAATACACTCAAGGTCCGACTACGGAACCAAAATGAAGATAAACCCCAAATGCAACATAGTTCCCAATCGCCCCAACTGGGCACCACTACCGATCATCTGGCAAAGACACATAGTAACGACGAGAGTCTTCATTGAACTCCCACTTGAGCTCGGTCATATCATCTGGAGCGGTATCATCGGTCCCTGCATCTGGTTTTGGAATCACGGGGACTCAGCAATCTCACACCCTCAAGATCAAGACTATTTAAGCTTATAGGAAAGGTAAAGGTATGATGTGGAGTTGCAGCAAGCGACTAGCATATATGGTGGCTAACATGCGGAAATGAGAGCGAGAAGAGAAGGCAAAAGCATGCTCGAACAACTATGATAAAGAAGTGATCCTAGAACAACCTACGTCAAGCATTACTCCAACACCGTGTTCACTTCCCGGACTCCGCCGAGAAGAGACCATCACGGTTACACACGCAGTTGGTGCATTTTAATTAAGCTAAGTTTCATGTTATCTACAACCAGACATTAACAAATTCCCATCTGCCCATAACCGCTGGCACGGCTTTCGGAAGTTCAAATCCCTGCAGGGGAGTCCCAACTTAACCCATCACAAGCTCTCACGGTCAACGAAGGATATTCCTTCTCCCAAGACAATCCGATCAGACTCGGCATCCCGGTTACAAGACATCCTCGACAATGGTAAAACAGGTCCAGGAACACCGCCCGAATGTGTCGAAAAATCCCGATAGGAGTTGCACATATCTCGTTCTAAGGGCACACTCAGATTGTCCAAACTTCCGGTAGGCCAGCCCAGAGTTGCCCCTGGTGGCCACCGGTGGCTGACAAGGTGGACCAACACTAACAGGAGCACTGGCCCGGGGGGTTTAATAAAGATGACCCTTGGGCTCCGAAAACCCAAGGGAAAAAGAGGCTAGGTGGCGAATGGTAAAACCAAGGTTGGGCATTGCTGCAGGAGTTTTATTCAAGGCGAACTGTCAAGGGGTTCCCATTATAACCCAACCGTGTAAGGAACGCAAAATCTGGGAACATAACCCTGATATGACGGAAACTAGGGCGGCAAGAGTGGAACAAAACACTAGGCATAAGGCCGAGCCTTCCACCCTTTACCAAGTATATAGGTGCATTAAGATAAACAAGATAATATTGTGATATCCCAACAATAAACAAGTTCCAACAAGGAACGATCTCCAATCTTCACCTGCAACTAGCAACGCTATAAGAGGGGCTGAGCAAAGCGGTAACATAGCCAAACAACGGTTTTGCTAGGACATGGTGGGTTAGAGGTTTGACATGGCTATATGGGAGGCATGATAAGAAAGTGGTAGGTTTCGTAGCATAGGCATAGCAAAAGAGCGAGCATCTAGCAAACACAGATAGAAGTTATTTCGAGGGTATGGTCATCTTGCCTGCAAAGTTCTCAGAGTTGCCTTGATCCTCGTAGGCATACTCAACGGGCTCCTCATTCATGTACTCATCTCCCGGCTCGACCCAAACAAGAACAACATGCAAAAAGGGAACACAATCAACCACGTGCAATGCTCAAGCAACATGATGCAAACATAGTATGATATGTGGGATGCGATGTGTGATGCATATGCATGATTTGCAAAGGAATGATTGAACCTGGCCTCAACTTGGAAATCCATGAGTTCCATTGGAAAGGTGATTTGATTTCGGTCGAAATCGATATAAAGATCACCGGAATCGGATGCACGGTTTGGAAATGGCAAGCAAAACAAATATGGCACCGGTCTGCGATAATCAGCACGAGACCATCTAAATGCATCAAGATAAATAAGCAACTGCACTCAAACATGGCAACAAAATACATGGCAGGGATCCACTCATAACGCTTTACAAAAGAGGAACACTGAGCTACGGCTAATTCACTCATTAACAGGTTCAAACAAGCATGGCAAAAGTGCAAAAGATAACAGGTTACAGACTTACTGAAATTAACATGTTAGGAATTTATCATCAGGAAGCAATGTTTAGAGCACGATAACTACATGCTACAGGAACATATCATGGCAAAGCAAGGCATGGTAAGAAGCTACTCTAACCATAAAACAAAAGTTCCTTAGTGACCATGAGCCAAAATGGATCAGAAAATACAATTGCAAGCATGTGAACATAGCAAAAACATAAACAGATTCAGACTTGGTGAAAAACTGGAGCATGGCAAAACAGTTAACAATTAGGCATGTTTACGAGCTCGATGCACTCACTACAAGGCATTGAATGACAAGCTAAGAATACACCCAGAAAATAGACATGGCATAGAAGCTAGACATGGCAAGAACAACAACATAGAATGCACGGATCAACAACAACAAGCTTGGCAAAATTGCAAAACATGTTAACAATCTGCCAGCAACATTTTATAGCAAAAGTAGAGCTCGAGTGACTCAAGCTAGGGTGCTCCATAATTGCAAACAAAGACATGGATCGATAGATCACAACATTATCTACAAAACATCCTTACTGATCATGCTCAAAAGAGGCACGGATCACTAGGAAACAACATGAACAGATGGCATAAAAATAATAACTGGGCAAGGACTTAGTGAAATTCTAAGTCCCGGAAATCAGCATCATTGAGTAAGCTACTTTGCATGCTTGTGCTATTCACCACAAAGATCACAAAAATACATGGCATACACCCCTGTAAAGATGGCATGGCATTCTTCAAAACACATGTAGAGCTCAGTATCATAGCATGCACACATTAATCATGGCAAAAATGACAAAAGTGCATTTGCTGAAACAGATCTGAAACTATCATCACATAGCCCTCTTCCAACAGCATTTCGGGCATCAAGATGAGCTCGAATGAAAATGATGCAATGATATGAAATGATGTACTCGTCGAGATGAACATTTTTATATGCTACACGCACGAATCGGAGCTACGATGAGGAAGTTATGGCATGTCAAAGATTGCAAAATATTAGGGTTTAGGGACGAAAAAGTCAACCCCGAGATGATCCAGATCCAGATCCAGCGCGGGTTACGAGGTTCGCCGGCCGGAGTTCGTCGGGGGTGGGGGCGCCGGAGTCGAGGAAGAGAGGCGGCCGGGGTGCGGCGGCGACGAGGAGGACCCGGGTGGCGGCGGAGCTCGCCGGCGAAGCGGCGGGGTGGAGCGGCGACCAGATCGGCGGGGCGGCGGTCACCGGCAATGGCCGGAGGCAGCGCCGGGCGCCGGTCGGCGGGAAGAAGGCGGGAGAGGCTTGAGGCGACGCGGGGCGCGCGGGGTTCCTTGGCTCGGGGCGGCGGCGCGCGAGGGCCCTCCCTGGGCCTCGCGGGCTGGCGGCAGAGGAGGGCCGACGCGGGATAGGTGGCGGGATCCTATTGGCTCGGGGCAGCAGCGCGTCTCGTCCAGCGAGAAACGGACATTGTCCGGCGGCGGCGGGGTAGATTTTTAGGGTTTCGGGGAAGGAGACCCAAGATTTGTAAAAGGGGGGGTCTATTCATAGAGGTAGAGGGAGCTTGGAAGCTCCAAATGAGGTGCGGTTTGTGGCCACGCGATCGTGATCGAATGCTCTAGATGATGGAGGAGGTTTAGGTGGGATTTGGGCAACTTTGGAGGGGTGTTGGGCTGCAACACACACGAGGCCTTTTCGGTCCCGTGGTTAACCGTTGGAGTATCAAACGAAGTCCAAATGGTACGAAACTTGATAGGTGGTCTATCGGTAGTAAACCAAGGCTGCATGACCAGTCTCGGTCCAATCCGAAAACGTTTAACACCCGCACATGAAAAGAGGTAGAACGGGACACAGGAGGACATAGGAGCATCGGAATGCAAAATGGACAACAGGGAAAATGCTCGGATGCATGAGACGAACACTTATGCAAATGCAATGCACATGATGACATGATATGAGATGCATGACAAAAACAAAACACACGGAGACAAAAACCCGACAATGATGAAATAACATAACTTAGTGCCGGAAACGGCAAGAGTTGGAATACAAATAAGGTAAATTACATCTGGGGTGTTACAAGATCACCTAGTCAACATCGTCGGTTCGGGTGTGCTTGCGATGCTTTGCACGCCGACCATATGTAGTGTAGCCGTCACCAAGACCCTCATCGACGGTGGAGCTGGCCTCAACATGCTCTTTGTGGAGGCCTTTAGTCTCCTTCACGTCCCGCTCAAGTGGCTCCACCCCAGCCGGTTCTTCTCCGGAGTCGGTGGCGGCTCCTCCAACCCGCTGAGGCAGATCCGCCTACCCATGACTTTCGACACGCACGACAACTAACGCACCGAGCTAATTGACTTCGACATCGCCCGCATCGTTTTGCCGTATAACGCCATCCTTGGGTACCCAGTGCTGGCCTAGTTCATGGTGGCGACCCACCCCGCCAACAACCTCGTGAAGGTGCTAGGAAGCAATGGCCTCCTTACCGTGGCCGGGGACACCAAGGAAGCTATGGCGGACCTGAAGCTAGCCTTCAGGGCCATGGCGTCAGCTTGCCCGTCCGACAAGGCCATGCCCAAGGCCAATGGGACTACGCCGAACAAGAAGAAGTAGTTGTTCACTCAAGGTCAAGCCAAGAAGAAGCAGATACCAGTCGACATGGACAGGGCCTCTAGCGCTACCTTTATCATAGGCGCCGACCTTGCCCGAGCTCAAGGGAAGGAGTTGGTGGACTTCCTACGAGCAAACAAGGAAGGATTCATCTGGGAGCCCAAGCAGCTAGTTGGGGTCTCAAGAGGAGTAATCGAACATCATCTGAGGGTGTGCCCCAATGTGCGCCCGGTGAAGCAGAAGGCGAGGCGACAATCCACAGAGAAGAAGTCTTTCATCGTTTAGGAAACCCGTAAGCTAGAGGCAACAGTTGTCATTCGCGAGGTTCGGTACCCGGAGTAGATGGCAAATCCAGTCGGTGTGCCGAAGAAAGGAGGAAAGGAACGCATGTGTGTCAAGTTCACCAACATCAACAAGGCCTGCCCTCAGGACCCGTTTCCGCTGTCGCGCATCGACCAGATTGTTGACTCCTCCGCGGAGTGTGACCTGCTATGCTTCTTGGATGCGTTCTCAGGATACCACCAAATCAAGATGGCAGTGGAAGATGTGGAAAAGACATATTTCTTAACCCCATGCGGGGTATAGTGCTACACTTGCATGCCGTTCGGACTGCACAATGTAGGAGCAACCTTCCAGCGGCTAATGCACATCGCCTTGGGGAAGAAGCTCAGGAGGAACGCTGAGGCCTACGTCGAGGACATCGTGGTAAAGTCTCGGGAAGCAAGAACTTTGATTCAGGACCTGGAGGAGACCTTCGAGAGCCTGCGCCAGGTGGAACTGCGGCTCAATCCAGAGAAGTGCGTGTTTGGTGTCCCTTCCGGCAAGCTGTTGGGCTTCCTCATATCCAACAGAGGGATCAAGGCCAACCCGGAGAAGGTCAAGGCAATTGAAGGCATGATTCCACCACATAACCTCAGGGAGATGCAGAAGCTTGCATGCTGCGTGACTTCGCTGGGGCGCTTCATCTCCAAGTTGGGGGAGCGCGCCCTGCCGTTCTTCAAGCTGATGAAGAAAATGGGTCCATTCGAGGGGACCCCCGAGGCCGACCTAGCATTTTAAGACCTCAAGAGATACTTGACCAGCCCACCGGTGATGGTGGCGCCATGTCCTCGCGATCCCTTGGTACTCTACCTGTCTGCCACACCCCATTCCACTAGCGCGACGCTGGTGGCTCTCCGAGAGGAGCCCCAAGTCAAGGGCTCGCCAAACGAAGCTTCCAAGCCGGATAAGGCTGCACAATGCCAAGCGATGTTCCTGAGGCAGCGGCTGCACCGGCTAGTTGTCCAACCATAGGAGCTGGAGATCCACAGGAAACACCTCAGTCCCCGGGACCCAAAAACTTCGTTAGCTCTCCCACCCTTGTCGAGCACCCAGTATACTTCGCCAGCACAGTGCTGCGAGATGTGAGGGCGCGATACCCCATGCCTCAGAAGTTCTTGCTCGTGCTCCTGGTGGCCTCGCGTAAGCTGTGCCACTACTTCCAGGGTCACCCAATCAAGGTCGTGTGAGCCTACCCGTTGGAGAGAGTGCCCAGGAGTCCCAATGCCGCAGGGAGAGTCGCCGAGTGGAACATCGAGCTGCAAGCGTTTGACTTGGAGTTCAGCACAACCAGGGTCATCAAGGGGGTTGCGCTCACCGATTTTGTGGCAGAATGGACCGATACACCGGAGCTCGAAGTAGGCAAAAACTGATCCCTCTAACCAGGGAATGAAGCGCCAGACGACTAGGTCATGTACTTCGATGGCGCGTTCACGCGCCAGGGCGTGGGGGCTGGAGTCGTACTCATCTCGCCCACTCAGGACAAGCTTTACTACGTCGTGCAATTCTACTTCCAGCGAGGTGAGATGGTCTCCAACAACATCGAAGAGTACGAGGGCCTCATCACCGACCTCAAGGCGGCGGCAGCCCCGGGAGTGAAGCGCCTCACTATCAAGGGAGACTCGCAGCTCCTCGTCAAATTCTCCAACAAGGTGTACGAGCCAAAGGACGAGAACATGGAGTCATATCTCGCGGAGGTACGCAAAATGGAGAAGCAGTTCTTGGGCCTGGAGCTTCAGCATGTGCCACGTGGCACCAACCAAGAGGCCGATGACATAACCAGAAGAGCATCCAAGCGGCTGCCCCAAGAGCCTGGCGTCTTCGAGGAATGACTCTTCAAGCCTTCAGCAGTACCTCATCCTGCGGAGCCAGTGCCACCTCATGAGGTGCTCGCTCAACCGCCCGTCTCGGGAGCCCCCGCCTGTGGCCCGACCTAAGGAGTGTGCCTCCTCTTAGCACCCGAGCCTCAGGAGGGGAGCTGGATCAAAGAGTTCAAGGCATACCTGACACAAGGCACGCTGCTGGAGAAGGAGGAAGATGTGAAACGTGTGGTCCGGCAGGCTACGGCATACTGCATTCAGGACGGTGAGCTATACAGGAAGCGGCCAAATGATGTTTCTCTATGATGCATTTCCAGGGAACAAGGGAAGGAGTTACTGGATGGCATACATGGCGGAGACTATGGCCACCACTCGTCGTCACGCACCCTGGCCGGCAAGGCTTTCCGCAGTGGGTTCTACTGGCCCACAACGCTCAACGACGCAGCCGAGCGGGTGAAGTCCTGCGAGGCTTGCCAATTCCACGCCAAGCTGTAGGATCGAAAGTATGTCTAGAGGGGGGTGATTAGACTACTTGACCAAATAAAAATCTAGCCTTTTCCCAATTTTAGGTCTTGGCAGATTTTAGCAACTTAGCACAATTCAAGTAATCAGCCTACACATGCAATTCTAAGAGTATAGGAGCGGAATGTAAAATAATTGCATATGAAGGTAAAGGAAGGAGTTTGGAGGGAGCGAACGAAATTTAGACACGGAGATTTTGGGCGTGGCTCCGATAGGTGGTGCTATCGTACATCCACGTTGATGCAGACTTCAACCCACGAAGGCTAACAGTTGTGCGAGTCCACGGAGGGCTCCACCCATGAAGGGCCCACGAAGAAGCAACCTTGTTTATCCCATCATGGTAGATCTTCACGAAGTAGGCGATATCCTTGCCCATACAAACTCCTTGGTTGAACTCCACAATCTTGACGGAGGCTCCCAAGTGGCACCTAACCAATCTAGGAGACGCCACTCTCCAAAAGGTAATGGATGGTGTGTTGATGATGAACTCCTTGCTCCTGTGCTTCAAATGATAGTCTCCCCAACACTCAAATA
The DNA here is from genome assembly GCF_003073215.2 of Triticum urartu. Lineage (NCBI taxonomy): Eukaryota > Viridiplantae > Streptophyta > Magnoliopsida > Poales > Poaceae > Triticum > Triticum urartu. Next base: position 318,795,586 of record NC_053027.1, read on the forward strand.
TCTCTCATAGGATTGGATTCGGTAGAAAGATGATTTGAGTGGAAAGCAACTTGGGGTAGGCTAGAGATCAAGATTTATGTGGTTGGAATGGAATATCTTGACCTCAACACAAGTGTAGGTGGCTCTTTCTCAGAAACTGTATGTTGGAAGTGTAGGCATCTTCTTATGGCTCTCTCCACGAATGAAGAGTGGGTGGAGGGGTATATATAGCCTCCACACGAAATCTAACCATTACACACAAATCACCAAACTCGGTGGGACCAAATTATAAAACTCGGTCAGACTGATTTAGTTCAAAATGTGAACGTCGGGATTTTCGGTGGGACCGACATGTCAACTCGGTGGGACTAATTCCATTAGGGTTAGTGCATAACGTAATCTCGGTGAGACCGATTACACAAACTCGGTGGGACCGATTTTGGTAATAGACAAACAGAGAGTTGGTCAGGCAAACTCGGTGGGACCGATTCGCTCATCTCGTTTAGACTGAAACATTACGAAGGGGAAACAGAGAGTTTGCATTGCAATTTCGGTGGACTGATCGATAATCTCGGTTGGACCTAAACGTTACAAAGGGAAACAGAGAGGTTGCAATCCCATCTCGGTGAGACCGAGATGCCTATCGGTGAGACTGAAGTGACTAGGGTTTGTGGCAGTGGCTATGTCAAGTAAACTTGTTGGCGCCGGATAGAAGATTTCGGGGGGTCGAGTTTTACTTTTGGTTTGGGACATGTGTGGATATGAGAAAGTAGTTGAGGGCTTTTGGAGAATATCACTAAGCATTTTGAGCAAGTAACTCATTAAGCAACACCTCACCTCCGTTTAATAGTATTGGCTTTTCCTATGGACTCAATGTGATCTTGGATCACTAAAAGTAAAATGTAGAGTCTTGTGCTTTGAGCTTGAGCCAATCTTTTGTCCTTAGAATTTTGAGGGGTCCAATTTCTAATCCATGCCATGCCAATCATTAAGCTTTCTTGAAATATTTATCTTAAAATAGCATTAGCTCAACGAGCTATATGTTTTAGTAATTACCAAAACCACCTAGGGATAGTTGCACTTTCAATCTCCCCCTTTCTGGTAATTGATGACAACATATAGATCAAAGCTTCGACAAATGATCATAAGATTGAAAAACATCGTCGCTGTGAGAAGTATGTGAGAAGCAAGAGCTCCCCCTAAATTTGTGCATTATTTAAAATTTGCTTTTGAATGCAAATGCACAATCAATTAGGATCATGGGTTACTCTTCCATGTCACATACATCTTGGTGGAGCGCTCAAAATGATAAAAAGTGAAAGAATGCACTCATCACCAAGCAAGTGAATGCTCATATATGAGATATAAAAGATAGCATCAAGCAAACAAGCATTAAGGTAGCATATGATCAACCACATGATCAAATAAGTATCTCACAAGGACATAAAGTATCTCACACAATAAAAATTTCAACCAAAAGCAAGAGAGATAAAAAGCAAGACACTCTCTCTCGAAGCCTATGATCTATACATATTTCTCCCCCTTTGGCAACAAGTTACCAAAAAGTTCAAATTTGCATAGTGCTATGCGCCTCTCAGGCTCGGTCTTCGAGAGGTGGCGTAGAGAGAACTCCAAGGAAGAAGGCATCTGTCGATGTAGTTGGAGCTGGTGGAGTGGGTGCTGGAGGTGGCACTAGAGCTGTAGCTGCTGGTGCTGACAATGTAGCTCTAGCATCTGAAACTAGCACTGCAGCAGACCTCAGACCTCGTGGCACACGCTAAAAAGCATCAGTAGTTGCCTTCCATCTCCTCTCTTCTGCTTCCTCTTGAAGCTGCTCAACTTCAGTCTGTATCTAAGTGACCTTCAGATCAAGATCATAGAATTTTTTCTCAACAATCCTCTCCAGGCTCTCTTGATTCTGAGTCAAGGTCGCCAAGCCCTTCTCAATCCTCAGTGTAGCTTGAATGAGATAGCCTAATTGATCTTGTTTTGACTTGAGGAAAACTTGAGATGCTTCTTTTGCGCTTGGCATCCTTGCAACTTTCTCAGCCTTTGCTTTGGCTCTCTTCTCCTGTGCTTGAACTGATGATGGTTCCTCCTCATTCATCACTACTATGTTGTCTTCAAATTCAGGATGTAAGGGTAGATGCTCCTTGTCTAGCAAATAATTTCCTGTGCCCATCTTAGAATTGATCAGCTCCTGAATATGTGGAGCATACCCACACCTCCTCTTTTGATCAGAAGCTATCCTCTTGATTGTTTCTACAATCAAACTCATAACTTTGAACTTCTGAGGGACATCAAAAAGCTGTAGAAGGTTGATGGAATGCCCTCTGATCATCTTGTGATCTCTTGACTTGGGTAGCAGAGTGTGCCTTAAGATCCAGTTAATAGTAGGCAGACCAGACAACAAGAAGTGTACTAATCCATGCTTGTGAGTCTCCAAAGCTTTATTTGGGATCTCCTTGTACATGTTTGCCATGGAGTTGTGATCCTTCTTTTTCTTGGCATACACATCCAAGTCATCCTCATGCTCCTCTGGGGCATTGATTAGTTTTTCCCATTCTTCAACAGTGGACTGGTACCTAGTACCTTCAGACATCCATACTATCCTTCCATCTGGATAGAAGTGGGCAGTGGAGTAAAACTGTATGATCAGGTCATCATTCCATTTGTTGAGCTTTTGTCCAACAAATTCATCTACTCCACATGCCTTGAAGCTGTCATATACACCTGGGAAGTGATCTTCATTCTCCTGGATGTATTCCCAATCAACCTATTTCATGTCACAAACAATGGGCTTCTTGTCGAGCAAAATTGTCTCATAGAAGTCTTGCTGTTCTTTTGTGTGGAACTTGTAGTCAACTGCAGTTCTCCTCGTAACAACATAGGGATCAGAATGTCTCCACAATCTCAGTCCAGCATCCTTTCTGATGTGCATGTCCTCAGCGACTGGATGAGCATCATTATGGTCAAGAATTTTGGGCTCCAATTTCCTCAAGACAAGTGAATCATCTTCCTCTTCAGCTTCAGGCACTGGGGCCCTGTTCTTTTCCTCAGCAGGTATACTCCTGGTATTTCTCGTGGGATTTGGGGGTTTCTTAGCTTGAGCTTTGGGAGCACACTTGGGCTTTGATGGAGAAGCCCCTAATTTGATCGCATCTCCCATGAGCTTCTGAGACTTGGGAGCTGGAGCAGCATCCTCTTCCTCTTCATATTTTTCCGAATCTCTCATAATGGAGGATCTACCAAGCACTCTGGCAGTGGTCTTCTTGACCCTTTCCTTCCTCTTCTTTCCTTCTCCAACAGCCTCTTCAGTTGGCTTGTAGGTTTCAATAGTTGAGGCTCTAACCTTTAAGGTTGGCACCCTCTTGGCAGGGGCCTTATTGTGCAAGCTAGGCTTAGTTGTAGCAGTTGACCCATATTCTTTCTTCAGCACCTTCTTCTTGGAGCTGACTTCCTCCTTAACAGCCACATAGTCCTCATCTTTAGAATATGAGGTTTTCTTCTTCCTTGACCTGCTGGATGCTTTGGGCAAGTTGCTTGGTGTGCTCCTGCTGCCATCATCAGAAGTGCTAGAAGGACTAGTGCCCTAACTCAATTGCACTTGTTCTTCAGACATGTTCTGGCTGTCACTCTGGTCGGACATATCTACAAACTTACTAACAGTAGACCCTGTGAATAGATATAGATGAGGTAGAGTGGATGAGCATCACAAAGTGCAGAGTTTTTGCAAAATAGATGACTTAAAAACTTAGTTTTAGTTCTTGATAGAAAGCATTTCGGAGCTACCGATTTGTAAACTCGGTGAACTCGGACAGACCGAGTCACAGTTTGGTGGCACCAAGACTGCTAGGGTTTCACAAAGAATCATTCGGTCACACTGATTTGCAATTTTCGGTCAGACCGAAAGTGCAAGTGCAATGGCCTAAGCCAAATCGGTGAGACCGATTTCTACAATTCGGTCGGTTCGAGATGAGTCCGGCGAAGACCTAACCCTAAATTTTCAAATCCAATCTAATCTAAAGGAAGTTTTCAGTGGATAGATTGTTTGAATACGTGGTCACGATCATGGCAAAGTAATGTGCTACGAATCGGAGTTAAAAGAATAGCACAAAGGATCGAACTCATTCCCTAGTTCGGCGGAATTCGCTACGGCGGCAACGGAGGTGCAGAATTCCATTGATGGTGATGGAAACCACCAGCGGGAGGTTGCTGGCAGCGAGAAGACGATCCGGAGACCCGAGGCGGCACAGTAGGATACGCGCGGGCTGAGAGGTTTTGAAGAAATTTCAAAAATCTCACACGTGGGTTTATATATCCCGACCCTGTCGGTGTGACCGAGTGGAACAACTCGGTGGCACCGAGATGCAGAATTGCAAGCGGTTACTGCAACTCAGTGTGACTGAAAACTTCAAATCGGTTGCATCGAGATTGAGAACCTAGATCAACTTAGTGATGTCGGTGTGACCGAAATAGGTGACTCGGTCATACCGAAATACACAAAGAGGTTTTGGAAGTTTAAGTCTATGACGAATCGGGGACTCCGAGTGCTCCTCACATGGAGTGGTTCAAATCTGACTTGATCAAACTTTCTGATGTGGCATGAATAGAGTTTGAGCCGAGAAAAGCATAGATAGCTAGAGGGAGTTCTTAGGCATTCTTTTCCATCCATTTGGCGAAACTATCAAAGCAACAAATGGATGTTCTCAAATGAGTAAAATATGCATCCAACTTGCTCACACAATAAAATGACAAATGATATATGTGACAACGCATGCACAATCACTCTAGCATCTATCAAGCAATTTGGCGTGACTAGGTCATCTATATATGAGTATATTACCTTAGGAGTCAAATGAGAACATTTGATCATAGGTCACACTCATCGTTTAAGCACAAGTGGGGTTGCCACTTTTACATAAAGCATTGTTGTGCTCACATCATTAGAGTTGCTTTAGCTCAATTTATTAGAGTAAAGCTCCCCCTAGATGTGATATCCCCCCTAAGAGGGATGAACTAACCTTGGGTTTTGTCAATGATGACTTCATGTAGGTGTTGAAGATGTAGATGCTCAATGTTGATGTAGATCATTCGGAGCAATCCTTTGGAGTGAGTTGCACTTTCAATACCTACACGGGTTAGTCCCACAAGGAACAAACAAGGATATCCATAGACATGGAGTGATATTCACATAAGTTGATGTCCATGAATGCATTAAGTTACCTTGTCCCTTGTCTTACCAACAAGAGGGTTTGTGACTCCTTGAACTAGTGCAAGATATGGAAGTTGTTTGCACTTGTCCGTGCCAAGATGATAAGAGTGAAGTATGTTGGCGGAGTCACCCTCAAGAACTCTATAGTTCTTCTTCTTAGGGATCCACACCATCTTGATGGGAATCCTTGGAGTTGTAGTCGTACTTGATGAAGTGGAACTTGATGTAGTCTTGGGAACCCACTTGACCAATGCCTTAGGTTCTTCTTCAAATGCATCAATCTCCTCTTGAAGCTTGTCCTTGCCTTTTAGCTTGTGGTCTTCTGGTGGAAGATCATCTTGAGCTTGTGTTCCTTGGAAAGAAGTAGGATCATACTTCTCTTGTTGAGGAACAAACTTCGTCTTGGGGTATTAATCTTCTTCCCACTCAACTCCATTGGCATTGAACTTTCATTCAAAACCAACACCTTGATTCTTCCGTTGTCATCCTTGCTTGCGTACAATTTCCTCAAATTGCTTGCTTTCGGCAAGAATCTTGTAAACACCTTTCTCTATAATTCCCTTCAATAAGCTATTTTCTTGCTCAAGTGTAACTATGCTAAGAGAATCATTAGTGGAATCAAGAGAACTACTCGAAGCAACAACATTGCATTTAGCATGATTATTGTTACTACTAGAGGAAGAATCTTTCTTGTTCTTGTTGCTAGATTTAACTTGTGGCATGTAAGTAGACAAGAGTAAACGCTTGGCAATGTAAGAAGAACTTTTCTTGCGAAGATCATCATTGATCTCTTTTAAGAACTCATGCTATTGATCAAGATTGAGCTTTTCAAAGCGTAGTTTCTCATGGGTCTTTAAAAGTTCTCGATGATCTTCCAAGGTAGTTTCATGAGGTAACTTAAGAGTGTTTAGTTCGTCAGTTAGACGCTCAATCTCCTTGTTATCATTGTCATTCGCTTTATCTTGATTAGCATGATTAATAGCAAGTTCATCATAGTTTTCATAACTAGAGTTGTCAACAAGTAAACAATCCTCACCTAGCAAATCATCTTCATCACTATTGAAATCAACATACTCGGGGTGTGATACCTTTGGGCCTTTAGCCATGAAGCATCTTCCAATTCCTTCATTTGGTGAGTCCAATATGTCGTAGGAGTTGGTTGACACAGGTGCTAGACCGGCAACACCTTCATCTTGAGAATATTTGGAGTCAGGGTGATAACTTCTTTCAGAGTGATTGTCGGAGTCGGAGTCGGATACCCATTCGCCAACATGAGCTTGATGTCTTCGTTTTGTGTAGCTCTTTGACGACTTGTCCTTCCTTTCCGAATCCTTGCTTCTCCGTGATGTTTTTTGTTCATAACGGTCATTTCTACTCCTTCTCTATATTGGTGGTGATTATTCTCTTCTACTTCTTCTTTTGGGAGAATCTTCTCTTCTTTTGTAGGGAGCCGTACACTCATTGCAATAGTGTCCGAGTCCTCCACAATTGTAGCAATTGCGCTCACGACTCGAAGACCTTTTGTCATTGTAGGACCTTGACTTGGAACTTCTTTCCTTGCTTCTACTCTTGTAAAACTTGTTGAAGTTCTTCACCATTAGGCTCAATTCTTCTTTGAAGGCTTGTTTATCACATGATGATGTGGGAGCATCGCATGAGGCTTTGTAAGCACCACTTGACTTGTTGTGAAGCTCTTCCTTATCTTTGAGTGACATCTCATGAGCAACAATTCTTCCAATTACTTCTGTTGGCTTGAGATCTTTGTAATTGGGCATCATTTGAATCAATGTGCACACGGTATCATATTTTCCATCCAAGGCTCTTAGGATCTTCTTGATGATGAATATGTCGGTCATCTCTTCACTTCCTAAGCCGGCAATCTCATTTGTGACGAGAGCAAGCCTAGAGTACATTCCAGTGACACCTTCACCATCCTTCATTTTGAACTTGTCAAGTTGACTTTGAAGCACATCCAATTTGGATTCCTTGACAGAGTCGGTACCTTCGTGCTTATCAATCAAAGTATCCCAAATTTCATTTGCATTCTCAAAACGGCTGATTTTGTTGAATTCTCCGGGGCACAATCCGTTGAAGAGAATATAACAAACTTGAGCATTGTATTGCAGCATATTTAACTCTTCCGTAGTAGCTTCACGGTTTGGTTCTCTCCCATCAAAGAATTCACCTTGCAAGCCAATACACACAGTAGCCCAAACGGCTGTGTTATGTCCAAGAATATGCATTTTCATCTTATGCTTCCAACTAGCAAAATTAGTACTATCAAAGTAAGGACCTCTACGGTGGTAATTTCCCTCACTAGATGCCATACGCTGCTAGGTTGGGAAACCAGGGCTATGATCAACAAAAGCTATGGAAATCAAAGCAAATGGAGACCAAAGCTCTTATACCACTTGTAGGATTGAAAGTATGTCTACAGCGGGGTGATTAGACTACTTGACCAAATAAAAATCTAGCCTTTTCCCAATTTTAAATCTTGGCAGATTTCAGCAACGTAGCACAATTCAAGTAATCAGCCTACACATGCAATTCTAAGAGTATAGCAGCGGAATGTAAAACAATTGCATATGAAGGTAAAGGGAGGAGTTTGGAGGGAGCGAACGCAATATAGACATGGAGATTTTTGGCGTGGTTCCGATAGGTTGTCCTGTCGTACATCCACGTCGATGGAGAATTCAACCCACGAAGGGTAACGGCTGCGCGAGTCCTTGGAGGGCTACACCCACGAAGGGTCCACGAAGAAGCAACCTTGTCTATCCCACCATGGCCATCGCCCATGAAGGACTTGCCTCACTAGGGTAGATCTTCAAGAAGTAGGCGATCTCCTTTCCCGTACAAACTACTTGGTTCAACTCCACAATCTTGACAGAGGCTCCCAAGTGACACCTAACCAATCTAGGAGACACCACTCTCCAAAAGGTAATATATGGTGTGTTGATGATGAACTCCTTGCTCTTGTGCTTCAAATGATAGTCTCCGCAACACTCAACTCTCTCTCATAGGATTGGATTTGGTAGAAAGATGATTTGAGTGGAACGCAACTTGGGGAAGGTTAGAGATCAAGATTTATGTGGTTGGAATGGAATATCTTGACCTCAACACAAGTGTAGGTGGTTCCTTCTTAGAAAATGTATGTTGGAAGTCTAGGCATGTTCTGATGGCTCTCTCCATGAATGAAGAGTGGGTGGAGGGGTATATATAGCCTCCACAAAAAATCTAACCGTCACACACAAATCACCAAACTTGGTGGTACCAAATAACAAAACTCGGTCAGACCGATTTAGTTCAAAATGTGAACGTTAGGATTTTCAGTGGGACCAACATGTCAACTCGGTGGGACTGATTCCATTAGGGTTAGGGCATAACGTAATCTCGTTGAGACCGATTACACAAACTCGGTGGGACCGATTTTGGTAATAGACAAACAGAGAGTTGGTCAGGCGAACTTGATGGGACTGATTCGCTCATCTTGGTTAGACCGAAACGTTACGAAGGGGAAACAAAGAGTTTGCATTGCAATCTCGGTGGGACCGATCGCTCTTCTCGGTTGGACCGAAACGTTACGAAGGGAAACAGAGAGGTTGCAATCCCATCTTGATGAGACCAATATCCCTATCGGTGAGACCGAAGTGTCTAGGGTTTGTGGCAGTGGCTATGTCAAGTGAACTCATTAAGCAACACCTCACCCCTTTTAATGTATTGGCTTTTCCTATGGACTCAATGTGATCTTGGATCACTAAAAGTAAAATGTAGAGTCTTGTGCTTTGAGCTTGAGCCAATCTTTTGTCCTTAGAATTTTGAGGGGTCCACTTTCTAATCCATGCGATGCCAATCATTGAGATTTCTTGAAATATTTATCTTAAAATAGCATTAGCTCAATGAGCTATATGTTGTTAGGAATTACCAAAACCACCCGGGGATAGTTGCACATTCACAAGCAGATCCACCAGCCAGATCAAGGCCTCCAGACTATCCCGCTCTCATGGCCGTTTGTGGTCTGGGGGCTGGACATCCTGGGTCCATTCCCTCGAGCGCATGGAGGTTACCGCTACCTCTATGTCTGTCACATCCCTAGTTCTGGTATGGTCCTTGGCTTGCTTTGTGCATCATGTTTAAATTTCAAATGAAATTGAAATGGGGATGTTTCAAACCCTAGCACCAAAGCAAATTCAAATAGGTTCAACTTTAAAATGGATTTTCAATGAACCCAAAATGCTATTCAAAAATGTTCATGCTCTTTGGATAATGTTGGGAACAACAACCAGAGGTGATGCACATTTTTACTACACATTTCGGATTTTTGAATCAATGCATAAATATTTGATTTGGAGCTGTTTAAATTATATAAATATTTTAATGGCTCCAAAAATGTTGGGAATTGGTGAGGGCCTCTGGAATATTATATCTAGATGCCACAAATATTTTTAGCATTTATGGAAATGTTTTAACATTTCTTTTAGATACAAAACAAATGTCAGAAATAGAAAAAGAAAACAGGAAAAGGAAAAGGCTTACCTGGCACTTACCTGGTGGCCCAACAGGACCGGCCAGCTAGGCCCAACCCACCACCGCACCTCGCTGTCGTCTTCCTCCCCGGACAGAAGGACGAGCGCGTGCTCGCCGCGCGCTGGCCACACGCCTCGCCAGCTCCTGCTTGCCGCTCCCCGTCGACGCCCTGGCCTTCTAAGAAGACGTCACGCAAGCCCCGACCCCCTCTCACTCTCCCCTGTGCTTCTCCTCTCCTCTGTCTCGTTCCCCCCTCTGTCCCGAGGGCATCGGAGAGCACCACCGTGCGCCATCGCGGCCACCGCCCCCCCTCGCCTTGCGGATGCATCCAGAAGAACCGACGTCCTCTCCTGAATCGTTTACACCAACCAGTTCGACCGCGGGAGCCCTGCAGCATCATCCTCAAGCTCATCTTCAACCTCCAGCCGATGACAGAGTTCTTGTTAGCATCCGAGAGGAACAAGCATGAGACTAACCGCTTGCTGGCACAGATTGAGCAGAACACCGCACATCAGCGTAAGAAGTTGGTTTCCATCACTGACTTCATTGGTCTGAAACCACCCACCTTCCATCATTCCATTGAGCCACTCGATGCGGATTACTGGCTCCGAAGCATCACTCACAAGTTGCTTTCTGCGAACGTGGCTGAAGGTGACAAGGTCACCTATGCTACCTATCACCTGGAAGGTCCTGCTAGTATTTGGTGGCAGAGCTATGAGGCTATGCTTCCAGCTGGCCAGTTTCCTACCTGGAAGGATTTCACCGAGGCTTTTCGTGAGCACCACATTCCTCAGGCTCTCATTGACCGCAAGAGTGAAGAGTTCTGTAGTTTTACCCAGGGTAAGCTGCCTGTTGATGCTTACAGTAGAGAGTTTGGAAACCTCGCCCGCGATGCTACAGAAGAAGTGTCCACGGACACTAAGCAGCAGGCTAGGTTCCGAAAGGGTCTCAACCCTAAGTTGCGTCGTGATCTCCACCTGCATCACTATGATACTTTCCAGGCTCTTGTGAACAAGGCCATTAATGCAGAGACAGCTCAACTCACTTACGAGGAGTCTCGAAAGCACAACCGTGATCTGGGTTCTTCCTCCCGCTCTGGCTCTCAGAAGCGACGGATTTGGATTCCGAACTCAGCTCTTCCACCTCGATATGCACCGAGGCCATCCTATGTGGCGCCTCACCCAACTCAGCAACGTGCTCCACCCAGGCCTATTAGTGGACCACTTGCCAATGTAGGTCCACGTCCTACCTCAGGAACCTGCTTCACCTGCAGAGAACCAGGGCACTATGCACGTGACTGCCCTCAGTCTAGTTATACCCCACCCCAGTCTGAGAGGTCTGTTGGCCGTGAAAAGCCATCAGGCAAGATGATCAGTACCAAGCCAGCCTCCACTGAACGAGCATGTGTGCACCATGTCTCAGCTACAGAAGCTCAAGATGATCCCGACGTCGTACTGGGTACGCTTCTTGTCAATTGTCACCCAGCTTCAGTTCTGTTCGATACTGGAGCATCCCACTCCTTCATATGCGAAGGTTACCCTCGGTTGCACGACATGTCATTTTGTGATATGCTGACTCCACTAATAATCCAGACTCCTGGTTCCAAATGGAAAACCTCCAAGGTAAGCCATGGTAATGAAATCCTTGTTGACAGACTGGTATTCCTTGCTTCTTTGATATCTCTCAACTCCGCAGATATTAACATCATCTTGGGTATGGACTGGATGACAGCTCATCATGCCAAGATCGATTGTTACACCAGATCTGTTCAACTTACACATCCATCTGGCAAAATAGTCACTGTCTCCACTAGAGTTGCAAGGCGTCAACTCTATTCTCTTAATGCCAGCCCTCTCCCAGACCTTGAAGATATTTCGGTAGTCCGTGATTTCCCGGATGTTTTTCCAGAAGAACTGCAAGGTATTCCACCTGACAGAGATGTAGAGTTTGTCATAGAACTTATCCCAAGAACTGTTCCAATCTCTAGGAGACCATACAAGATGGCACCTTTGGAGTTAGCCGAGCTTAAGAAACAACTTGATGAGTCTTTGCAAAAGGGTTTCATCTATCCCAGTTCTTCTCCTTGGGCTTGTCCTGTCCTCTTCGTCAAGAAGAAGGATGGTACGGATCGGATGGTTGTAGATTATCGTCCCGTTAATTTGGTCACGATAAAGAACAAGTATCCGCTCCCCAGGATCAACGACCTGTATGATCAGCTCGCTGGATCCTCAGTCTTTTCCAAGATGGACTTGAGGTTAGGCTACCACCAAATAAAAATTAGAAACGGGGACATCCCCAAAACGGCCTTTGTCACTCATTATGGTCAATACGAGTACACCGTGATGTCTTTCGGCCTAACCAATGCTCCAGCTACTTTCTCCCGCTTGATGAACTCGATCTTTATGGAGTACTTAGATAAGTTCGTCGTGGTTTGACCTCGATGATATTCTTATTTACTCGAAGAACGAGGAAGAGCATGCCGAACATCTTAGGCTAGTGTTAGAAAAACTCAGAGAGCACCGCCTTTATGCCAAGTTCTCCAAGTGTGAATTTTGGTTGCCAGAAGTGACCTATCTAGGCCACGTGATCTCTGATAAGGGCATTGCTGTCAACCCCGAGAGAGTCAAAGCCGTTCTCGATTGGACTCCACCCGAATCGGTCAAACAAGTTAGGAGTTTCCTTGGTCTAGCCAGTTATTGTCGCCGCTTCGTTGAAAACTTATCCAAAGTGGCCAAACCCCTCACGGAGCTTCTCAAGAAAGATAAAAGGTTTGAGTGGACCTCACAGTGTGAGCACAGTTTTTAGGAACTGAAAAGACGCCTGACTTCTGCGCCCATACTCGTGCCACCGGATTTCACTAAGGACTTTGTTATCTATTGCGACGCTTCGCGTCAAGGACTAGGTTGCATTCTTATGCAGGATCGTCATGTGATTGCCTATGCATCTCGACAGTTGCATCCACATGAGGAGAATTATCCTACACATGATCTAGAGCTTGCAGCCGTAGTCTATGCACTTAAGACTTGGTGACATTACCTTCTTGGTAACCGTTGCGAAATCTACACTGACCATCAGAGTCTCAAATATATCTTCACCCAACCAGATCTGAATCTCAGACAGAGACGTTGGTTGGAGTTGATCTCAGATTACAACTTAGGAATCACCTACACTCCAGGCAAAGCCAATGTCATGGCTGATGCTTTAAGTCGTAAATCCTATTGCAACAACCTCATGTTGCAACAATGTCAACCACCCCTCCATGAGGAATTCTGTAAGCTTAACCTTCACATAGCTCCTCATGGTTCCCTTTCTACCTTGGTGGCGAAACCTACCCTTACGGATCAGATCATAGAGGCTCAGAAGCATGATACGGGAATCTCCCGAATCAAGAAGAATATTTCCAAGGGAGTTGCCAACTGTTTCTGTATGGATGAACGAGGTGTTGTTTACTTTGGAAACCGTTTGGTGGTTCCCAAATGTCAACAGATGCAGCAACTGATCCTTAAGGAGGCCCATGAATCCCCTCTCACCATTCATCCCGGTAGTACAAAGATGTATCAGGACCTACGCCAGAGGTTCTGGTGGACTAGGATGAAGAGAGAAATCGCTCAGTATATTGCCAACTGTGACGTTTGTCGTCGCGTTAAGGCAGAGCATCAAAGACCTGCTGGCACCCTTCAACCTTTAGCTATTCCCGAGTGGAAATGTGACAAAGTTGGTATGGACTTCATCACCGGCTTTCCCAGGACCAAGAAAGGAAATAATGCTATCTTCGTAGTCATTGATCGTATCTCCAAAGTGGCTCACTTCCTACCTGTTCGAGAGAGTATCACTGCTAGTCAGCTCGCTGACTTATATATTTCCCGAATAGTGTCACTCCATGGTGTTCCACTAGAGATTAATTCAGACCGTGGCAGTCTTTTCACCTCTCATTTATGGGAAAGCTTCCAGAATGCCATGGGCACCCATCTTTCTTTCAGTACCGCTTTCCACCCTCAGTAAGTGGTCAGGTGGAAAGGGTCAACCAAATTCTCGAAGACATGCTTAGAGCTTGCATTATCTCATTTGGTATGGATTGGGAGAAACGTCTTCCTTTCGCCGAGTTTGCTTATAACAATAGCTATCAATCCAGTCTTAAGAAAGCACCCTTCGAAATTCTGTATGGACGAAGATGTCGAACGCCTTTGAACTGGTCAGAAACCGGTGAAAGACAATTCTTTGGACCGGATATGATCCAGGAGGCAGAAGTGCATGTTCGCATCATTCATGAAAATTTGAAAACAGCCCAATCTCGTCAAAAGAGCCAGTATGACCATTGTCATAAGGAAGTGGCTTATGAAGTTGACGACAAGGCTTACCTTAGGGTTAGTCCTTTGAAGGGTACCCATCATTTCGGTATCAAGGGCAAGTTGGCTCCTCGTTACATCGGTCCTTTTCGCATTCTCGCTAAACGAGGAGAGGTTGCCTACCAGTTAGAACTACCCCCACATCTTTCTCGAGTTCATGATGTCTTCCACGTCTCTCAACTCAAGCGTTGTTTCTTGGATCCCATCCACGGAGGGGACCACGAAACGCTTGATCTCCAAGATAACCTCACTTATCGAGAGTACCCCATTCGCATTCTGGATCAAGCAGAGCGTGTCACTCGACGTCATAACATCAAGTTTCTCAAGGTTCAATGGTCTCATAATTCCGAGAGAGAAGCTACTTGGGAGCGAGAACATCGTGTTCGACTTGAGTACCCCGCTTTCTTTCCGCCAACTCCTGAATCGCGGGACGAGATTTTTTTGAGTGGGGGCGAGCTGTCACATCCCTAGTTCTGGTATGGTCCTAGGCTTGCTTTGTGCATCATGTTTAAATTTCAAATGAAATTGAAATGGGGATGTTTCAAACCCTAGCACCAAAGCAAATTCAAATAGGTTCAACTTTAAAATGGATTTTCAATGAAACCAAAATGCTATTCAAAAATGTCCATGCTCTTTGGATAATGTTGGGAACAACAACCAGAGGTGATGCACATTTTTACTACACATTTTGGATTTTTGAATCAATGCATAAATATTTGATTTGGAGCTGTTTAAATTATATAAATATTTTAATGTCTCCAAAAATGTTGGGAATTGGTGAGGGCCTCTGGAATATTATATCTAGATGCCACAAATATTTTCAGCATTTATGGAAATGTTTTAACATTTCTTTTAGATACAAAACAAATGTCAAAAATAGAAATAGAAAACAGGAAAAGGAAAAGGCTTACCTGGCACTTACCTGGTGTCCCAACAGGACCGACCAGCTAGGCCCAACCCACCACCGCACCTCGCTGTCGTCTTCCTCCCCAGACAGAAGGACGAGCGCGTGCTCGTCGCGCGCTGGCCACACGCCTCGCCAGCTCCTGCTTTCCGCTCCCCGTCGACGCCCTAGCCTTCTACGACGACGCCACACAAGCCCCGACCCCCTCTCACTCTCCCCCGTGCTTCTGCTCTCCTCTGTCTCGCTCCCCCCTCTGTCCCGAGCGCATCGGAGAGCACCACCATGTGCCATCGCGGCCATCGGCCCCCCTCGCCTTGCGGATGCATCTAGAAGAACCGACGTCCTCTCCTGAATCGTTTACACCAACCAGTTCGACCCCAGGAGTCCTGCAGTGTCGACCTCAAGCTCATCTTGAACCACCGGCCACCGGGAACCTCATCACCGATTCGCCGCCGTCCGTGCTTCCCCGAGCTCGCTGACCTTCCCTGCGTGATCCCCGTGAGCCCCTGAACCGATTCCCCCTCTCCTTTTCCCTGTACGGCCGTTGTAGTCGTCATATCCATCGAGCCCGAAGCTCACCGCCGCCATCCATGGCGCCACCGTGGTAACCGCGGCCACAACTCGCACTTGAGCACTGCCGTGAGCTCAGCGGGTCCCCACGAACCCAACGCCGCCGCTCGAATCTCCTGACTTGCACCACAGCACCCCGCGCCGCTCGGGGCCGAACTCCGGCGCCGCCGCGAGCTCCATTCCGGTGAGCTCGGGCCACCTCAGCCCCTGCCGTTTGCACAAATGGATGCGGGCGAGTCCCAGCTCCACGTAGATGCCCTCCGCCAGCCATTTGGTCACCGGAGGAGGAATCCCGAGCCCCTCCGCCGTCTCTAGCCTTGCCGGCGACGAACGTCGGGTCAACTCCGGCGTGGGTTGACCCCCCACAGCCCAGTTTGACCTCCCCCCTCTCTCTCACTGACTTGCGGGCCTCGCCCGACTAATTACTATAGTTAGCGCTAATTAACTAACTAGGTTTGCTACTACAGTCACTGACTAGTGGGCCCTGCCCAGTTAGTTAGGACTAACTAACTTAGTTAGTTGACTGGGTCACTCACCAGTGGGACCCAATGGTCAGGTTTGACCTGGTCAGCCCCGTTGACTCGCTTACGTCATGCTGACGTAGAGCTAACGCAATAATTGATTTCCGGAATTATTTTAGCTTAGGAAATTCCAGAATATTGCCTAAACTTCAAAAAATCATAATAATTCAACCGTAGCTCAGAATGAAATAATTTATATATGAAAAATTATCAGAAAAATGCAAGGAATCCATTTATGCCAGTTTCATGCATGAAAAACCAACTTATACTTGCTGTATAAGTGAAAATGTAACAATGGCATGTTATCTACTTAATTTGGGGTTTGCATATGAACCCTTGGTTCATATTGACTCCAACCAAATTGATGCTAGATGCATTAGGGCAAATCATAGCATCTTTGAAATTTCACCTTCATGCATCATATTGTTGCATATGATTGTTTATTGATTGCCGGCACCATCCCCTCTCGATAGGTTCTACTCCGGAAGGTGTCTCGAGTACCTGTCTGAGGAGTAGTGCTTCTTCGTGGATCTATCAGGCAAGCAAACCCCCTTGAGCATCTCGATAAATCCCACTCTCTCGCTCCTGCTCCTTATATTGCATTAGGACAACAACGATTCAAACTGCTACTTTCTGCTGCGGTAGTTGAACCCATTCCTCTGCATGACCTGTCATTGCCACAGTAAATAGTTGAAACCCACTAGCATGAGTAGGAGTTTCTTGAGCCTTGATGTGCCTGCTCATCCATGCTTGTTTTATTTATGCCAGCTATGCTTAGAGTTGTGTCAGGTCTGATTCATCAGGAATGAATCGGAGTGGTGATCATGTCCTACCGGTAAAGGCTAAGTGTGTGAACACGTTTTGGAAAAGGTAGCGATGAGAGGCCATGTAGGAGTACATGGTGGGTTGTCTCATTGGAACCGTCCTTAAGCACTGAGTTCTGTGTATGTTGTCCAAGTCCAGTTACTACCACACATTGGGTTCCGGTTATCCGGCCCCTCTCGGCTTATTAATCCACTTGATCTATGTCCAGGAGTTGCAACTAGTTTCTGGCGTTTGTAGGTAGTGCTACTTGTCTACCAGGTGGTGTCCGACGGGACGGGCTTGGGACAGACTAGGCACCGTGGCACGGTGTACCAAGTGGCACCCGGATGGTGGGCTTGGGAACCCTGCACACATTGTTTGGGGCCGTGAGCGACACCCCGGCCGGATCTCCTTGCGGATGGAACCCGAATAGGCGATAAACCTGGACGAGAGACTTGTGTGGTTAGTCAGGTCGTGGCCGACACCCTCGCCCGGCTTCCGCTTGAAGGTTATCGAGGTATATGACGTGTACATGGCTATAAGTGGCGAGAGCGTGTCTGACGAAGTACACCCCTGCAGGGTGAACATTATCTATTCGAATAGCCGTTTTCCTCGGATATGGAAACTTGGAGGACTTATGTAGTACATAGACAACTTGAAGTGGATACTCTAAAATACGCAAGATAAGCGTGAGTCCTATGGATGGCCTTCTCGTAGGAAGACGGGAACAGATCCATAGTGGAGTATTGATATGGTGAACATGTGGACTCGTGTACGTCTTCTCACCTCAAAGAAGTTTCTGATACTCGTAGCATAGGCTAGCCACTGAGTCAAAGCTGGCTTGCTGCTGTTAACTCCTCCACCCCTTTGTTGATAATGTTGCATATGTAGATAGTTCTGATGTAAGACTTGCTGAGTACCTTTGTACTCACGTTTGCTTATTTATGTTTTGCAGTTGGTTACGCTAGTGACTTCGACGAGTAGCTTGTATCCCAGCTATGATCTTGTACCCTTGGGAGGGTCGTGTATAGTCAGGCTTCCTAGTCTTTTCCTTTTGTAGTAGTTTGTACTCAGACATGTAATGCTTCCGTTGCTTGTATGCTCTGAATGATGGGTCATGAGACCCCCCGTTTGTATTGAATGCTATGTGGCTCTTCTAGGCCTTTATCTATATGAGTTTGAGTTATGCTGTGATGCCATGATGTACAACACATACTTGCATGTTATGCGTACATGTAACGTGTATTGCTATGTGTGGGATCTGACAACCTAGTTGTTTACCTCTGTTAGCCTCTCTTATGGGGAAATGTAGTCTTGTGCTTCCATGTGCCATAGTAGTCCGCTACAGCCCGGTTCACCGGAGTCCTGCTAGCCCAGCACTACTGCTCCGGAACACTTGACTGGCCGGCATGTGATTCACTTCGTTCTTATGTCTGTCCCTTCGGGGAAATGTCACGTGGTGACATCCGGAGTCCTGCCTAGCCTACTACAGCCCGGGTTCCCGGAGTCCTGTTAGCCCAGTGCTACAGCCCGGATTCATACGCTGTTGACCGACATGCTCGAGGTTGACTCATGCATGCCTGTCCCTGTAAGTTAGTGCTATTTTGGGTTCACGACTAGTCATGTCGGCCCGGGTTCTCTGTCATATGGATGCTAGCGACACTATCATATACTGAGCCAAAAGGCGCAAACGGTCCCGGGCCAGGTAAGGTGGCACCCGTGGGAATACCGTGCGTGAGGCCACAAACTGATATGAAGTGTTACATGCTAGATCGGTGTGACTTAGGATCGGGGTCCCGACAATGTTGCCATCGACAAGTTCACCAAGTGGGCGGAAGTTGAAGCCGTCCGCACCATCCCAGCCGGGTTAACAGACAAGTTCATCAAGGGCATTGTGAGCCGATTTGGGGTCCCTAACCGCATCATCACCGACAACAGTTCGCAGTTCACTAGCAATCTCTTCAAAACATATTGTGCTAACCCTGGGACGCAGATCTGCTACGCCTCCGTGGCACACCCCAGGAGCAACGGTCAAGCAGAGTGCGCCAACACGGAAGTCCTTAGGGGTCTCAAGACTAGGACCTTCAAGAAGAAGCTTGAGGCCTGCGGCAGGGGCTGGCACGACGAGCTCCAGTCCGTGTTGTGATCCATCCGCACCACCGCCACCAGGCCGACAGGCGAAACCCCGTTCTTCCTCGTCTATGGAGTAGAAGCGGTTCTCTCACACAAAGTCAAGCATCGCTCCGCGTGGGTCCTGGCGTTTGATGAAACACGACAGGACGCCATGCGGGGGATGGATCTCGTGCTAGGAGAGTAAAGCCGCCGTGAAGCATCGCTCCGAGCTACGAGGTACCAGCTGGTGCTGTGGTGGTACTACTGCCGCAACGTCCGCTCAAGGACGCTCAAGGTGGGTAACCTTGTCCTGAGGCAGGTGCTCTTCATGGATGGGCTGCACAAGCTCTCGTCCATGTGGGAGGGCCAGTTTCGGGCCGCCCATGTTTCCAGGCCTGGCGCCGCGCGCCTGGAAAAGTAGGATAGGGTCCCCATCTAGAACGCATGGAACATCTAGCACCTCAGGAAGTTCTACCCATGAAGCAAGGACCGGTGCATGTGAAGCAAGGCCCAGTGCCTGTGAAGAATCTCCACTCGTGACACTCTCACGTAATAATGAGTGGGGCTGTACACGCCTCGGAGTCTTAGGAGTGCCGCCCTCGGGCCTCAGGGGATCCCTCCCACGACTAGTGGCAGCACTTAGCTCCGCGCTGGTGAGAAGACAAGAAGACTAGACTAGGTGCCGGACGCGGCTTTTCATTTGCTTTATGCAGTTGGCTTGCCCCTCTTTAATTGAAATTTGCTTTCCAGTGTCGCTTGCCGATCTTGCTTGTTCGATTGTGCCCTTGTTTCTGCCTTCGGTTCTTTGTTTGGCCTGTACCCTCTCTCGCATCCCTCGCGAGGGGGCTGGACAGGTGCCCCTCGGGCCCTCATGAGCGTTTTGTCTATTTTTCACGAGGCACCCTCGTTCGAGCTGCAAGCTGGCGCACCCCCCTCGATCCGTGCCCCTCGGGTACCGTGACACGAGGCGCTGGGTCATGGCCATACGCAGCTAATGCGCGCTAGACAGCAGGCTACAACGACGTGGACCAGGTATAGATCTCCTAGCAAATTTTCGCAGTTCTTCCTCATCAGGTACGGAGAAATGCGCGACTCGCAAAGTGGGATCTACTTCAGGTGCATCGAGTTAACTCCTTCTATGCGCGCATGCATAAATCATGACGTCGCAACTCACCACAAGAATGATAAACACAACATAACAACCCGGAAATCATAGTTTGCTGCACGCCCCCATGGGGCCCTATACTTGTCTTTCTCTAATGCAGGAAGGAAAGGAAGAACGAAACAAAAGCATGGCGTGCTTCTGCGGCAGGTCACGAGGACGGGCTCGTGGCGCTCTCCTGAGCTCAGTCGGATCCCTCCTCGCGCTTCACCGGAGCGCCACGACGAGCCGACCCGCTGCCACCTTCGATGCGGGCGCGACGGCTGGTCGTAGACGCCGCTGCTGGAGCTGCCACCGGAGGAAGCGTCGCTGTAGGTGGACGAGACATGGCCGGGCCTGCCTCCCTCCTCGTCACGACCATCGCCAAGGACGAGCACCTCGTCACAGTCGTTGTCCTCGGGGTAGCACCCGGCACGGCGACCATCTTCCCCGAACACCCTCACGAAGAGGGGCGTGTCACCGTCGTACTTGAAGTGGAGGGCACACCGCCTGCCCAACTCGCGCGTGCGGGCGAACGTCTGCCAGCCGCGGGCCAGGACCGGGTTTCCCGCGGCGGAGATCTCCACCGCGACCCATGAAGCCATGCTGCAGCAACTGTCCACCTGCAGCCAGAGACCGCACGGACCTGGGGATGGTAGTTCGCCGACGAAGAACCACGGGAGCTGAAGCCAGGTGCCATCCGGGTTCTCCGACCACATGATGAACTCCGGCATCACCTCCGCTGAGTGGAAGCGCAGCAGGGGAGGGCGCGCAACCACAACCTGGGCGGCTGCCACCGCGCAAAGAGGCGCGACCACGGCTGAGAGGGCCCGCGGAGTGGGGTCGCAACGTGCTTGCGGGGGCGACTGCTCCCCCTCTTGGGCGGCAGTGAGCCAGGCCCCTCCTGGAGAACTTTTCCCTTCTTTGCGGCTGAGAGCCTCTTCACAGGCGCCATGAGCGTCGCTGCAAGGAGTAGAGCAAGGAAGAACAAGAAGCAGGAGAAGCATGGAAGAGATAGGTGATGGGGACTCCGTCCCCACTTCCCATTTATAGCCAAGGGGGCCAACCGCCGACCTCCACAATCTAAGGTAATAATGATCTTTGTCCTGCAGGCAGCAAGGACTCGTCAAGTCGGGCAGTTGCTGAGGCTGCATGGGGAAGCGGAGACGCCCACGTCCAATCAGTCACCACGCGTCGACCAAGGCCGCAGGCTGTTGGGGCCCGTGGCGCTCCGCACTTGCCCTTTGGCTTCGCCTCAAAGGCAAGCCCGAGCGCGCCTTGGGACTAGGGGCTACTGTCAGCATTCTGGGAATGGGGGTCCCCAGACTTGCCTGACTACGGCCCGCGGCGTGGCTCCTCCAGCGGCACCGTACGGCCCATCTTCACTAGCAAACACCCAAGACACTCGCAAGGGGCCAAGCCTCACGAGGCAGATGACGCGAGGTCTCCTCAGGAGCGGCCTCACTGGGCTGGCTCGTGAGGGGCGAAGAGATCAAGGCAAGGCAAACCTCGCGAGGTTCCAATGCTATAAGCCATGACGATCAAGACCAGGCGGTCGCCAGGCAGGTGCCAGCAAGCGTAGTGTCTTCGCTTCCACTTTGGTGCTAAGGAGGCAAATGCAGGCGAGGAGTTCCAAGGCATCAGGCAAAGGTTTCCATATCGGTGCAACAAGACCAAGACAAGTAGGACGGCAGGACGGAGGTCACCGTGGAGTCCAAGACGGCATCACCACCAGAGCCTTTGGCAGGCGAGGACTACTTTTGTCAGGGTAACATGTACTAGTTGTCTCCCTTCGAATTTGGCCGTGGTGGGATCCCTTCCCGCTCAATATTTGGGAAGATGACCAGGGCCTCTATAATAGGACTAGCCACCACCATAGCGGAGGAGACGGGTCCGGAAGAGAGAGGATCCAGATCTTCCTCAAACACACAAATTCACCAAGCACAAGAACACCTCTCCTAAGGAGGCTGTTCTTCCCTTGTAACTATTCATCTTCAGCCCAAGAGGCAATCCACCACACCACACTGGAGTCGGGTATTAGACCACAACAGTGGCCCGAACCAGTATAAATCTTGTGTCTCGTGTTCTTTGGGTCTGAAAAGCTAGGCCGTGAGATCATTGAGTGTGCGAGCTAGAGAGGGGGCAGATCTTTGTGCGCAGCCCGGTGTTCAAACCTCAAGGGTTTTATTGGAACACAAAATCCGACATTTGGCGTGCCAAGTAGGGGTGCGTCGAAGCTTCGCCCCTCGATGGCCTCGCCTCTCTGACCGACTCTCATGGACGCCACCTCTTCCCCGACTGGGTCGACAGGCACCTTCCGCAGTGCCTGGGTGCTCCGGGCCTTCACCCCCGCCATGCGGTGGGTGTAGTGGCCGCACAAATTCAAGCCAGAGATGTCGCCCCGTTATGATGGTGTGGCGGATCCAGTGGCGCTTTTACTGGCGTATGAAGAGGCTATCCTGGAGTCCGGAGGCGAGGACAAGATCATGGCCAACTGGTTCCCGATGGCCCTCGCTGGTGTGCCACGCGCCTGGCTACTCCATCTGCCAGAATGTTCCGTGGCCTCTTGGGAGGAGCTGCGCAACCTCTTCATCGCGCGCTTCGGGGGACCAGCACCCCCGGTCGTCGCGGCTTTCCTTGGTGTCTCCCAGGCGCCACCCTCGTACCGTCACATCGAACCGTTCATTTGCCAGATCAGCGCCGCCTCCACGTGGCAGGGGGCTCCCCCGGGGCGGGCAGCTCACAAGGCCGACCTGATCTTCCACTTAGGAGATCACCCAGTCAACACTGTCGGTTCGGGTGTGCTTCCGATGCTTTGCACGCCGACCATATGTAGTGTAGCCGTCACCAAGACCCTCATCGACGGTGGGGCCAGCCTCAACGTGCTCTCTATGGAGGCCTTTAGTCTCCTTCACATACCGCTCGAGCGGCTCCGCTCCAGCCGGTCCTTCTTCGGAGTCGGCGGCGGCTCCTCCAACCCCTGGGGCAGATCCGCCTCCTCATGACTTTCGGCACGCGCGACAACTACCGCATCGAGCTAATTGACTTCGACATCTCCCACATCGGTTTGCCGTATAACGCCATCCTCGGGTACCCGACGCTGGCCCAGTTCATGGCGGCGATCCACCACGCCTACAAGCTCGTGAAGGTGTCAGGAAGCAATGGCGTCCTTACAGTGGCCGGGGACACCAAGGAAGCTGTTGCGGTCCTCAAGCTAGCCTTCAGGGCCACGGCGGCAGCTTTCCCAGCCGACAAGGCCATGCCCAAGGCCAAGGGGGCTGCATCGACCAGTTGTTCACTCAAGGTCAAGCCAAGACAAAGCAGATACCAGTCGACGTGGACGGGGCCTCTGGCGCTACCTTTATCATATGCACCGACCTTGCCCCAGCTCAAGAGAAGGATTTGGTGGAATTCCTGTGAGCGAACAAGGAAGTATTCGCCTGGGAGCCCAAGCAGCTAGATGGGGTCCCAAGAGGAGTAATCGAACATCATCTGAGGGTGTGCCCCAATGTGCGCCCTGTGAAGCAGAAGGCAAGGCGACAATCCATGAACAAATAGTCTTTCATCGTTCAGGAAACCCGTAAGCTGGAGGCAGCAGGTGTCATTCATGAGGTCCGGTACCCGGAGTGGCTAGCAAATCTAGTTGTTGTGCCGAAGAAAGGAGGAAAGGAACGCATGTGTATCGACTTCACCAACCTCAACAAGGCCTGCCCTTAGGACCCGTTTCCACTGCCGCGCATCGACTACATTGTTGACTCCACCGTGTAGTGTGACCTGCAGTGCTTCCTGGATGCGTTCTCAGGATACCACTAGATCAAGAAGGCAGTGGAAGATGTGGAAAAGACAACTTTCTTAACCCCATGCGGGGTATACTGCTACACTTGCATGCCGTTCGGACTGCACAAGGCTGGAGCAACCTTCCAGCGGCTGATGCACATCACCTTGGGGTAGAAGCTCGGGAGGAACGCTGAGGCCTACGTCGACGACATCGTGGTAAAGTCTCGGGAAGCAAGAACTTTGATTCAGGAGCTGGAGGAGACCTTCGCGAGCCTGCGCCAGGTGGAACTGCGGCTCAATCCGGAGAAGTGCATGTTTGGTGTCCCTTTTGGCAAGCTGTTGGGCTTCCTCGTACCCACAAAGGGATCGAGGCAAACCCGAAGAAGGTCAGGGCAATCGAAGGCATGATTCCCCCACAAAACCTTAGGGAGATGCAGAAGCTTGCAGTCTCTCTGACTTCGCTAGGGCGCTTCATCTCCAAGTTGGGGGAGCGCGCCCTGCCGTTCTTCAAGCTGATGAAGAAGAAGGGTCCATTCGAGTGGACCCCCGAGGCCGACCTAGCATTTCAAGACCTCAAGAGATACTTGACCATCCCGCCGGTGATGGTGGCGCCTCGTCCTCGCGAGCCCTTGGTACTCTACCTGTCTGTCACACCCCATTCCACTAGCATGGCGCTGGTGGTCCTCAGAGAGGAGCCCCAAGTCAAGGGCTCGCGAAACAAAGCTGCCAAGCTGAATAAGGCTGCACAACGCCAAGATGATGTTCCTAAGGCGGCAGCTGAACCGGCTAGTTGTCCAACCACAGGAGTTGGAGATCCATACGAAACACCTCAGTCCCCGGGAGCCAAAAACTCCATCAGCTCTCCCACCCTTGTCGAGCACCCAATATACTTCGTCAGCACAGTGCTGCGAGATGCGAGGGCGCGATACCCCATGCCTCAGAAGCTCTTGCTCGTGCTCCTGGTGGCCTCACGTAAGTTGTGCCACTACTTCGAGGGTCACCCCATCAAGGTCGTCTCAGCCTACCCGTTGGAGAGAGTGCTCAGGAGTCCCAATGCCGCGGGGAGAGTCGCCGAGTGGAACATCGAGCTGCAAGCATTTGACCTGGAGTTCAGAACAACCAGGGTCATCAAGGGGGCTGCGCTCGCTGATTTTGTGGCAGAATGGACTGATACATCGAAGCTCAAAGTAGGCAAAAACCGATCCCTCTCACCAGGGAATGAAGCGCCAGACGGCTGGGCCATGTACTTCGATGGCGCGTTCGTGCGCCAGGGCGCGGGTGCTGGAACTGTACTCATCTCGCCCACTCAGGTCAAGCTTTACTATGCCATGCAGCTCTGCTTCCAGCGGCTCAAGAAGGTCTCGAACAACATCGCAGGGTACGAGGGCCTCATCGCTGGCCTCAAGGCGGCGGCGGCCCTAGGAGTGAAGCGCCTCACCATCGAGGGAGACTCGCAGCTCCTCGTCAACTTCTCCAACAAGGTGGACGAGCCAAAGGACGAGAAAACGGAGGCATATCTCGCGGAGGTAGGCAAAATGGAGAAGCAGTTCTTGGGCCTGGAGCTGC
Source organism: Triticum urartu (assembly GCF_003073215.2). Taxonomy (NCBI): domain Eukaryota; kingdom Viridiplantae; phylum Streptophyta; class Magnoliopsida; order Poales; family Poaceae; genus Triticum; species Triticum urartu. The sequence goes on from NC_053027.1 coordinate 318,821,045, forward strand.
AGCATGTGCCACATGGCACCAACCAAGAGGCTGATGACATCGCTAGAAGAGCATCCAAGAGGCTGCCCCAAGAGCCTGGCGTCTTCGAGGAACGGCTCGTCAAGCCTTCAGCAGCACCACAGCCTGCGGAGCCACCGCCACCTCAGGAGGAGCTCCCTCAACCGCCTGTCTAGGGAGCCCCCACCTGCGGCCCGACCTTAGGAGCGCGCCTCCTCTTAGCACTGGAGCCTTAGGAGGGGAGCTGGATCGAAGAGTTCAAGCCATACCTGACACAAGGCACGCTGTCGGAGAAGGAGGAAGACGAGGAACGTGTGGCCCGGCAGGCTACGACGTACTGCATTCAGGACGGTGAGGTATACAGGAAGCTGCCAAATGATGTTTCTCTACGATGCATTTCCAGGGAAAAGGGGAAGGAGTTGCTGGCTACATACATGGTGGGGACTGTGGTCACCACTCGTCGTCACGCACCCTGGTCGGCAAGGCTTTCCGCAGCGGGTTCTACTGGCCCACAACTCTCAACGACGTGTCCAAGCTGGTGAAGTCCTGCGAGGCTTTCCAATTCCACGCCAAGCTGTAGGACCGAAAGTATGTCTAGAGGGGGGTGATTAGACTACTTGACCAAATAAAAATCTAGCGTTTTCCCAATTTTAAGTCATGGAAGATTTTAGCAACTTAGCACAATTCAAGTAATCAGCCTACACATGCAATTCTAGGAGTATAGCAGCGGAATGTAAAACAATTGTATATGAAGGTAAAGGCAGGAGTTTGGAGGGACCGAACGCAATGTAGACACGGAGATTTTTGGTGTGGTTCCGATAGGTGGTGCTATCGTACATCCACGTTGTTGGAGACTTCAGCCCACGAAGGGTAACGATTGCGTGAGTCCACGGAGGGCTCCACCCACGAAGGGTCCACAAAGAAGCAACCTTGTCTATCCCACCATGGCCATCGCCCACGAAGGACTTTCCTTAGTAGGGTAGATCTTCATGAAGTAGGCGATCTCCTTGCCCGTACAAACTACTTGGTTCAACTCCACAATCTTGATGGAGGCTCCCAAGTGACACCTAACCAATCTAGGAGACACCACTCTCCAAGAGGTAATATATGGTGTGTTGATGATGAACTCCTTGCTCTTGTGCTTCAAATGATAGTCTCTCCAACACTCAACTCTCTCTCATATGATTGGATTTGGTAGAAAGATGATTTGAGTGGAAAGCAACTATGGGAAGGTTAGAGATCAAGATTTATGTGGTTGGAATGGAATATCTTGACCTCAACAAAAGTGTAGGTGGTTCCTTCTCAGAAAATGTATGCTGGAAGTGTAGGCATGTTCTGATGGTTCTCTCCACGAATGAAGAGTGGGTGGAGGGGTATATATAGCCTCCACACAAAATCTAACCGTTACACACAAATAACCAAACTTGGTGGTACCGAATAACAAAACTCGGTCAGACCGATTTAGTTCAAAATGTGAATGTTAGGATTTTCGATGGGACCGACATGTCAACTCGGTGGGACCGATTCCATTAGGGTTAGGGCAGAACATAATCTTGGTGAAACCGATTACACATACTCGGTGGGACCGATTTTGGTAATATACAAATAGAGAGTTGGTCAGGCAAACTCGATGGGACCGATTCGCTCATCTTGGTTAGATCGAAACGTTACGAAGGGGAAACAGAGAGTTTGCATTTTAGTCTCGGTGGGACTGATTACTCATCTCGGTTGGACTGAAACCTTACGAAGGGAAACAGAGAGGTTGCATTCCCATGTCGGTGAGACCAAAGTGACAAGGGTTTGTGGCAGTGGCTATGTCAAGTGAACTTGGTGGCACCGGATAAAAGATTTCGGTGGGGCTGAGTTTGACTTTTGGTTTGGGACATATGTGGATATGAGAAAGTAGTTGAGGATTTTTGGAGCATATCACTAAGCCTTTTGAGCAAGTAACTCGTTAAGCAACACCTCACCCCCTTTTAATAGTATTGGCTTTTCCAATGGACTCAATGTGATCTTGGATCACTAAAAGTAAAATGTAGAGTCTTGTGCTTTGAGCTTGAGCCAATCTTTTGTCCTTAGCATTTTGAGGGGTCCACTTTCTAATCCATGCCATGCCAATCATTGAGGTTTCCTGAAATATTTATCTTAAAATAGCATTATCTCAATGAGCTATATGTTGTTAGGAATTACCAAAACCACCCAGGGATAGTTGCACTTTCAATCTCCCCTTTTTTGGTAATTGATGACAACATATAGATCAAAGCTTCGACAAATGATCATAAGATTGAAAAACATCATCGCTTTGAGAAGTATGTGAGAAGCAAGAGCTCCCTCTAAATTTGTGCATTATTTAAGACTTGCTTTTGTATGCAAATGCATAATTGATTAGGATCATGGGTTACTCTTCCATGTCACATACATCTTGGTGGAGTGCTCAAAATGATAAAAAAGTAAAATCATGCACTAATCACCAAGCAAGTGAATGATCATATATGAGATATAAAAGATAGAATCAACCAAACAAGCATTAAGGAAGCATATGATCAACCACATGATCAAATAAGTATCTCACAAGGACATAAAGTATCTCACACAATAAAAAGTTCAACCAAAAGCAAAAGAGATAAAAAGCAAGACACTCTCTCTCGAAGCCTATGATCTATACATATTTCTCCACCTTTGGCCACAAGTTATTAAAAAGTTCAAATATGCATAGTGCTATGCACCTCTTAGGCTCGGTCTTCAGGAGGTGGTGTAGAGAGAACTCAAAGGACGAAGGCATCTGTCGATGTAGTTGGATCTGGTGGAGTGGGTGCTAGAGGTGGCACTAGAGCTGTAGCTGCTGGTGCTGACAATGTAGCTCTAGCATCTGAAACTGGCACTGCAGCAGACCTCAGACCTCGTGGCACACGCTGAAAAGCATCAGTAGTTGCCTTCCCTCTCCTATCTTCTGCTTCCTCCTGAAGCTGCTCAACTGCAGTCTGTATCTCAGTTACCTTCAGATCAAGATCATAGAAGTTTTTCTCAACAATCCTCTCCAGGCTCTCCTGATTCTGAGTCAAGGTCGCCAAGCCCTTCTCAATCCTCAGTGTAGCTTGAATGAGATAGCCTAATTGATCTTGTTTTGACTTGAGGAAAACTTGAGATGTTTCTTCTGTGCTTGGCATCCTTACAGCTTTCTCAGCCTTTCCTTTTGCAGTCTTCTCCTATGGTTGAACTGATGATGGTCCCTCCTCATTCATCACTATTGTGTTGTCTTCAAATTTGGGATGTAAGGGTAGATGCTCCTTGTCTAGCAAATAAGTTCCTGTGCCCATCTTAGAATTGATGAGCTCCTGCATATGTGGAGCATACCCACAACTCCTCTTTTGATCAGCAGCTGTCCTCTTGATTATTTCTACAATCAAACTCATAACTTTGAACTTCCGAGGGACATCAATAAGCTGTAGCAGGTTGATAGAATGACCTATGATCATCTTGTCATCTCCTAAGTTGGGTAGTAGAGTGCTCCTTAAGATCTAGTTAATAGTAGGCAGACGATACAACAAGAAGTGTACCGATCCAAGCTTGTGAGTCTCTAAAGATTTATCTGGGATCTCCTTGTACATGCTTGCCATGGAGTTGTGATCCTTCTTTTTCTTGACATACACATCCAAGTCATCCTCATGCTCCTTCCGGGCATTGATTAGTTTTTCCCATTCTTCAACAGTGGACTGGTACCTAGTACCTTCAGACATCCATACTATCCTTCCATCTGGATAGAAGTGGGAAGTGGAGTAAAACTGCATGATCAGCTCATCATTCCATTTGGTGAGCTTTTGTCCAACAAATTCATCTACTCCACATGCCTTGAAGGTGTCATATACTCCTGGGAAGTGATCTTCATTCTGCTAGATGTATTCCCAATCAACCCATTTCATGTCACAAACAATGGGCTTCTTGTCGAGCAAAATTGTCTCATAGAAGTCTTGTTGTTCTTTTATGTGGAACCTGTAATCAGCTATAGTTCTCCTCCTAACAGCATAGGGATCAGACTGTCTGCACAATCTCAGTCCAGCATCATTTCTGATGTGTATGTCCTCAACGACTAGATGAGAATTATCTTCCTCTTCTTCAGCTTCAGGCACTGGGGCCTTGTTCTTTTCCTCAGCAGGTATACTACTGGTATTTCTCTTGGGCTTTGGGCGTTTCTGAGCTTGAGCTTTGGGAGCAGATTTGGGCTTTGATGGAGCATCCCCTGATTTGATACCATCTCCCATGAGCTTCCGAGACTTGGGAGCTGGAGCAGCATCCTCTTCCTCTTCATATTATTCTGGATCTCTCATAATGGAGGATCTACCAAGCACTCTGCCCGTGGTCTTCTTGAACCTTTCCTTCCTCTTCTTTCCTTCTCCAACAACCTCTTTAGTTGGCTTGGAGGTTTCAGCAGTTGAGGCTCTAACCTTTGAGGTTGGCACCCTCTTGGCAGGGGCCTTGTTGTGCAAGCCAGACTTAGTTGTAGCAGCTGACCCATATTCTTTCTTCAGGACATTCTTCTTGGAGCTGACTTCCTCCTCAATAGCCACATAGTCCTCATCTTCAGAATCTGAGGTTTTCTTCTTCCTTGACCTGGTGGCTGCTTTGGGCAAGTTGCTTGGTGTGCTCCTGCTGTCATCATAAGAAGTGCTAGAGGGACTAGTGCCCTCACTCAATTGCACTTGTTCTTCAGACCTGTTCTGGCTGTCACTCTAGTTAGACATCTCTGCAAACTTACTGACAGCAGACCCTGTGAATAGGTATGGAGGAGGTAGAGTGGATGAGCTTCACAAAGTGCAGAGTTTTTGCAAAACAGATGACTTAAAAACATAGTTTTAGTTATTCACAAAAAGCATTTCAGAGCTACCGATTTGTAAACTCGGTGATACTGAAGCAACTTTTGGAACCTAAACTAGTGAACTCAGTTAGACCGAGTCACAGTTCGGTGGCACCGAGACTGCTAGGGTTTCACAAAGAATCGAACTCGGTCACACCGATTTGCAATTTTCGGTCAAACCAAAAGTGCAAGTGCAATGGCCTATGCCAAATCGGTGAGACCAGTTTGTACAATTCGATCGGTATGAGATGAGTCCGGCGGAGACCTAACCCTAAATTTTCAAATCCAATCTAATATAAAGGAAGTTTTCAGTGGATAAATTGTTTGCATACGTGGTCATGATCATGGCAAAGTAATGTTCTACGAATCGAAGTTAAAAGAATAGCACAAAGGATCGAACTCGTACCCTAGTTCGGCGGAGTTCGCTATGGCGGCAACTGAGGGGTAGAATTCCATTGACGACGATGGAAACCAGCATCAGGAGGTCACTGGCAGTGAGAATAGGATCCGGAGACCCGAGGCAGCAGAGCCAGATACGTGCGGGCTGAGAGGTTTCGAAAAAATTTCCAAAATCTCACCCGTGAGTTTATATATCCCGTACCTGTCAGTGTGACCAAGTGGAACAACTCGGTGGCACCGAGATGCAGAATCGCAAGCGGTTACTGCAACTCGGTGTGACCGAAAAGTTCAAATCGGTTGCACCGAGATTGAAAACCTAGATCAACTTGGTGATCTTGGTGTGACCGAAATAGATGACTCAGTCATACCGAAATACACAAAGAGGTTTTGCAAGTTTAAGCCTATGACGAATCGGGGACTCCAAGTGCTCCTCAAATAGAGTGGTGCGAATCTGACTTGATCAAACTTTGTGATGTAGCATGAATAGAGTTTGAGATGAGGAAAGCATAGATAGCTAGAGGGACTTCTTAGGCATTCTTGTCCATCCATTTGGCAAAAGAGAAAAAGCCAAACGATCAAAGCAACAAATGGATGTACTCGAATGAGTAAAATATGCATCCAACATGCTCACACAATAAAATGAGAAATGAAAGCATGCACAATCACTCTAGCATCTATCAAGAAATTGGGCGATGACTAGGTCATCTATATATGAGTATATTGACTTACGAGTCAAATGAGAACATTTGACCATAGGTCATACTCATCGTTTAAGCACAGGTGAGGTTGCCACTTTTACATAAAGCATTGTTGTGCTCACATCATTAGAGTTGCTTTAGCTCAATTGATTCGAGTAAAGCTCCCCCTAGATGTGATATTCCCCTAAGAGGGATGAACTAACCTTGGGTTTTGTCGATGATGACTTCATGTAGGTGTTGAAGATGTAGATGCTCAATGTTGATGTAGATCATTCGGAGCAATCCTTTGGAGTGAGTTGCACTTTAAATACCTACATGGGTTAGTCCCACAAGTAACAAACAAGGATATCCATATACATAGAATGATATTCACATAAGATGATGTCCATGAATGCATTAAGTTACCTTGTACCTTGTCTTACCAACAAGAGGATTTGTGACTCCTTGAACTAGTGTAAGATATGGAAGTTGTTTGCACTTGTCCGTGCCAAGATGATAAGATTGAAGTATGGTGGTGGAGTCACCCTCAAGAACTCTCTAGTTCTTCTTCTGAGGGATGCACACCATCTTGATGGGAATTCTTGGAGTTGTAGTCATACTTGATGAAGTGGAACTTGATGTAGTCTTGGGAACCCACTTTACCAAGGCCTTGGGTGCTTCTTCAAATGCATCAATCTCCTCTTGAAGCTTGTCCTTGCCTTTTAGCTTGTGGTTTTGTGGTGGAAGATCATCTTGAGCTTGTGTTCCTTGGAAAGAAGTAGGATCATACTTCTCTTGTTGAGGAACAAACTTCATTTTGGGGTATTGATCTTCTTCCCACTCAAATCCATTGGCATTGAACTTTCGTTCAAAACCAACACCTTGATTCTTCCGGTGTCTTCCTTGCTTGCATACAATTTCCTCAAATTGCTTGCTTCTGGCAAGACTGTTGTAAACACCTTTCTCCATAATTCCCTTCAATAAGCTATTTTGTTGCTCAAGTGTAACTTGGCTAAGAGAATCATTAGTGGAATCAAGAGAACTACTAGAAGAAATAACATTGGATTTAGCATGATTGTTGTTACTACTAGAGGAAGAATCTTTCTTATTCTTGTTGCTAGATTTAGCTTGTGGCATTTAAGTAGACAAGAGTAAACACTTGGCAATGTAAGAAGAACTTTTCTTGCGAAGATCATCATTGATCGCTTTTAAGAACTCATGCTCTTGATCAAGATTGAGCTTTTCAAACCATAGTTTCTCATGAGTCTTTAAAAGTTCTCGATGATCTTCCAAGGTAGTTTCATGAGCTAACTTAAGAGTGTTTAGTTCTTTAGTTATACTCTCAATCTCATTCTTATCATTTTCATTCATTTTATCTTGATTAGCATGATTAATAGCAAGTTTGTCATAGTTTTCATAACTAGAGTTGTCAACAAGTAAATTATCATCACCTATGTCAGATGTGGGGTTCCGGCTAACCCTTAAGGTTCGAATACTGGGGTGCGCGCGAAGTCTTTCCCTCCTACCGATCCACGCTCTAACTTACTAAGATCTTGCAGACGAACTCGACGAACTCACAACACAGAAAGACATGGGGTTTATACTGGTTCGGGCGACCATTGTGGTGTAATACCCTACTCCAGTGTGGTGCTGGTGGATGGCCTCTTGGGCTGATGATAAACAGTACAAGGGAAGAACAGCCTCCTGAGGTTGAGGTGTTCTTGTGCGTATCCACTTGTGGTGTGTAGATTCCCACATGCTAAGATGAGGTTGTGGTTGAGCCCCCCTTACTATGGTGGTGGCTAGCTCTACTTATACAGGCCCTGGTCCTATTCCCAAATATTGAGCGGGAACGGAGCCAACAATGGCGGGCTAATTCGAAGGGGGACAGCTAGTACAAGCTATCCTGACAAAAGTGGTCTTCGCCTGCGAAAAGCTCTGGTGGTGACGCCGTCTTGGGCTCCACGATGACCTCCGTCTTGCAGTCCTTCTGGTCTTGGTCTTGTTGCACCGAAATGGAAACCTTTGCCTGAGGCCTCAGTACTCCGCGGCTGCGCTTGCCTCCTTTGCACCAAAGAGGAAACAAGGACGATCCGCGCGCTGGCGCCTGCCTGGTGTCGATCGTCATGGCTCACATCACGAGAGCCTCGCGAGGTTTGCCTCGCTTTGATATCTATGCTCCTCATGAGCCTGCCTGGCCAGGCCACTCCAGAGGAGATCTTGCATCGTCCGCCTCGCGAGGCTTGGCCCCTCGCGAGGGTCTTGGGTGCCTCGTTGGTGAAGATGGGCGGTACGGCCTGCTGGCTCTGCCACGCCGCGGGCTGCAGGCAGGCAAGTCTGGGGACCCCCATTCCTAGAACACCTATAGTAGCCCCCAGGCCCAAGGTGTGCTCGGGCTTGGCTTCGCAGCGAAGACAAGGGTCAAGTTTAGAGCACCGCGGGCCCCCAAAAGCTTGTGGCCTCAGTTGACGCGTGCCGGTAGATTGGACGTGGGCGTCTCCCAAGCCCTGGTGACGGCGTCGCTTCCTCCTACTGCTGCGCCTCCACTCCTTGGTTCCTCTGCTCCTGCTGCCGTCTTGGAGCGTGCCCTTTCAAAGATGACCCTACTGCAGGCGGATCTCCTGAGCGCTCACCCGCGCCTGGTAGACGGGCGTCTGGAGTTGGCCTCCGGCTGGCTTCCTTCTGACGTGGCGATACGCGCGGCGCAGGGCCAGGCTGTTGTGGCTTCCGAGAGGGAGAAGCAAGGGGCCGTCGGCGCTGTAGCCGATCGTGAGGCGGCGCTGAAAGACGCCAAGGCCGCCCGTGACCGCTGCCAAGTGCTGGAGGGCGAGTTGAAGAGCCTACGCGACAAGCATGCCAAAGAGGTACGCCGCCGCCAACCAGAGGAGAAAGAGATGAAAGACCGGGAGGAAGCCGTCAAAAACCGTGATGCTGAGTTGGCGGAGCTGGGGAAGAAGCAGGCTACCGAGCGCACCCGGTTGGAAGAGTTGGAGCAGAAGATGGGGGCGAAGGAGGCCGATCATGCCGCCAAGGCGCGAGTCCTGGCCGAAGACCGTGTGGCCTTCGCTGATGTCGAGAAGAGATCTCGCAAGGTGCTGAGGACGCTCTACGAGCATGGACTGGAGAGGCCGTTGGACACTGACAAGGACGGCCTCGGCCAGCTGCTTCCTCTCGTGGTGAAGGCGCTTGAGGAGGTCGTTGAGGGCCTCGGTCCCATGGCGGAGGCAGAAGCTCAGGTTCTATCTTCAGCCGCACTAACTCACGTCCTCAGCCATCTGCGCCTCCGCGACCCCAACGCTCGCCTTGACGAGCTGCTGGAGCCTGTGGCTGAAGACCTCTGCGAAGCCGCCGTCGTAGCTGTTCAAGGTCAATTGGAGGCTTTGATAGGGAAGTTATGCGGCCTTGTCTCTGATCCTCTGTCTGGCGATGTCGCGGATCTTGCGGCTGGTGGTGAAGGTGAGAACATCGTTGCCCACGGGGAAGCACCTTCTGCTGGCGATGGTGACATCCAGGGGTGACCTGCGGCTGTTCTTCTCGTTTCATTCCTGAGACATACATCAGGCCTCGTGGAGGCGCTTAGACTTTTCATTTGGTATTGTGAGAACAATATGATTGTAATATTTGCATTGAGATTTTGCATTTTCCTTCCTATTTGCTTTGTTCTGCGTCGGCAGAGCCCGGCCCCGCGCATACCTCAACCGCCATTGGGCCGACCGGAGACCAGGACGGTCCAAGGAGTGAGGGGCTACATGACCAGTTAGGCTCCTGAGTCGCGATGCTCAGGAGTCCCCCTTGACGTGTGAACAGCATATAGGGAGAGTTTGTGAGGATAGATTAATGTTCTACGTCGGTAGAGCCCAGCCCCGCGCATACCTCAACCGCCATTGGGCCGACCGGAGACCAGGACGAACCAAGGAGTGAGGGGCTACATGACTAGTTAGGCTCCTGAGTCACGATTCTTAGGAGTCCCCCTTGACGTTCAAACAATTTCCATACCTGCCCTCGCCGAGGCCTCGGGAGGGTCGCGTGACGCCCAGGTCTGGGGGACCTGGTTGGGTGGCGTGCGCTTGGGCGTGACCCGAGCGTAGCCCCCATGCCCAGCCCCCTCGCGCGGCTCTCCCGAGGGGAGGCGTCGTGGTGAGGCTGGGCGCTGAGCTCTGGGCTCCCTGAGGTTGGTGGGACCATGGGGTCACCCTTAGTTGTTTATCACCAGCGCGGAGCATAGTGCTTCCGCTTGTGCACGGGCATAGCCGCTCCTCGGCAGTGTCAACAGCCAGCGCGGAGCATGGAGCTTCCACTTGGGCATGGGATGGGGAGCCCCCCGGGGCGTGTATAGCCCCCCTGACACGTGGCTTGCATGGCAGGGATGTGAGGTGTATCTGGGCACTCGTGAGCCAGCGCGGGACTCACGAGGCCCTACCTCAAGGCGGGTTGCGTCTGGTATTGAGTCTTGGTAACTGTATGTTCCTACAAGGCGGTTAGATGCAAGCACTCTACGTCCTCAGGTCCCGGCCCTCGAGCGAGCTCAGCCGTCGCTGGTATGCCAGGTGGCGATGCCGTGGTCAAGGCCAGGGGGTGAGGGCTGAAGAGCCAGTAAGAGCTCCTGAGTCGCGATGCTCAGGAGCCCCCCTTGTAACGTGCAAGCGGGTTGCATGGGATAAACATACCCACAGCGGGCGGTGATCGAGCAGGTGATAGCAGTTGGCAGGTAAAGCATGAAGAGCAGATCGACTTGGATAAATGTAGGAAGATACAAGCCACTGGGTCTGGCCCGAGCGGCGTGGGAATGATGCAGCCCGAGGGTCGCCCCCAGCAAGGTAAGCTAAAGACATAAGCAAAAGGGATACATGCCACAGGGACGGACCCATGTGGCCTGGGAATAATGCAGCCTGAGGGGCGCTCCCAGCTTAAATGCACTTGGAAGATGTCACCTGGTTCTGTAGACGAAGTAGAGTTGGTGCAGCTGAAGCCACGCGTTGATGGAATGGCTCCTTATGAGCCACCGGGACCCTAAACCTCGGGAGGCTCTGGGGCTCAGGAGGTTCCCTAAAGACTGTCTCCATCTCTTCCAGGACGGCGTGGTATCCAGCCTCCTGAGCAGCCAGTGCACACCGTAGGTTGCGTTGGTAGGCCGACGCCACGCTCGGCAAGCCGAAAGGCATGCGAACGTAGTTGTGTGGTGGACCCTCACGGCGGCCCGCACGTGATGGCCAGAAGCGTTCCTGAGATGCGGCCCTGTTGAGCCCTGGGATGTCGATGCAGACGTGCAGCTCAGCACCCTCGCCTGGATGGTGAGCCACGCTCGGTGAGCGGCTGTCGCCGCGCATGGCTCTCGCGTCTTGCAGTTCCTCGGTGGTCTTGGTGATGAACTCCTGAGTGGTGGGCACTCCTTTCCCTGTGCTCTCCTGAGGAAAGCGTGCCGTGAAGCATGCTTCCAAGTGGTGCCCTAGTGCCTCCCTCGTGAGGTTGGCAAGGTCTGAGGCTCTCTAGGAGAGAGCCCCTGAGCCCTGCCGGAGGAGGGCGCAGGGCGTGCTTTCCTATGTGGTGGAGAGAGGCGCCCCTAGAGTGGGCGCTGATCCTGACGAGGCTCCTGACGCGCGCCATCTTCTTGGGGTCCTGCACGGCGCGACAACTTCTTCTTGGGGATGGTCTTCGGAGGGCCTTCACTTCAGCTGTCAGGGTTGTCGATTGCTGCGGCTTGGAAGGCGCGCTCAAGGGAGCACACTGCATCCCTTTCTTCACATGGGACCGTGATGATTCCCCTGCTTCCTGGCATCTTGAGGACGTTGTAGCCATGGTGAGTGACTACCATGAACTTGGCCAGGGTTGGATACTCAAGGATGGCATTGCATGGCAGGCGGATGTGCGTGACGTCGAAGTCAATGAGCTCGGTGTGGTAGTTCTTTCGCTCCCCGAAGGTGACAGGCAGGCGGACTTGCCCTATCGGTGTGGTGGAACCGTCAATCACTCCTTAGAAAGGCTTGGTTGGCTGGAGCTGCTCATAGGGCACTTGGAGGTTGTCGAACGTGTCGATGGACAGGACGTTGAGCCTTGCGCCGCCGTCGATGAGAGTCTTGGTGACTTGCACATTGCTGATGACTGAGGAGCATAGCATAGGTAGGGTGCCAGCGCTGGCTGCGCACTTGAGCTGGTCAGCCGAGTCGAAGGTGATGGCGCATTGGGACCACCTGAGCGGGCGCGTGGCCTCGATCTTAGGGAGCGTCGTGTTCACTTCACGAGCGAACTGTTTGAAGATGCGCTGAGAGGCTGGGGCCTGAGCACCGCCCAAGATGCAAGCGATCGCACGTGGCTCCTGGAAGCCCCCAGCCCCCTCGTCCTGGTGGTGGTCGTCGTTCCTTCTTGGTGGTGGCAACAGGGGAAGACCGACGTTGCCCTGGGGGCGATCCTCAAGAGGCGGGTCCCTCCAGGCGCCCTCGCGAGGTTGGTCCTGTCAGCGGTCCTCACGAGGCCGGTCGCGCCACTCCTGGTGTGGGCCACGGTCGTCCCAGCATCCGTCTCCGCGTCCTCCACCACGGCTGTAGCCCCGGTCGTTGCGCTCGGGGCGTCGACCGAAGCGTCCTTCCCGTATGGCTCTGAGCTCTTGACAGTCGCTGGTGTTGTGGGTGTTCAGGTTGTGGAAGGCGCAGAATGTGCGGTAGTTCTTGGATGACTCGGGCTGATCTGTGCCTCGCTTGGTGTCGGGCTCTGCTGCGAGCACTACTGCCTCTTTGCGCTTTACGTCCTTGGCCTTGGCATTCTTCTCCTCCACTCCTGCAGCTGGCAGCTCAAGGAGAGAGAGGCGCCCTCCTCAGCTCTAGCGCAATTGGTCGCCAGGTTGAATAGCTCCTGAGATGTGCAAAGATCCTCGTGGATAGCCAGCTCTTCCTTCATCTTGATGTCATGGACGCCGTCTGAGAACGCGGAGATGATGGCTTCGTTCGTGCCCTTGGGGATCTTGAGGTGGGTGTTGTTGAAGCGCTGGATGTACTTCTGGAGGGTCTCTCCTGGCTGTTGCTTGATGCGGCGTAGATCGCCTGCGGCCGATGGGCGGTCGCGAGTGCCCTGGAAGTTGGTGACGAAGCGGTCGCGCATCTCGTCCCAGGAGGAGATCGAACCGTGCTGCAGGTTCAGGAGCCAGGAGTGGGCCCTGTCCTTGAGAGCCATGGGAAACCAGTTCACCATGACTTTTTTGTCGCCGTTAGCCGCTTCGATGCTCAGCTCATAGAGCTGCAGGAACTCTGCAGGGTCAGCGGTGCCGTGTAGGATCTAGAAGTAGATGTGTCTAGAGGGGGGGTGATTAGACACTTAGTGCTAAAGTTGCAATTTTTAGGCCTTTTTGGTTTGAGTGGAGTTTTAGGCACAATTTCAACATACACAATACATATCAAGCAAGCATGCAAAGAGTATATGAGTAGCGGAATGTAAAGCATGCAACTTGCAAGAATGTAAGGGGAAGGGTTTGGAGAATTCAAACGCAATTGGAGACACGGATGTTTTTTCCGTGGTTCGGATAGGTGGTGCTATCCTACATCCATGTTGATGGAGACTTCAACCCACGAAGGGTAGCGGTTGCACGAGTCCACGCAGGGCTCCACCCACGAAGGGTAATGGTTGCGCGAGTCCACGGAGGGCTCCACCCACGAAGGGTCCACGAAGAAGCAACCACCCACGAAGGGTCCACTAAGAAGCAACCTTGTCTATCCCACCATGGCCATCGCCCACGAAGGACTTGCCTCACTAGCGGAAGATCTTCACGAAGTAGGCGATCTCCTTGCCCTTACAAACTCATTGGTTCAACTCCACAATCTTGTTGGAGGCTCCCAAGTGACACCTAGCCAATCTAGGAGACACCACTCTCCAAGAAGTAACAAATGGTGTGTAGGTAATGAACTCCTTTCTCTTGTGCTTCAAATGATAGTCTCCCCAACACTCAACTCTCTCTCATAGGATTTGGATCTGGTGGAAAGAAGGTTTGAGTGGAAAGCAACTTGGGGAAGGCTAGAGATCAAGATTCATATGGTAGGAATGGAATATCTTGGCCTCAACACATGAGTAGGTGGTTCTCTCTCAGAACATATGAGTTGGAATTGTGTATGTGTTCTAATGGCTCTCTCCACGAATGAAGAGGAGGTGGAGGGGTATATATAGCCTCCACACAAAATCCAACCGTTACACACAGTTTTCCAATCTCGGTGGGACCGAATCAACAAACTCGGTCGGACCGAAAAGGTAAACCTAGTGACCGTTAGAGATTTTCGGTGGGACTGACATGCAACTCGGTAGGACCGATATGGTTAGGGTTTGGGCATAATGTAATCTCGGTGAGACCGATTACACAAACTCGGTGAGACCGATTTTGGTAATTAGCTAACCAGAGAGTTGGTCAGGCAAACTCGTTGGGACCGATTTGCTCTTTCGGTGAGACCGAAAAGTTACAAAAAGGAAACACTGAATTTACATTGCAATATCGGTGGGACCGATCCGCTTTTTCGGTGAGACCGAAAAGTTACGAAAGGGAAACAGAGAGTTTGCAATCTCATCTCGGTGAGACCGAGATCCCTATCGGTAGAACCGAATTGCTAGGGTTTGGCAGTGGCTTATGACAAGTGAAACTCGGTGGCGCCGGATAGAAAGAATCGTTAGGTCCGAGTTTGGCTTTGGGTTTAGGTCATTTGTGGAAGTGGGAAAGTAGCTGAGGATTTTGGAGCATATCATTAAGCACATGAAGCAAGAGGCTCATTAAGCAACACCTCATCCCTCCTTGATAGTATTTGCTTTTCCTATGGACTCAATGTGATCTTGGATCACTAAAATGTAAAATGAAGAGTCTTGAGCTTGAAGCTTTAGCCAATCCTTTATCCCTAGCATCTTGAAGGAGTTCCCACAACCTTTAGTCCATGCAACTCCATTGTTGAACTTATCTGAAACATGCTAGATAGAAATGTTAGTCCAACAAGAGATATGTTGTCATCAATTATCAAAACCACCTAGGGAGCACTTGTGCTTTCAATCTCCCCCTTTTTGGTAATTGATGGCAACATACATCATAGCTTTAGATAAAGATATAAAGAACATCAAGTAAAGCTTTGGAAGGACATGTAACAAGCATAGGCTCCCCCTACATGTATGCACTCATGTAAATATGAAATATAGAGGCATGTGAGAGCATAACCATGACAGAGTAGGCAATATGTTACATGTATCTTGGCCATATGCATCAGAGCAAAAGATTATAAAGGAAAATACCTTCATGCTCATGAGTCCTTCTTGCAAACAGTATGTACATAAGCAAGAACTCCTCATACTCATGATTTTGATGCATATACTTACCTTGTGGTCTTGAGTTGGCTTAGGATGGAATGAACCTGCACAAACAAAGTTAGATAACACAGGTACATCCACTAGCCAGAGCAAACAAAAGAAACCACAAGAATACCAAGACTGGGATGACATGTAGAGAGTGAGTACAAGGTACCACATTGGATTCAACATGTCCCCAAGAATAAAGATATGCAATGAATTTGACTGATTTCTTTCCCTTAGGTGTCTTGCTCCCCCTGAATCTTACATGGGATATTGGGAGAAGATAGGGAACAGAAAATCAGAGCTGAAAGATACAAATGAACATGTCTTTCCCCCTAAAAAGACATGTGACATCTCTCCTCTTGAACATCAAGCATCAAGCATCTGGGATCCTTGAGTATTCTCTCCCCCTGGAAGTCTCTCTCTCCCCCTTAATACTTTCTCTCTTGTAGGTTTGGTCCTTGAGACTTTTTCTCTCCCTTGATGTGATCTCTCTCTCCTACAAGCTTTGATGTGATCTCTCTCTCCCCCTTTGACATCAATTTCCAAGAAGGGCTTTCTGGAATCCGTCGTATAGGTTTGGTCCTTGAGACTCAGCACAAAGCAATGGATAAAACTGTGATGCTTGTAGAGGACAAGATTCATTGAGTAGAGCTGGATCAGAAGAAATATAGAACAAGTGGCAAACTGTTTTTCCTGTTGCGAAGTCGGTGGCACCGAGTGGTATGTTTCGGTGGCACCGAAAAGATTCGGTTGGACCGAAAATTACAAGTTGGTGAAACCGAGTTCACACAGAGAAAAACACTTGTCACCTCAGCTCACTAGACATGTAGGATCTCACAAAGATTTGCAATGAATTACCTGAAGGATTTGCAAGGAAATAAATCAGAAAATGCAGAACAAAAACAAAGAGAAAAGAGAAGAAACTGAAAGATCTAGATGAAGTTTTTTTTTTAAAAGAAATAAAATAAACATGCATGAGACAAATGCAATAACACAGAAAAGAACACAAGAGAACTTCATCTAGAGTTGGGCGGTGACATAGTCACCTATGTTAGAGTATATTGACTTAGGAGTCAAGTGAGAACACTTGATCATAGGTCATACTCATCGTTTAAGCTCAAAATGGGGTTACCGTTTTTCGTTTAAGCATCTTGATGTATTCACATCTTGTTGAGTTGCTTTGACTCATGTCTTGGAGTAAAGCTTCTCTAAGATGTAATAACATACCTTGGGTGGTGGTGTGGTTCTTGCTCATGTAGTTGAACTTGTGTGGGTGCTCAAGGTTGATGTAGCTCATCAAGAGTTGGGAGCACCACTTGGAGTTTGAGTTCATCTACCTACATGGGTTAGTTCTTGCAAGGAAGAGCACTTGTGTATCCAAAAATGACAATCATGAACCTCAACATAGAATTTGTCAAAGGATATGTTTGAATGGTTTTGTGCTTCCTTGTCTTCAACCACCATTGTGTAGAGTCTTGGTGATGTAGAGATTGCTCAAGATGTGAGTGAGTCGCAATCTCATGGAATTAGATTCAACCAAGCACCTACATGGGTTAGACAACATGCAAGGTGCAAATATTTCCAAGACATAAGATAGTTATCATAAGACATATATCATGGATTAGTCATAAGCTCATGTCTTGCATGTATCCAATGGAGTTTATACTCCAAGTTCGAAGCATCAATGATGTTCAATTCACCTCTCAACCTGCAAAATACTTTCTCATCAAGAGGTTTATTAAATATATCTGCTAGTTGCTTATCGGTGCGAACGTGCTTAAGATTAATGTCACCCTTAGCAACATGATCTCGAATGAAATGATGACGAACTTCAATATGCTTAGTTCGAGAATGTTGTACAGGATTATGACCAATTTTGATAGCACTTTCATTGTCACAAAGCAGTGGAACATGTTTCACATAGATCCCATAATCTTTAAGAGTTTGGGTCATCCAAAGTAATTGAGCACAACATGAACCAGCGGCAATGTATTCCCCTTCGGCGGTGGATAAGGATACCGAGTTTTGTTTCTTGGAAGACCAAGACACAAGAGATCTACCAAGAAATTGACAAGTACCCGAAGTGGACTTTCTATCAACCTTGTCTCCGGCATAATCCAAGTCGGAATAGCCAACAAGATCAAAAGAAGACCTCTTAGGATACCAAATGCCAAAATTTGGTGTATGGATTAAATATCTCACTATCCTTTTCACAGCCTTAAGATGACATTCTTTAGGAGTAGCTTGATATCGTGCACACATGCACACACTTAGCATAATATCGGGACGTGAAGCACATAGGTATAACAATGAACCAATCGTAGAGCGGTAAACCTTTTGATCAACCGATTCACCATCTTTGGTCAAATCATTATGTCCACTAGTAGGCATGGGTGTAGACATACCTTTGCATTCTTGCATATTGAACTTCTTGAATAAGTCCTTGGTGTACTTTGTTTGAGAGACAAATGTACCTTCCTTAGTTTGCTTGATTTGCAAACCGAGAAAGAATTTGAGTTCACTCATCATAGACATCTCAAACTTCTCTGACATTAGCTTTCCAAACTTTTCACTAAAGAGAGGGTTAGTTGAACCAAATATGATATCATCAACATAAATTTGGCATACAAATAGTTCTCCATTAACCCTTTTAGTAAAAAGAGTAGAATAAATTTTACCAATTTCAAAACCACTTGTAGTAAGGAACTTGGTCAAGCATTTATACCATGCTCTAGGATCTTGTTTAAGACCATAAAGAGCTTTGTGAAATTTGTAAACATGATTTGGTTTCTTAGGATTGATAAAACCGGGAGGTTGTTTGACATAAACTTCCTCCTCTATTTCACCATTTAGAAAAGCACTTTTAATGTCCATTTGGTACAAGGTGATATTATGGTGATTAGCATAGGCAAGTAAGATGCAAATGGACTCAAGTCTAGCAACGGGAGCATATGTCTCACCATAGTCCATACCTTCGACTTGTGTGTACCCTTGGGCGACGAGACGTGCTTTGTTGCAAACCACTTGTCCATCCTCATCTTGCTTGTTGCGAAACACCCATTTGGTACCAATGATGTTGTGGTTTTTGTCGGGCTTCTCAACCAATGTCCAAACTTGGTTTCTCTCAAAGTTGTGTAGCTCTTCATGCATAGCGTTTATCCAATCCGGATCTTCCAATGCTTCTTCAACCTTCATAGTTTCAATGCTAGAGATGAATGAATAGTTTTCACAAAAGTTAGCTAAACGAGTTTTTGAGAGAGTGATTCTCCCGGTTTGTATATCATTGAGGATTTGCTCGACGGGATGATCTTTGGCAATTCTTGCTCGAACTCGTGAGAGCTTTTGCTTGGGTCTTCATTGAGCATCTTCTTCATCTTGTTCTTCTTCTTGGCCTTCTTCATTGTTGACGTCGTCGTTCTCTTGTCGTGGTGGAGAAAGAGGTTGTTGATGTTCGTCTTGATGCATTTCCTTGTCTTCTTCATCTTGGTGTGTCCCACTTGTGGATGCTTCCGTGTCGATTCTTGGTTCACCTTGTTGTGAAGTAGAAGCTTCCACTTGGACGGATGAAGTACTCTCCTTCACCTCCATTGGACGAATTTTGCCAATGGACAAGTCTTGGATTGCTTCTGAAGGGTCTTTGTCTCCTACATCAATTGGCAATTGCTCTACTTGCGAGCCATTAGATTCATCAAACTTCACATCTACTGTCTCTTCAACCTTTTGGGTGAAATTGTTGTAGACACGGTAAGTGTGAGAGTTTGAGCCATAACCAAGTAGAAAACCTTCATGAGATTTAGGAGCAAACTTTGAACGACGATGCTTATCAAGAATGTAGCACTTTGAGCCGAATACTCGAAAGTATCCAACTTGGGGTTTGTTACCAGTGAGAAGCTCGTATGCCGTCTTGTCGAGTAGCTTGTGAAGATATAAGCGATTTGTTGCGTGAAAAGCTGTCTCAACCGCTTCTGCCCAAAAGTGCTTCGGCGTCTTGTATTCATCAAGCATCGTTCTTGCCATTTCGATGAGCGTCCGGTTCTTCCTCTCAACAACTCCATTTCGTTGAGGTGTGTACGTAGCCGAGAACTCGTGTGAAATCCCTTCTTCGTCAAGAAAGGTGTCCACATTTGCGTTCTTGAACTCCGTTCCGTTGTCACTCCAAACCTTCTTGATCTTCACGTCAAACTGATTTTGGGCCTTCCTAGCGAAGTTTCTGAAGATCTTCTGGACCTGCGACTTGTCATTAAGAAAGAACACCCACGTAAATCTTGAAAAATCATCAACTATAACTAGACCAAAAGAATTTCCACCGAGACTCTTGTAGGCGTTGGGACCAAAAAGATCCATATGAAGTAGCTCGAGTGGCCTTCTTGTGGTCATGATGTTCTTCATGGGATGTCTTCCTCCAACCTGTTTACCTGCTTGACAAGCACTGCAAATTCTATCCTTATCAAATATGACATCGTTAACTCCAAGGATATGATTTCCTTTAATAAGCTTGTCAAGGTTTCTCATGCCAACGTGACCTAGTCGTCTATGCCACAACCAACCTTTTGAGGATTTAGCAACAAAGAAAGTTTTAGGTTGTGCCTTTTTAGAGAAATCGACAATGTAAAGATCACCTCTACGCATACCGGTAAAGACCATTTTATGATTGTCTCGGCGAAATACTTGGCAATCTACCTCAGTAAATAGGACATTCAAACCGAAATCAGCAAGTCTAGATACTGAAAGTAAGTTGTAGCCGAGAGATTCAACGAGCATGACATTTTGAATGGAACTATCATGTAAGATGGCCACCTTACCAAGGCCAACCACTTTACCCTTTGAATTATCACCAAAGGTGACATATTTTCGAGGGCCGTCATTTTCAGCAAGCTCATGAAACATCTCTTCATCTCCGGTCATATGATCAGTACATCCACTATCAAGAACCCATTCCTTTCCTCCTGATTCATATCCCTGAAGATTTGCCATAAGACCAAAATGTCTCATTGCATCATCAAGATCGAAGTCACTATCATCATCATCATCCTCATCATAGTATCCATGTTCATCATGATCTTGTGACTCATCATTTCCTAGAGAGGGTAATTCATTAGATAAATGATCATCAAAGTGGTCACTTTTATGAATTCTTATAGCTTCGAATATGATATCACTAATGATTCCAACATCTCCTTTAGCATGCTTAAGATTGGTAAGTTCAAATAGACAATTACCAAAACTAGGATCACTAGAGTTCATCTTACTCAAGGCAATAGATTTATGGAGAATTTCATCCAAAGTTTTCAGGGAATGATCGGGAAATCATTCCTCAAGAAATTTCCATATAGTATAGGCACAATTAAGAGTAGGCAAACTAGCAATCAATTTTTTGGGAAATCCTCTAATGATGAGCTCAATAGTTCTAAGATTGCGAATCATGTAAATATCTTCATCTAGGGTAGGATGCAAAGGATCAATATGAGGTGCACAACGGCTAGCAATATACTTGTTCAAATGATATTGATTGAAAATTACAAGCATCTCATTTTTCCACTCATGAAAATACTCTCCATCAAGAATAGGCACTCTATGTCTAAGACTCCCTAAGGTAGACACATCCATCTTCCTCCAATGGTGATTAAACCAAGGCAATGGAGATCAAAGCTCTGATACCACATGTAGGATCTAGAAGTAGATGTGTCCAGAGGGGGGTGATTAGACACTTAGTGCTAAAGTTGCAATTTTTAGGCCTTTTTGGTTTGAGTGGAGTTTTAGGCACAATTTCAACATACACAATACATATCAAGCAAGCAGCGGAATGTAAAGCATGCAACTTGCAAGAATGTAAGGGGAAGGGTTTGGAGAATTCAAACGCAATTGGAGACACGGATGTTTTTTCCGTGGTTTGGATAGGTGGTGCTATCCTACATCCACGTTGATGGAGACTTCAACCCACGAAGGGTAACGGTTGCGCGAGTCCACGGAGGGCTCCACCCACGAAGGGTAATGGTTGCGCGAGTCCACGGAGGGCTACACCCATGAAGGGTCCACGAAGAAGCAACCACCCACGAAGGGTCCACGAAGAAGCAACCTTGTCTATCCCACCATGGCCATCGCCCACGAAGGACTTGCCTCACTAGCGGTAGATCTTCACGAAGTAGGCGATCTCCTTGCCCTTACAAACACCTTGGTTCAACTCCACAATCTTGGCGGAGGCTCCCAAGTGACACCTAGCCAATCTAGGAGACACCACTCAACAAGAAGTAACAAATGGTGTGTAGGTAATGAACTCCTTGCTCTTGTGCTTCAAATGATAGTCTCCCCAACACTCAACTCTCTCTCATAGGATTTGGATCTGGTGGAAAGAAGGTTTGAGTGGAAAGCAACTTGGGGAAGGCTAGAGATCAAGATTCATATGGTAGGAATGGAATATCTTGGCCTCAACACATGAGTAGGTGGTTCTCTCTCAGAACATATGAGTTGGAATTGTGTATGTGTTCTGATGGCTCTCTCCATGAATGAAGAGGAGGTGGAGGGGTATATATAGCCTCCACACAAAATCCAACCTTTACACACAGTTTTCCAATCTCGGTGGGACCGAATCAACAAACTCGGTCGGACCGAAAAGGTAAACCTAGTGACCGTTAGAGATTTTCGGTGGGACTGACATGCAACTTGGTAGGACCGATATGGTTAGGGTTTTGGCATAACGTAATCTCGGTGAGACCGATTACACAAACTCGGTGAGACCGATTTTGGTAATTAGCTAACCAGAGAGTTGGTCAGGCAAACTCGGTGGGACCGATTTGCTCTTTCGGTGAGACCGAAAAGTTACAAAAAGGAAACACTGAATTTACATTGCAATCTCGGTGGGACCGATCCGATTTTACGGTGAGACCGAAAAGTTACGAAAGGGAAACAGAGAATTTGCAATCCCATCTCGGTGAGACCGAGATCCCTATCGGTAGAACCGAATTGCTAGGGTTTGGCAGTGGCTTATGACAAGTGAAACTCGGTGGCGCCGGATAGAAAGAATCGGTAGGTCCGAGTTTGGCTTTGGGTTTAGGTCATTTGTGGAAGTGGGAAAGTAGCTGAGGATTTTGGAGCATATCATTAAGCACATGAAGCAAGAGGCTCATTAAGCAACACCTCATCCCTCCTTGATAGTATTGGCTTTTCCTATCGACTCAATGTGATCTTGGATCAATAAAATGTAAAATGAAGAGTCTTGAGCTTGAAGCTTTAGCCAATCCTTTGTCCCTAGCATCTTGAAGGAGTTCCCACAACCTTTAGTCCATGCCACTCCATTGTTGAACTTATCTGAAACATGCTAGATAGAAATGTTAGTCCAACAAGAGATATGTTGTCATCAATTATCAAAACCACCTAGGGAGCACTTGTGCTTTCATGCTGTCGTATCGAGGAGGTAGATCTGGCTTGAACTTGCCTGGCCAGGCGATGCTACGTAGTTCGGTGGTGAAGGCACAGCAGCCAGCCGTGGTCGCCGGGGCCCGCCCCAAAGGTGGAGCTTGGTCTTGACGAGGTCCGCACTGCGCCGCTGCAAGCGGTACGCGGTCTTGAAGAGGTGGCATGGGGAGCGCCGGTGCAGCTTCTCGCGGCCGTGGGATTTCTTGGCAGCTTCTTTCTTCACGCACGGGCACCGGATGCGGTGGATCACGCCGTGGAGGCGCGCGCCTAGGTGCCAAGGCGCCTTCTTGGGGTCGAGGTGGTGGAGGCACGCCATGAGCCCCGTCACCCGCGGCTGGTTGAGGGGGAGGCAGAGAGTGGGACGGCGTCGGAGAGCCCCCTGTGGCATGGACGAGCTCGGCGACGCGGTCGAGCCACTCCTCATAGAGGTCATCGACGGGGCGGTAATGCAGGAGCTCGTTCGCCGCGATGAGCGCGGCCCATGCCTCCATGGGAGCGCGGTGCGCGTGGGACAAAGAACCAGCAGGGGTGAGCGATGGAGTAGCGGTGCGGCCGTCCTGCCGCACTGAAGGATGCAGCGAGGACGCCTGCTGCTCGTTCCCCACCGGGCTGGTGGCAGTATTGGCGGCGGGGGACGAAGAACGACGAGGTGGCCCGCCGACGGGAGCCGTCTGAGCGACGTGGGCGGCAAGGGCGGCCGGACGCTCAGCTCGAGCACGGCGAGCGTCCGACATGGAGAGGACGGAGCGACGAACTGGAAGCTATGGCGCACCCCTACCTGGCGCGCCAAATGTCTGATGTGGGGTTCCGGCTAACCCTTAATGTTCGAACATTGGGGTGCGCGCAAAGTCTTTCCCTCCTACCGATCCATGCTCTAACTCACTAAGATCTTGCGGATGAACTCGACGAACTCACAACACAGAAAGACACGGGATTTATACTGGTTCGGGCCACCGTTGTGGTGTAATACCCTACTCCAGTGTGGTGGTGGTGGATTGCCTCTTGGGCTGATGATGAACAGTACAAGGGAAGAACACCCTCCTGAGGTTGAGGTGTTCTTATGCGTATCCACTTGTGGTATGTAGATTCCCACAAGCTAAGATGAGGTTGAGGTTGAGCCCCCCTTACTATGGTGGTGGCTAGCGCTACTTATACAGGCCCTGGTCCTCTTCCCAAATATTGAGCGGGAATGGAGCCAACAATGGCGGGCTAATTCGAAGGGGGACATCTAGTACAAGCTATCCTGACAAAAGTGGTCTTCGCCTATGAAAAGCTCTGGTGGTGACGCCGTCTTGGGCTCCACGATGACCTCCGTCTTGCAGTACTTCTGGTCTTGGTCTTGTTGCACCGAAATGGCAACCTTTGCCTGAGGCCTCGGTACTCCGCGGCTGCGCTTGGCTCCTTTACACCAAAGAGGAAACAAGGATGCTGCGCGTGCTGGCGCCCGCCTCGTGTCGATCATCATGGCTCATGTCACGAGAACCTCGCGAGGTTTGCCTCGCCTTGATATCTCTGCTCCTCGTGAGCCTGCCTGGCCAGGCCACTCCATAGGAGGTATTGCGTCCTCTGCCTCGCGAGGGTTTTGGGTGCCTCGTTGGTGAAGATGGGCCGTACGGCCTGCTGGCTCTGCCACGCCGCGGGTCGCAGGCAGGCAAGTCTGGGGACCCCCTTTCCCAGAACGCCAACAACCTAGCAAATCATCTTCATCACTATTGAAATCAACATACTCGGGGTGTGATACCTTTGGGCCTTTAGCCATGAAGTATCTTCCAGTTCCTTCATTTGGTGAGTCAAATTTGTCGTAGGAGTTGGTTGACACAAGTGCTAGACCGGCAACACCTTCATCTTGAGTATATTCGGAGGTAGAGTGATAACTTCTTTCGGAGTGATTGTCGGAGTCGGAGCCGGATACCCTTTCACCAACATGATCTTGATGTCTTCGTTTTGTGTAGCTCTTTGATGACTTGTCCTTCCTTTCCGAATCCTTGCTTCTCTGTGATGTTTTTCGTTCATAACGATCATCTCTACTTCTTCTCTCTCTTGGTGGTGATTCTTCTCTTCTACTTCTTCTTTTGGGAAAATGTTCTCTTCTTTTATAGGGAGCCGTACA
Organism: Triticum urartu; assembly: GCF_003073215.2. Lineage (NCBI taxonomy): Eukaryota > Viridiplantae > Streptophyta > Magnoliopsida > Poales > Poaceae > Triticum > Triticum urartu. The sequence goes on from NC_053027.1 coordinate 318,845,799, forward strand.
CTCATTGTAATAGTTTCTGGGTCTTCCACAATTGTAGCAATTGCGCTCACGACTAGAAGATCTTTTGTCATTGTAGGACCTTGAATTGGAACTTCTTTCCTTGCTTCTACTCTTGTTAAATTAGTTTAAGTTCTTCACCATTAGGCTCAATTCTTCCTTGAAGGCTTGTTTCTCACTTGATGATGTGGGAGCATCACATGAGGCTTTGTATGTACCACTTGACTTGTTGTGAAGCTCTTCCTTATCCTTGAGTGACATCTCATGAGCAACAATTCTTCTAATGACTTCCGTTGGCTTGAGATCTTTGTAATTGGGCATCATTTGAATCAATGTGCACACGGTATCATATTTTCCATCCAAGTCTCTTAGGATATTCTTGAGGATGAATCTATCGGTCATCTCTTCACTTCCTAAAACAGCAATCTCATTTGTGATGAGAGCAAGCCTAGAGTACATTTGAGCGACAACTTCACCATCCTTCATTTTGAACTTGTGAAGTTGACTTTGAAGCACATCCAATTTGGATTCCTTGACGGAGTCGGTATGTTCGTGCATATTAATCAAAGTATCCCAAATTTCATTTGCATTCTCAAGACGGTTGATTTTGTTGAATTCTTCGGGGCACAATCCGTTGAATAGAATGTCACAAGCTTGAGCATTGTATTGCAGCATCTTCAACTCTTCTACGGTAGCATCACGGATCGGTTATCTCCCATCAAAGAATTCACCTTGCAAGCCAATACACACAATAGCCCAAACGGCGGGCTTATGTCCAAGAATATGCATTTTTATCTTATTCTTCCAACTAGCAAAATTAGTACCATCAAAGTAAGGACCTCTACGGTGGTAATTTCCCTCACTAGCCACCATACTCTCCTAGGTTGTGAAACCAAGGCTATGATCACCAAAAGCTATGGAAATCAAAGCAAATGGAGACCAAAGCTCTGATACCACTTGTAGGATCGAAAATATGTCTAGAGGGGGGTGATTAGACTACTTGACCAAATAAAAATCTAGCCTTTTCCCAATTTTAAGTCTTGGCAGATTTTAGCAACTTAGCATAATTCAAGTAATCAGCCTACACATGCAATTCTAAGAGTATAACAGCGGAATGTAAAACAATTGCATATGAAGGTAAAGGGAGGAGTTTGGAGGGAGCGAACGCAATGTAGACACAGACATTTTTGGCATGGTTCCGATGGGTGGTGCTATCTTACATCCATGTTGATGGAGACTTCAACCCATGAAGGGTAACAGTTGCGCGAGTCCACGGAGGGCTCCACCCATGAAGGGTCCACAAAGAAGCAACCTTGTCTATCCCACCATAGCAATCGCCCACGAAGGACTTGCATCACTAGGGTAGATCTTCATGAAGTAGGTGATCTCCTTGCCCATAAAAACTCCTTGGTTCAACTCCACAATCTTGACGGAGGCTCCCAAGTGACACCTAACCAATCTACGAGACACCACTCTCCAAAAGGTAATAGATGGTGTGTTGATGATGAACTCCTTGCTATTGTGCTTCAAATGATAGTCTCCCCAACACTCAACTCTCTCTCATAGGATTGGATTTGGTAGAAAGATGATTTGAGTGGAAAGCAACTTGGGGAAGCCTAGAGATCAAGATTTATGTGGTTGGAATGGAATATCTTGACCTCAACACAAGTGTAGGTGGTTCTTTCTCATAAAATGTATGTTGGATGTGTAGGCATGTTCTGATGGCTTTCTCCACGAATGAAGAGTGGGTGGAGGGGCATATATAGCCTCCACCCTAAATCTAACTGTTACACACAAATAACCAAAATCGGTGGGACCGAATTATAAAACTCGGTCAGACCGATTTAGTTCAAAGTGCAAACGTTAGGATTTTCGGTGTGACCGACATTTCAACTCGGTGGGACCGATTCCATTAGGGTTAGGGCATAATGTAATCTCAGTGAGAACGATTACACAAAATCGGTGGGAGCTATTTTGGTAATAGACAAACAGAGAGTTGGTCAGGCAAACTCGGTGGGACCGATTCGCTCATCTCAATTAGACCGAAACGTTATGAAGGGGAAACAGAGAGTTTTCATTGCAATCTCGGTGGGACCGATCGCTCATCTCGATTGGAACGAAACATTACGAAGGGAAATAGAGAGGTTGCAATCCCATCTCGGTGAGACCGATATCCCTATCAGTGAGACCGAAGTGACAAGGGTTTGGGGCAGTGGCTATGTCAAGTGAACTCGATGGCGGCGGATAGAAGATTTTGATGGGGCTGAGTTTGACTTTTGGTTTGGGACATATGTGGATATGAAAAAGTAGTTGAGGGTTTTTGGAGCATATCACTAAGAATTTTGAGCAAGTAACTCATTAAGCAACACCTCACCCCCTTTTAGTAGTATTGGCTTTTCATATGGACTCAATGCGATCTTGGATCACTAAATGTAAAATGTAGTCGTGTGCTTTGAGCTTGAGCCAATAGTTTGTCCTTAGCGTTTTGAGGGGTCCACTTTCTAATCCATGACATGCCAATCATTGAGCTTTCTTGAAATATTTATATTAAAATAGCATTAGCTCAATGAGCTATATGTTGTTAGGAATTACCATAACTACCCATGGATAGTTGCACTTTCACAAGAAGACCCACCAGCCGGCTCAGGGCCTCCAGACTATCTCGCTCTCATGGCCGTTCGCGGTTTGGGGGCTGGATATCCTAGGTCCATTCCCTCGAGCGCCTAGAGGTTACCGCTACCTCTACGTCGCCATCGAGAAGTTCACCAAGTGGCCGGAAGTGGAAGCCGTCCGCACAATCCCAGCCGGATCAGGAGTCAAGTTCATCAAGGGCATTGTGAGCCGATTTGGGGTCCCTAACCGCATCATCACCGAAAATGATTCGCAGCTCACTAGCAATCTCTTCAAAACGTATTGTGCTAACCTTGGGACGCAGATCTGCTACGCCTCCGTGGCACACCCCAGGAGCAATGGTCAAGCCGAGCGCGCCAACCCGGAAGTCCTGAGGGGTCTCAAGACTAGGACCTTCAAGAAGCAGCTCAAGGCCTGCGGCAGGGGCTGGCACAACGAGCTCCAGTCCGTGCTGTGGTCCATCCACACCACCACCACTAGGCCGAGAGGCGAAACCCCGTTCTTCCTCGTCTACGGAGCAGAAGCGGTTCTCCCACATGAGGTCAAGCATCGCTCCGCGCTCGGTCCTGGCATTTGATGAAACGCGGCAGGACGCCATGCGGGGGATGGATCTCGTGCTGGGGGAGGTACGCAGCCGTGAAGCCTCGCTCCGAGCTACGAGGTACCAGTAGGCGCTGCGGCAATACCACCGCCGCAGCGTCCGCTCCAGGACGCTGCAGGTGGGTGACCTTGTCCTGAGGCGGGTGCTCTCTTGGGATGGGTTGCACAAGCTCTCGCCCATGTGGAAGGGCCCGTTTCGGGTCGCCCATGTCTCCAGGCATGGCGTCGCATGCCTGGAGACGCAGGACGGGGTCCCCATCCAGAACGCCTGGAACATCCAGCACCTTAGGAAGTTCTACCCATGAAGCAAGGCCCAGTGCCTGTGAAGAATCTCCGCTCGTGACACTCTCACGTAATAACGAGTGGGGCTGTACATGCCTCGGAGTCTCAGGAGTGCCGCCCTCGGGCCTCAGGGGCTCCCTCCCACGACTAGTGGCAGCACTTGGCTCCGCGCTGGTGAGAAGACAAGAGGACTAGACTAGGTGTCGGACGCGGCTTTTCATTTGCTTTCTGCAGTCGGCTTGCCCCTCTTTAATCCAAATTTGCTTTCCGATGTCGCTTGCCGATTTTGTTCCTTTGATTCTGCCATTGTTTCTGCCTTCGTTTCTTCGCTTGGCCTGTACCCTCTCTCGCGTCCCTCGCGAGGGGGCTGGACCGGTGCCCTCGGGCCCTCGTGAGCGTTTGGTCTGTTTTTTGCGAGGCACCTTCGTTTGAGCTGCAAGCTGGCGCACCCCCCTCAATTCGTGCCCCTCGGGTACCGCGACACGAGGCGCTGGGTCGTGGCCATACGCAGGTGATGTGCGCTAGCCAGCAGGCTACAACGATGTGGACCAGGTACAGATCTCCTAGCAAATTTTCACAGTTCTTCCTCGTTAGGTACGGAGAAACGCGCGTCTCGCGAAGCGGGATCTACTTCAGGTGCAACAAGCTAAATCCTTCTATGCGCGCATGCATAAATCATGACGTCGCAACACAGCACATGAATGATAAACACAGCATAACAACCCGGAAATCATAGTTTGCTGCACGCCCACATGAGCCCCATACTTGTCTTTCTCTAATGCGGGAAGGAAAGCAAGAATGAATCAAAAGCAAGATGTGCTCCTGCGGTAGGTCGTGAGGACGGGATCGCGGCGGTCTCCTGAGCTCAATCGGATCCCTCCTCACGATTCATTGGAGCGCCGCGACGAGCTGACCTGCTGCCACCTTCAAAGCGGGCGTGGCGGCGTGGCGGCCGGTCATAGCCGCCACTGCTGGAGCTGCCACCGGAGGAAGAGTCGCTATAGCTGGACGAGACATGGCCGGGCCCGCCTCCCTCGTCGTCATGACCATCACCAAGGCCGAGCGACTCATCGCCATCGTTGTCCTCTGTGCAGCACTCGGCACGGCGACCATCTTCCCTGAACACCCTCACGAAGAGGGGCGCGTCGCTGTCGTACTTGAAGTGGAGGGCACACCGCCTGCCCAGCCAGCGCGGGCTGGCAAACGTCTGCCAGCCTCGGGCCAGGACCGCGTTGCACGCGGCGGAGATCTCCACGGCGACCCATGAAGCCCTGGTGTAGCAACCGTCCGACTGCAGCCAGTGACCGCCTGGACCTGCGGACGGCATTTCGCCGACCAAGAACCGCGGGAGCTGAAGCCAGGTGCCAGCGGGGTTCTCTAACCACACGATGAACTCCGGCATGACCTCCACCGAGTGGAAGCGCGACAGGGGAGGGCGCGCAACCATGACGCGCCTGACCTCATTAAGATGGCTGCCACGACCTGGGCGGCCGCCACAACGCGAAGAGGCGCCACCGCGGCTGTGAGGGGCCGTGGCAGGGGTCGCCACATGCTTGCAGGGGTGACCGCGCCCCCTCTTGGGCGGCGGTGAGCCAAGCCCCTCCTTGCGAGCTTTCCCCTTCTCTGCGGCTGAAAGCCTCTTCAGAGGCGCCATGAGCATCGCTGCAAGGAGTGGAGCAAGGAAGAAGAAGAAGCGGGAGAAGCGAGGAAGAGACGGGTTATGGGGGCTCCACCCCCACTTCCCATTTATAGCCAAGGGGAGGCCATCCGCCGACCTCCAAAATCTAAGGTAATAATGATCTTTTTCCTGCATGCAGCAAGGAATCATCAAGTCGGGCAATTGCTGAGTCTGCATGGGGAAGCGGAGACGCCCACGTCCAATCAGTCGCCACATCTCGACCAAGGCCGCAGGCTGTTGGGGCCCGCGGCGCTCCGTACTTGCCCTTTGGCTTCACCTCGAAGCCAAGCCCGAGCGTGCCTTGGGCCCGGGGGCTACTGTTAGTGTTCTAGGAACGGGGGTCCCCAGACATGCCTGCCTATGGCCCGCGACTCGGCTCCTCCAGTGGCTCCGTACGGCCCATCTTCACCAGCAAACACCCAAGAGCCTCACGAGCGGCCAAGCCTCGCGAGGCGACGGTGCAATACCTCCTCAGGGGTGGACTCACCAGGCAGCCTCGCGAGGGGCGGAGAGATCAAGGCAAGGCAAACCTCGCGAGGTTCCAATGAAGACATGACGATAAAGGCCAAGCAGGCGCCAGGCGGGTGCCAGCAAGCGCAGTGTCCTTGCTTCCTCTTTGGTGCTAAGGAGGCAAGCGCAGCCGAGGAGTTCTAAGGCATCAGGCAAAGGTTTCCATATCGGTGCAACAAGACCAAGACCAGCAGGACGGCAGGACGGAGGTTACCGTGGAGCCCAAGACGGCGTCACCACAAGAGCCTTTGGCAGGCGAAGACTACTTTTGTCAGGATAACTTGTACTAGTTGTCTCCCTTTGAATTTGGCCATTGTGGGATCCCTTCCCGCTCAATATTTGGGAAGAGGACCAGGTCCTCTATAAATAGGAGTAGCCACCATCATAGTAGGGGAGAGGGGTCTGGAAGAGAGAGGATCCAGGTCTTCCTCAAACACACAAATTCATGAAGCACAAGAACACCTCTCCTCAGGAGGTTGTTCTTCCCTTGTAACTGTTCATCTTCAGCCCATGAGGCAATCCACCACACCACACTCGAGTAGGGTATTACACCACAACGGTGGCCCAAACCAGTGTAAATCTTGTGTCTCCTATTCTTTGGGTCTGAAAAGCTAGGCCCTGGGAACGTTGAGTGTGCGAGCTAGAGAGGGGGGAGATCTTCGTGCGCACCCCAGTGTTCAAAACTCAAGGATTTCACCGGAACCCGAAATCCGACATAAACCTAGCTAGTTCTCTATGAAAGCCCTAAGCAAATTTTTGCGCTGGCCTATATAATTAACCTAATGAAACTGGTTAACCTAAATAGTTCTCTGTCAAAGCCCAAACTAATTTCTTGCACTAACCTGCATAATTACCCTAATTAAACTAGTTAACTTAGCTAGCTACTTCTATGTCCAATGTTTGTGCTATGCATGAGAGAGAGGAGGGGTGGGGGCTTACAAAGGATGGCTCCGGTGGTGGCGAGGGAGGCAGGGGCATCTCCGATGACGGCGAGGGAGGCAGTTGTGGTGAGGGAGGCAGGGGCGTCGAGGGTGGCTCTGGTGGCGCCGAGGGCGTCTACGGTGGCGTTGGGGGTGGCTCCGGTGGCGTCGACGGCGCGCGGCTCTGTTGGCTCCGGGGGCGTCGATATCGGCAGGAGACGGTGGCAAAGTGGGGTGATGGCGAAGTGGGGAGACGGTGACGAATTGGGGCGAGAGATTTGGGGGGGAGGTGGTGGCCGGGGGTGGGAAACCGTGCGGGGGTTAAGTCAAACGTAGCGGTAGCACTGGAAGTACAAACGCGCTATAGCTAAGTTAGCTATAGCGCTTTTTACAAAATGCGCTAATGTTATAGCTATGTATTTTCCTTTTCTTTTTCTTATTACCTTTTCCCTTTCTATAGCGGGGCTCTAAAAAACGCGTTGCTGCTATATTATCTATAGCGCTTCTTATGAACAGACGCTACTGCTATTCCTTTCTCCTTCTTTTCTTTTTCATTTATTTTTCTTTACATTTTATTTTTTTCCTTCTAGTTTTTCTATTTCTTTCATTTTCATTTACTTTTCTATTTGGTTTTCATTTTATTTTCTTTTCATTAGCAATGGCGCTTTTCACCATGAATGTGCTGCTACAATAATCCTAGCCGTAGCGCCGTTTTTCTAAGACCGCTACTCCTATGTGTGGCCTATCGGGTTAGTAGTGGGAATTTTCGTAGTAGAACTTTTCCATAGAGACGCGCTACTGCTACATTCATATCTGTAATGCTTTTAACCTGCACGCGCTACTGCTATATAGCACTAGCGCCATTTTTTAATAAGTGCCATTCCTAAAGTTCTGTGTATAAGGTTTTCCCTAGTAGTGGTTATCTGGCTCGGGAGGTCTTGGGTCTAGACCCGAACGGAAGCCTCCGGAGGTAACGCTCCGGGCGGGTTCATCGTTGCAACAGAAGGGATCCTGAAGGGCAAAATGTCAAGAGGGGGACGCATCATGCGAGAATCCAGAAGGGCAAGGTACTTACTCGTCTAAAGCTATCCACATTCTTTGTTTCAGGGCCCATGGGTCGTCACCACGGCATCTCCCGAACCTCTTCCTATAGTGGGACACCCCGGCGTTCGGAAGGGGTACACTAAAGGATGGCACGCTGCCCCTCACGGAGGGGCGGCAGTCGCAGCCACGGACGGGGATCCCCCTGTGCTAGCTGCAGGGCTATGGCCAACCATCTCAGGAGCACTTGGTGGTGCCTACCCTCCAGCAGCCACCTCAGGAGACTTGGTGGCGCCTGCCCTCTAGTAGCCACCTCAGGAGCACTTGGTGGCGCCTGCCCCCCGCGACCATCTCAGGGGCGTGCACCATCGGGCCAACAAGCATGGGAGCCACCAAGACGGGGTTCTCGCGAGGCCCCTCGTGGCCCTCGGGGAGCAGCCCCCACTCGTTGAAGCACGGTATCTTCTCGACGAAGACCCCTCGTTCAAGCAGTTGTACAAGAGGCACCCCTCGGCAGGGAGCGCAGCCGGTGTTGGGTCACCCGTTCGGAGCTAGAGCACTGTGCGCAGCGTCTTGGAGGGAAGCGAGGGCACCTGAAACCTCATGGGATCGTTGGGGCCGGTGAAGGCCCACATCGGTTGAGAATGGCGCTGGAGCGAGGCAATGCGCTGCCGGACGAACTCCCTCACCACCATTAACACCGTCACCCCTGCCTCCTTCAACTTGGCTAGCCTGGAAAGGAGACACACGAGCCGCCTGTCGACAAGCTCCACATGTCCCCAGCCAGAGCTCGGCTCAGCCGGCACCCGCGGGAGGAGGAGAAGGGGGTTGCGCACAGTGGCCTCCACATACACCCATTGCTTCCGGAACCCCTTCACATCCGGGCGGAGCGTGAAGTCGATGCTGGAACCTGCTATCGCAGCCACTGCCTGGAACGACACGCACCCCGAGTGCTGTCTGTTATCGACCAGGTGGAGTGAGAAGAACTGGCGGAACAAGGCCACATATTGGGCAATCCCCACGAGGGCCTTGCACAGGAAGGCGAAAGCAGAGAGGAAAACGATGGATCCGGAGTCCAGATGCAGCGCCTGGATCTGATAATGTTAGAGAATGGCATTGAAGAAATCAGAGAAAGGGGGGACCAGACCGGCCAGGAGGGTATGGAGGTGAAGGGGGATTTTAGTGACCCCCATGTTGACTAAGGCTCGGGAGGCAGGCCAGGCAATTGTCTCCTTCCACTCATTGGAATCAGCGGCGAGGGCCTGCCAGACCTTGTCCAGCCCCTCTTGGTTGATCACCATGGACCGGTCCAGCACCAGTTCTGACCATGGTGAAGGCTCCGCGAGCGCGCGGGTTTCCCATTCTTCGCCGACCTGGGAGCCATGAAGGTGAAAGTGGATTGGCTCTGGTGCCGAATATGGAGAAGAAAGCGCAAGCTCGCAGGAAACACGAGGTGCAGAGGACGAGCACGGCGGGCTATGATGGTTGGGCCATGTTTGATAGGCAGTTGTCAAGTTGGGTAGTTGCCGAGGCAAAGTCAGGCGGTTCCCATCAAGCGCCATGCATCGACCAGCCCGCAGGCGATTGGGGGCCGCAGCTCTTTGCCCTTGCCCTTAAGCTTCACCTCGAAGCCAAGTCCGCGCGCACCATGGGCTCGGGGACTACTATCAACGTTCTGGGAACCAGGGTACCCAGACTTGCCTACCAGTAGCCCACGGCGTGGCTCCATCAACAGCCTGGTACGACCCATCTTCAGCATCGACAAGACAAGACCCTCGCGAGTGTTGGGGAACGTAGTATTTCAAAGAAAATTCCTACGCACACGCAAGATCCATCTAGGTGATGCATAGCAACGAGAGGGGAGAGTGTGTCCATGTACCCACGTAGACTGAAAGCAGAAGCGTTTAGTAACGCGGTTGATGTAATCGAACGTCTTCGCGGACCAACCGATCCATGTACCGAACGCACGACATCTCCGCGATCTGCACACGTTCAGCTCGGTGACTTCCCTCGTACTCTTGATCCAGCTGAGGCTGAGGGAGAGTTTTTTCAGCACGATCGCATGATGATGGTGATGATGAAATTACCCGCGCAGGGCTTCGCCTAAGCACTACTACAATATGACTGAGGTGGAAATCTGTGGAGGGGGGCACCACACATAGCTAAGGCAACTACCAACTTGTGTGTTCTAGGGTGCCCCCTGCCCCCGTATATCAAGGAGCAAGGGGGAGCCCAGCCGGCCCCTAGGGAGCGCCCCCAAGAGGGCAATCCTACTAGGACACCAAGTCCTAGTAGGAATCCACCAAGAAGGAGAGAGGGGGAAGGAAGGAAGAGGGAGAAGGCAAGGAAAGGGGGCGCGACCGCCTTCCCCTAGTCCAATTCGGATCCAAGGGGGGGCGGCCAGCCCCTACTGTCCCTTCCTCTCTTCCCACTAAGGCCCATAGGGGCCCATTAGTTCCCTCGGGGGTTCCGATAACCCCCGGCACTCTGATATATATCCGGTAAGCTCCGAAACTCATCCGGTGTCCGAATATAGTCATCCAATGTATCAATCTTTATGTCTCAACCATTTCGAGACTCCTCCTTATGTCCGTGATCACATTCGGGACTCCGAACTACCTTACGTACATCAAAACAAATAAACTCATAATACCGATCGTCATCGAACGTTAAGCGTGCGGACCCTACGAGTTCGAGAACTATGTAGACATGGCCGAGACTCACTTCCGGTCAATAACCAATAGCGGAACCTGGATGCTCATATTGGTTCCTACATATTCTACGAAGATCTTTATCGGTCAAACCGCATAAGAATATACATTGTTCCTTTTGTCATCGGTATGTTACTTGCCCGCGATTCGATCGTGGGTATCTCAATACCTATTTAAATCTCGTTACTGGCAAGTCTCTTTACTCGTTCCATAATACATCATCCCTTAACTAACTCATTAGTCACATTCCTTGCAAGGCTTATAGTGATGTGCATTGCCGAGAGGGCCCAGAGATACCTCTCCAATACACGGAGTTACAAATCCTAATCTCGATCTATGCCAACTCAAAAAACACCATTGGAGACACCTGTAGAGCATCTTTATAGTCACCCAGTTACGTTGTGATGTTTGATAGCACACTAAGTGTCCCTATGGTATTCGGGAGTTGCATAATCTCATAGTCATTGGAACATGTATAAGCTATGAAGAAAGCATTAGCAATGAACTAAACGATCATAGTGCTAAGCTAACGGATGGGTCAAGTCAATCACATCATTCTCTTATGATGTGATCCCGTTCATCAAATGACAACTCATGTCTATGGCTAGGAAACTTAACCATCTTTGATTAACGAGCTAGGCAAGTAGAGGCATACCAGTGACACTCTGTTTGTATATGTATTCACACATGTACTATGTTTTCGGTTAATAATTCTAGCATGAATAATAAACATTTATCATGATATAAGGAAATATAAATAACAACTTTATTATTGCCTATAGGGCATATTTCCTTCAGTCTCCCACTTGCACTAGAGTCAATAATCTAGATTACGTTGTAATGATTCTAACACCCATGGAGTCTTGGTGCTGATCATGTTTTGCTCGTGAGAGAGGCTTAGTCAACGGGTATGCAAGATTAAGTTCCGTATGTATCTTGAAAATCTCCATGTCTCCCTCCTTGACTTGATAACGGATGGAATTGAAGCGTCTCTTGATGTGCATGGTTCTCTTGTGAAATCTGGATTCCTTTGCCAAGGAAATTGCACCAGTATTGTCACAAGAGATTTTCATTGGACCCGATGCACTAGGTATGACACCTAGATCGGATATGAACTCCTTCATCCAGACTTCTTCATTTGCTGCTTCTGAAGCAACTATGTATTCCACTTCACACGTAGATCCCGCCACGACGCTTTGCTTAGAACTGCACCAACTGACAGCTCCACCATTCAATAAAAATATGTATCTAGTTTGTGACTTAGAGTCATCCGGATCAGGGTCAAAGCTTGCATCGACGTAACCGTTTACAACGAGCTCTTTGTGACCTCCATAAACGAGAAACATATCCTTGTCCTTTTTAGGTATTTCAGGATATTCTTGACCACTGTCCAGTGATCCACTCATGGATTACCTTGGTACCTACCTACTAAACTAATAGCAAGACACACATCAGGTCTAGTACACAGCATTGCATACATGATAGAACCTATGGGTGAAGCATAGGGAATGACTTTCATTTTCTCTCTATCTTCTGCAGTGGTCAGGCATTGTGTTTGACTCAACTTCACACCTTGTAACACAGGCAAGAACCCTTTCTTTGCTTGATCCAATTTGAACTTCTTCAAAACTTTATCATGGTATGTGCTTTCTGAAAGTCCAATTAAGTGTCTTGATCTATCGCTATAGATCTTGATGCCCAATATATATGGAGCTTCACCGAGGTCTTTCATTGAAAAATCCTTATTCAAGTATCTGCTATTCAAAAATTCAGTATCATTTCCGATCAACAATATGTCATCTACATATAATATCAGAAATGCTACAGAGCTCCCACTCACTTTCTTGTAAATACAGGCTTCTCCAAAAGTCTGTATAAAACAAAATGCTTTGATCACGCTATCAAAGCGTATATTCCAACTCCGAGAGGCTTGCACAAGTCCATAAATGGGTCGCTAGAGCTTGGACACTTTGTTAGCACCTTTTGGATTGACAAAACCTTCCGGTTGCATCATATACAACTATTCTTTAAGATATCCATTAAGGAATGTAGTTTTGACATCCATTTGCCAAATTTCATAATCATAAAATGTGGCAATTGCTAACATGATTCAGACATACTTAAGCATTGCTACGGGTGAGAAGGTCTCATCGCAGTCAACTCATTGAACTAGTCGAAAAGATTTTGCAACAAGTCGAGCTTTGTAGGCAGTAACATTACCGTCAGCATCAGTCTTCTTATTGAAGATCCATTTATTCTCTATGGCTTGCCGATCATCGGGCAAGTCAACCGAAGTCCACACTTTGTTCTCGTACATGGATCACATCTCAGATTTCATGGCCTCAAGCCATTTTGCGGAATCTGGGCTCATCATTGCTTCCTCCTAGTTCATAGGTCCGTCATGGTCAAGTAACATGACCTCCAGAACAGGATTATCGTACCACTCTGGTGCAGATCTTACTCTGGTTGACCTACGAGGTTCGGTAGTAACTTGATCAGAAGTTTCATGATCATCATCATTAGCTTCTTCACTTACTAGCGAAGGAGTCACTAGAACTGAATTCTGTGATGAACTACTTTCCAATAAGGGAGCAGGTACAGTTACCTCATCAAGTTCAACTTTACTCCCACTCACTTTTTTCGAGAGAAACTCCTTCTCTAGAAAGGATCCATTGTTAGCAACGAATATGTTGCCTTCTGATCTGTGATAGAAGGTGTACCCAACAGTATCCTTTGGGTATCATATGAAGACACATTTCTCTGATTTGGGTTCGAGCTTATCACGTTGAAGCTTTTTCACATAAGCACCACAGCCCCAAACTTTAAGAAACAACAACTTGGGTTTTTTGTCAAACCACAGTTCATAAGGTGTCGTCTCAACGGTTTTCGATGGTGCCCTATTTAACGTGAATGCAGCCATCTCTAAAGCATAACCCCAAAATGGTAGAGGTAAATCAGTAAGAGATAGCATAGATCGCACCATATCTAATAAAGGGCGGTTACGACGTTCGGACACACCATTACGCTGCGGTGTTCCAGGTGGCGTGAGTTGCGAAACTATTTTGCATTGTTTTAAACAAAGACCAAACTCGTAACTCAAATATTCTCCTCCACTATCACATTGTAGAAACTTAATTTTCTTGTTACGGTGATTTTCCACTTCACTGTGAAATTCTTTGAACTTTTCAAATGTTTCATACTGATGTTTCATCAAGTAGATATACCCATATCTTCTCAAATCATCTGTGAAGGTTAGAAAATAACGATACTCGCCGCGAGGATCAACACTCATCGGACCGCATACATAAGTATGTATTATTTCCAATAAGTCCGTTGCTCGCTCCATTGTTCCGGAGAATGGAGTCTTAGTCATCTTGGCCAGGAGGCATGGTTCGCAAGCATCAAGTGATTCATAATCAAGTGATTCCAAAAGCCCATCAGCATGGAGTTTCTTCATACGCTTTACACCAATATGACCTAAATGGCAGTGCCACAAATAAGTTGCACTATCATTATTAAGCTTATATCTTTTGGCTTAAATACTAAGAACATGTGTATCACCAATATCCATATTTAGTAAAAATAGACCACTCATCAAGGGTGCATGACCATAAAATATATTATCCATATAAAGAGAACAACCATTATTCTCTAATTTAAATGAATAATCGTCTCGCATCAAAAAAGATCTAGATATAATGTTCATGCTTAACGCTGGCACCAAATAACAAGTATTCAGGTCCAAAACTAATCTCGAAGGTAGATGTAGAGGTACCGTGCCAAGGGCGATCACATCGACTTTGGAACCATTTCCCACGCGCATTGTCACCTCGTCCTTAGCCAATCTTCCCTTAATCCGTAGCCCCTGTTTCAAGATGCAAATATTAGCAACAGAACCATTATCAAATACCTAGGCGCTACTGCGAGCATTAGTAAGGTACACGTCAATAACATGTATATGAAATATGCCTTCGCTTTGCCATCCTTCTGCTCCGCCAAATACTTGGGGCAGTTCCGCTTCCAGTGACCAGTCCCTTTGCAGTAGAAGCACTCAGTCTAAGGCTTAGGTCCAGACTTGGGCTTCTTCACTTGAGCAAAAACTTGCTTGCCGTTCTTCTTGAAGTTCCCCTTCTTCCCTCTACCCTTTTTCTTGAAACTGGTGGTCTTGTTGACCATCAACAGTTGATGCTCCTTCTTGATTTCTACCTCCGTAGCCTTTAGCACTGCCAAGAGCTTGGGAATAGTATTATCCATCCCTTGCATATTATAGTTCATCACGAAGCTCTTGTAGCTTGGTGGCAGTGATTGAAGAACTCTGTCAATGATACTATCAACTAGAAGATTAACTCCCAGCTGAGTTAAGTGATTGTGTTACCCAGACATTCTGAGTATATGTTCATTGACAGAACTATTCTCCTCCATTTTGCACCTGTAGAACTTATTGGAGACTTCATATCTCACATTCCGGGCATTTGCTTGAAATATTAACTTCAACTCCTGGAACATATCATATGCTCCATGACGTTCAAAACATCGTTGATGTCCCAGTTCTAAGCTGTAAAGCATGGCACACTGAATTATCGAGTAGTCATCAGCTTTGCTCTGCCAGGTGCTCATAACATCTGGACTTGCTCCTGTAGCGGGTTTGGCACCTAGCGGTGCTTCCAGGACATAATTCTTCTATGCAGTAATGAGGATAATCCTCAAGTTACGGACCCAGTCCGTGTAATTGCTACCATCATCTTTCAACTTAGCTTTCTCTAGGAACGCATTAAAATTCAATGGAACAACAGCACGGGCCATTTATCTACAACAACATAGACATGCAAAATACTATTAGGTACTAAGTTCATGATAAATTAAAGTTCAATTAATCATATTACTTAAGAACTTCCACTTAGATAGACATACCTCTAATCATCTAAGTGATCACACGATCCATATCAACTAAACCATGTCTGATCATCACGTGAGATGGAGTAGTTTTCAACGGTGAACATCACTTTGTTGATCATATCTACTATATGATTCATGCTCGACCTTTTGGTCTCAGTGTTCCGAGGCCATATCTGCATATGTCAGGCTCGTCAACTTTAACCCGAGTATTCTGCGTGTGCAAAACTGGCTTGCACCCATTGTATGTGATCGTAGAGCTTATCACAACCGATCATCACGTGGTGTCTCAGCATGACAAATTGTAGCAATGGTGCATACTCAGGGAGAACACTTGTACCTTGAAATTTAGTGAGAGATCATCTTATAATTCTACCGCCGAACTAAGCAAAATAAGATGCAGAAAGCACAAACATCACATGCAATCAAATAAGTGATATGATATGGCCATCGTCATCTCGTGCCTTTTGATCTCCATCTTCAAAGCATTGTCATGATCATCATCATCACTGGCTTGACACCTTGATCTCCATCGAAGCATCGTTGTCGTCTTCCCAACTATTGCTTCCACGACTATCGCTACTGCTTACTAATAAATTAAAGCAATTACATGGCGATTGCATTTCATACAATAAAGCGACAACCCTATGGCTCCTGCCAGTGGCCGATAACTGTGTTACAAAACATGATGATCTCATACGACAATTTATATAATCATGTCTTGACCATATCACATCACAACATGCCCTACAAAAACAAGTTAGACGTCCTCTACTTTGTTGTTTGCAAGTTTTACGTGGCTGCTACAGGCTTAGCAAGAACTGTTCTTACCTACTCATCAAAAACCACAATACGATATAGTGATTGCTTTTTGATATTCAGAACGAACCCAGTTCATTGAATCCGATTCAACTAAAGTTGGTAAATAGACACCCACTAGCCACCTGTGTGCGAAGCACATCGGTAGAACTAGTCTCGCGTAAGCATACGCATAATGTCGGTCTGAGCCACTTCATCCAACAATACCGCTGAATAAAGAATCAACTAGTGACGGCAAGCAATATGTGTATACCCACGCCCACAACTCCTTTGTGTTCTACTCATGTATATAACATCTACGCATAGACCTGGCTCGGATGCCACTGCTGGGGAATGTAGTATTTCAAAAAATTTGCCTATGCACACACAAGATCCATCTAGGTGATGCATAGCAACGAGAGGGGAGGGTGTGTCCACGTACCCTCGTAGACTAAAAGCGGAAGCGTTTAGTAATGCGGTTGATGTAGTCGAACGTCTTCATGATCCAACCGATCCAAGTACCGAACGCACGGCACCTCCACGTTCTGCACACATTCAGCTCGGTGACGTCCCTCGTACTATTGATCCAGCTAAAGCCGAGGGAGAGTTTTGTCTGCATGACAGCGTGATGACGGTGATGATGATGTCACTAGCGCAGGGCTTCACCTAAGTACTACAACGATATGACCGAGGTGGAAATATGTGGAGGGGGCACCGCACACGGCTAAGACAACTATTAACTTGTGTGTTCTAGGGTGCCCCCTGCCACCGATCCAAGAGGGGAATCCTACTAGTACTCAAGTCCTAGTAGGAATCCACCAAGAGGGAGAGAGGGGGAAGGAAGGAAAATGGGGAAGGGAAGGAAAGGGGGGTGCCGCCCCCTTCCCCTAGTCCAATTCGGATCCAAGGGGGGGCGGCCAGCCCCTCCTGGGCCATCCTCTCTTCCCACTTAGGCCCATAGAGGCCCATTAGTTCCCCCGGGGGTTCTGATAACCCCCCGGCACTCCGATATGTACCCGGTAAGCTCCGAAACACATCCAGTATCCGAATATACTCATCCAATATATCAATCTTTATGTCTCGACAATTTTGAGACACCTCGTCATGTCCATGAACACATCTGGGACTCTGAACTACCTTCGGTGCATCAAACACATAAACTCATAATATCGATCGTCATCGAACGTTAAGCATGCTGAGCCTATGGGTTCCAGAACTATGTAGACATGATCGAGACTCACTTCGGGTCAATAACCACTAGCGGAACCAGGATGCTCATATTGGTTCCTACATAGTCTACGAAGATCTTTATCGGTCAAACCGCATAACAACATATGTTGTTCCTTTTGTCATCGGTATGTTACTTCCCCGAGATTCGATTGTTGGTATCTCAATACCTAGTTAAATCCCGTTACTGGCAAGTCTCTTTACTGGTTATGTAATGCATCATCCCATAACTAACCCATTAGTCACATTGCTTGCAAGGTTTATAGTGATGTGCATTACCGAGAGGGCCCAGAGATACATCTACGATACACGGAGTGACAAATCCTAATCACGATCTATGCCAACTCAACAAATACCATCGGAGACACCTGTAGAGCATCTTTATAGTCACCCAGTTACGTTGTGACGTTTGATATCACACTAAGTGTTCCTCTGGTATTCAGGAGTTGCATAATCTCATAGTCATAGGAACATGTATAAGCTATGACCAAAGCTTTAGCAATAAACGAAACGATCATAGTGCTAAGCTAACGGATGGGTCAAGTCAATCACATCATTCTCTAATGATGTGATCCCGTTCATCAAATGACAACTCATGTCTATGGCTAGGAACTCAACCATCTTTGATTAACGAGCTACTCAACTAGAGGCATACTAGTGACACTCTGTTTGTCTATGTATTCACACATGTACTAAGTTTCCTGTTCATAATTCTAGCATGAATAATAAACATTTATCATGATATAAGGAAATAGAAATAACAACTTTATTATTGCCTCTAGGTCATATTTCCTTCAGTGAGGAGCCAAGCCTCGCGAGGCGGACGACACCAAGACCTCCGGAGGGAGCAGCCTCCCTAGGCTAGCTCTTGAGGAGCGGAGATTCCTATGCAAGTGCCCACCTCGTGAGGTTTGGGTGATGCTAGCCATGATGACCAAGGCAAGGCGGGCGCCAGCGGGCATAGAGCAGCAGGTTTCCTCTTTGGTGCTAAGGAGGCAAGCGCAGGCGCCAGGTTCCAAGGACTTAGCCAATGGTTTCCATTCCCGTGCAACGAGACTAAGGACGCCAGGACGGCGGGACGGATGTTATCACCGAGCCCACCACGACGTCATGAGCAGAAGCTTTGTAGGCGAGTACTACATTTCATCAGGATAAGATGTACTATTTGTCCCCCTTCAAAATTGGCCACTGTGGGATCCCTTCCCGCCTTCGTGTTGGAGGAAGAAGACCAAGGCCACTATATATAAAGGTTAGCCACCACCATAGAAGATGATAGAGGAATCCTCAGCTCACACCCACAGAAGAACGGACCTCCTGAGGTTGTTCTTCCTCTGTACCAGTTCATCCTCAGCCCCTCACGAGGCTAATCCACCCCAAAAGCGGGAGTAGGGTCTTACATCGCAAGGTGGCTTGAACGTACCTAGGTAAACTGCTGTGTCCCTTTCCTTTCATTTTCATCGAGCTAGGCCGTGAGAGCGACAAGTTGGTTGGCTGGAGAGGTTGAGTTCTTCGCACACGCCTAGAGTTCGAACCATTCCTGCGTCTGTGGAGCCCTGAATCTGACATTGGAGAATATGTACTTTTGTATAACTCTCGTTTCAGATTCTTTGCAGGAAAACTTCTCTCCAAATAGGAAGGACCTGATGTTATCTGGGAGGTTTATCGATATAGAGCTATCAAAATAAATTATGCCGAAGGTAATAACCCATAGGTTGTCAATGGGCAGAGAATAAAATAAGATATCTCGGGTATGCCCATTAATGTTGAAAGCAATATTATGCAAACTATGACACCAGAAGAACACATAAAAGATACCATTCGGAACACTCCAGAATTGTGCAAAAAGAGGAGGTACGTGATACGGTAAGTAGACGGACTCCAAAAATCCGCAAAAATATTTTTTGTTAGTTTTGGAATATATTAAAAAGTAGGAAAATAAGAAATAGCCAGGAAGGTAACCCTGGTGAGCACAAGACACCAAGGCATGCTTGCCTTGCCAGGCGCGCCAAGGTGGTTTAACGTTGTGCCCACCTCGCGTACCTTCCGTACTCCGTTTTTATCCCGTTTGCTTGTTTCCCAAGATTAAAAAAATTATATACCCCCGAACCTATTGACCACCGTATCGCGGAGAAATCGTATGTTTTTTTCTTGCTATTTTCTAACAGATCTGAAAATATGTCATCCCAAGACTCGGAGGGCGAGAGCTATGTTGTTGATTATATCACAAACCCCAAGGCTTATGGGGATGTGGAGCACTATAGCTGGACTTCAAAGGAGGAAGAAGACTATGATCCTAAAGGGGAGGTGGAGACAAGCTCAAACTAGGATGAAGTTACATTTCCTCAACCTAGGGACATGCACGTGTCATTCAAGAAGTCAAGTCTCCCCCACAGAGCAAAAAAACCTAAGATCCGGTTTATCCCCTTTCGCCTTTTGTAGGAAAACAAGCAAGAATTATGAAAAAATACATTAGAGCTCAAGAATGAGATCTCTGATTTAAAGGATAAAAATTCCATCCTCAAGCAAAAGCTGAGGAAGAAGGTCAAACCCACTTCATCACCACCACCTCCATCTTCGTCGCCAAAAGAGACTTGAGTATAGGGTATGGGCACTCCCCTTGGATTGTGCCAAGCTTGGGGGAGGCGGCCCGGTATCGTATCACCTCCACTATCTTTTGCCTTTACTTATCTCGGTTCGATCATTAGAAATCTTTTGCTTTAGTTGAATAAAAGTTTATTTCAATCCTTTCTTTTCAAGTGCTTACTTAGTGTTCTATCCTTGTAATCGGGTGCTAGATATATAATAAAGTTTATTTTGAGTTTTGCTTTCTTTACTTTCATGTTCAATAAAAATAAAGGAAAAAAATAAAAAAGATCATACGATAATATAATGGTAAGTAATGACATCACATAAGGAAGTGTATACGTAGAAAATTTTATTGGAGATTTACAAACAAAGCATTGGTCAATGGTGCAATTCATGAAAGAATGAATAAGGGAAGAGAAGATTAATATGCAAATACACTATCTTGGACATATTTTATTATTGTGAGCCCCCATCAAAATATTATATTGCCAAATTTGTTGATGTTGGACAAGGAAGACAATGTAATGATTTATGTTTGTTCAAATTCACATAGAAGTTATATTTTCATAGATCCTTTAACATGTGGTGCCGTCTCCCATATTTGGTAGCCAAAAATTCCGCACTAACTAGAGATACTACTTGTGCATCCAAAACCCTCAACCCAAATCTTATTTTGAGAGTCCGCCATACCTACCTATGGATTGAGTAAGATCCTTCAAGTAAGTTGTCATCGATACAATAAGGCAATAAAAATTGCTTCTAGAAGTGTTGGATCATTTAGTGTAAGAGAAAATAGAGTGTTGTACGAACTTGTGATGGCAAAGAATAAAAGCGACAGATTGCATAATAAAGGTTGCTATCATAAGGGGCAATATAACGTGGCGTGCTTTTACACTAAGAGATTGAGCATACAAACAAGTAAGTGCATGCCAACCTCTGCATCCTTCTGCGATGGGCCTATATTTTACTTTTATGAATTTACTTTTATGTAGAGTCAAAGTTTTCTTCTCTATTCTTTATTATTATTCTGTTTTGGCAAGTGCCATGTCACTACTAGGGAAAACCCTAGTAGTAGCGCTTGAAATATGGATAGCAGTAGTGCTGGGCCCAGCGCTACTACTAAGGTGCTACAGCTAACTAGTAGTAGTAGTGCTGGAAAGGGAGCGCTACTGCTATACCTAGTTAGTAGTAGTGCTTTCCATTGGACAGTGCTACTTCTACTTGTAAGTAGCAGTAGAGCTTGTTCTAAAAAGCGCTGCTGCTAAATTTTCCTGTATTTTTCAAAATACAGCTTATTTTCATTGTGTGGTTTTATATATAGTACTTTCATCATATGATTTTATGACCATGATTACTTATTATATATAATAGTGGGTGAAATGAACTTGGAGTAGATTCAAGTGGAGGCAACATGTGGTGCATGTCGAAAGTACTACTCTAGTCCAAACATGATCTAGTTTGGATTAGTAGTACTATCCATGTGCACCACATGTTGGCTTCACTTGAATCTAATCCAGGTTCATTTCACCCACTGTTATATATATAATAAGTAATCATGCTCATATAACAACTTAGCATCATGCATCATCGATCATAACAATAAATAACTCATCATTGGTATCATAATAACAAGCCATACTCATCATCATCGATCATACAACTTCTACTCGATACCACATCATCATCATAGTCAACTAACCAATCCTACTTAGTTGTTCTTAGCACATGATCATGAGTATTATTAACTAGGACCTACTACCTTCTCTTAGGTAAAATAGCATAAAACAAGATAGGCCCTAACAATCCATTATGGAGAATGGAGACTATCATGTCTTCAATTCTTGCCTTTCGGACAATGTTTCTTCCAAGTACCTCCTTACGACTGTCCATACATTTTTTCCATTCTGGGATTTTCATGTCTCCACTTCTTTTAGAAATCCAATATGGACAGTTGAGATTCGTAGGATGACCTAGGCGTATGTTCAAAACATCAAGAGGACCATTCTGATACATCAGATGAGGCACACAATCATTCGGGATTTTCTGTTGAAAAAC
Source organism: Triticum urartu (assembly GCF_003073215.2). NCBI lineage: Eukaryota > Viridiplantae > Streptophyta > Magnoliopsida > Poales > Poaceae > Triticum > Triticum urartu. The sequence goes on from NC_053027.1 coordinate 318,867,728, forward strand.
ATAGTAATAACTTCATAGTTAGCAATGTAGTTAAGATTTAGAAGAATTTGTGCAAAAGATGCACCGATGTCGTAATACTAAAAAATCTTACCATGGCATCTCCATGGATGTTACCATAGTTCAACACGTTCACTACTGGAACGTATTGACCATAATGTGGAGGAGTTTTATAATAGATATTGTAATTCTCAAGATTAGTACAAAATGCGACCAGATGATTTTTCTCCTGATAAGTTAACTCAGAGTCATCGGTGTAGTAGGTTCTGTCTACCATGTTCTGCACATTGTTTGAAATAAGCTGTCAACGGAAATAAGTTGTCAACTATTTTGAAATGAACAATTTAAATTAGTTAATAACTATGTTTGAGAAACTCACATAGCGGTAGAATTGGAAGCGTATCTACAAGGACCCAAATGTCCATATTGTCTTGGTCGATGTCAGGATCACCAAGATCCATGGTGACAAGCATACCCTCATAAAAATCAAACATCTTGCAAAGTGCTTCCCAATTTTTGCAACTAAAATGGGTTACGCTCTCATAATTATACAGATTTACTTCAAAATCCATATCATGATGGCTCCTTAGGTGAATTTTCTTTGTTTCAAAATTTTCATGGTCTTCAAAACCCATCCTCTCCAAGACATAGCATCTTGCATAGCATGGGATAAGCTACACAAATTGTAAAAGATGAAAATTACATGTTGAAATAGTTGAATTCATGCTTAATTACGAAAAAAAACTTTTTGTCGTTGCGTACTGTTTCAACATCGAAGGTCTCCTGGAGCTTAATGCTGAAGCGCCGATCTTCGTCCAGGTGAGGCCTGTCGCACAGACCTCGGTCGTCATTGCACCAGCTGCACTCCCCTGGGAGACTTTCGTCATCCGATGACGACATTTTCTACGTTCATAATTCAAAAATTAACTTGTACAATTCAATATATGTACTATAAAAATTAAATTAAATCATCAATATTCATCACGGGATGACTATCGGTCTGCCGAGTCTATATGGCGGAGACTCTCCCTCACTGATTCCTCTATGACATTTGTGACCATCGGTGATGGTCATTACTCCTCCTTCCCCTAGTTCATAACAATGGTCTAGCACAAGGAGAAGAGGAGAAACGACCCCCATGACAACAGTCAGGATTCTTTGTCCTCTCTCATATATGGTGGATACACTCCCTCATAGATTTTTTGACCATCCGTGATGGTCATTATTCCTCCTTCCCCTAGTGCATAACAAAGATCTAGCACAAGGAGAAGAAGGAAAAACGACCCCCCCGACAACAGTCGGGCTTCTTCGTCCTCTCTCATATATGGTGGATACACTCCCTCACGGATTTTTCGACCATCCGTGATGGAGCCTCGACAGACTTAAAGTCAACCCAAAATGTCGTTTAATTATTTTTCGAGAAAATCCAGGGCACTTGATATTTCCTATATATTCTAGCACAAGTCATGCTAGAATTCACGGAAAAAATACGGCATGACCTTTTCTAAAAAAGGACATATCGAGCGCTTGAAATTTTCCGGAACGGAAAGTAATCAACATAGCTGGACACTATAGGAGGTGTAACATGCAAACATGGCCGGCCACTTGGGCAAGCACATATCCTACTTGAGCAACACAAGATATACATGTTTATATCTACATCATATGAGCATTCAAACTTGATGGAGTAGTTTTCCAATTTGAGCATTCAATAAGCAAAACCAAATTGTAAAATAAATTAGTATTCAAATTAGCATTCATTCAATAAGCAAAACTAAACCATCTCTTTTGTCCGTACATCGTCGAATATTATCACTTGTAGATGTCGAATAGTATCATACATATAACGTCACTAATACATCTAAAACTGTAGCGAACGATGGGTATCGGCGCGGGCAGTGGACACCCAAAGAGAAGGAACCATCACAGGATCACAGCTCCAGTGAGATAGCTGAAGAACCTCCCAGGTATTGGAGAACCTGCCCTCCAACGTAACCATGTAGCGACGGACGTCCTCGTCCTCCTCGCTGACACGGTGACGTACCACCTCCACGGGGTCCTCAAGCCTCCGCACCGTCACTGGCCCACCCGACCGCCACCAAAGAAGGTTCGGGTCAACGATGGTTTGGCTCCTCACCAAGCTACGCCCTCCTGGAAGGTAGCACCTCCCAGTACCAGCCCGACGGAGCCCAATCCCGGACATGGCTCCTCACCAAGCCAAGGCCTCCTCCGCCGAGTCGACGACGAGGATGCGGGATAGGCATCGTCGGCGTCGATGTGGGAATAATTATTTTAACTAAAAAATAAACTAGTTCTATTAATTTTCTTACTAAAAATAAAGTAGTTCTATAGTAAAATTTTAATTAGATCATCAAATCTCATATACCTAAATTTTCGTCCTAAAAATAAGCTAGTTTTATTAATTCAACTAGTTCAACTAAGCACTTACTATAAATAAAATAAACAAGTACTTACTAAAAATAAACTAGTTTAACTAGTTCTATTAATTTTCTAACTAATTCTATTAAACACTTACTAAAAAATAGTAAAAAAAACTATATTGAATTTTTTCTATAAACTAAACACCACTGCTCCAAATTAGCATCTACTTAATTAGTTACTTAACCTACTTCCCTAACTAAAAAACACCTAAGTTAAATAACTAAATTCACCTAAGTTACTTAACCTAATGAACTAAATGGAGGGAGCAGGAGTAACTCATGGCGGTGGAGGAGGCCGGCGCGGGGAGGAGGCCGGCGGGGGAGCAGAGCCGGCGCGGGCGAGGGTGGCCGGCGGGGGAGGAGGCCGGCGCGGGGGAGGGTGGCCGGCGGGGGAGCAGAGCTGGCGCGAGCGAGGGCGGCCGACGGGAGATCTCTGGCGCGTGGGACGGCGGTGCGCGGGGGAGGGCGGCGGTGACGACGGCAGAGAGAGGCAAGTGAGTGTGTGAGGGCGGGGGAGCGAGAGACAGAGGTCGAGCGCGGGCCATTGGACTAGATAAAGAGCCCCTAGTAGTAGCGCTTATTTGTAGAAAGCGCTACTGCTACGTTCGGTAGCAGTAGCGCTTCATACATAAAAGTGCTACTACTATGCCTGGCCTGCCGGCAATGGCCTGGCAATTGTAGTAGTAGCATTTTTTACTAAAACAACACTACTCGTAAGTGCATAGTAGTATAAAAAGCTCTACTGATAAGTAGTAGGAGCGCTTTATTATAAAAAGCGCTACTACTATGCTACTGTCTATAAGCATTTTCCTAGTAGTGTGTGGTGAGGAAAGACCTAGGAACATATATCCAGTGAATATGTTGGAACACAAAATTATAAGCCCCTATATTTCTCTGTGTCCGGTTGAATCTTTTTTGCTCATGTGTATGCGGTGAGTGTTAGCAATCATACAAGACTATATGATGGTTGAGTATGTGGACTTGCCAAAAGGCTCTGATACGTGACCCTTCCTGAAAAGATGATGAATTGTAGTTGCAATGTTGACTGAGAACATAGTTTGTTGATTTTCAATAGAGTTTATGCTTTATACTTCGATGTTGTAATGAATTGTTACCAGTTCATGAGAAGTCTATCATAAAAGTTATGTGATAAAAGTTCTATAATAAAGTGTGTTGTTGTTATAATAATATATGCTTCTATGTCCGTATTTTTTATCGACACCTCTCTCTCTCTCTAAGCATGTGGACATGTTTTTCGACTTTGGTTTTCGGTTGAGGAAAAGCGAAGTCTAAGCTTGGGGGGTGTGACAGCCTGGTTTTTGCCCCTCTTATCTGCTTGAATTTTCATTTAAAATTTTTCTGAAAATTTGAATTCTTGAATCTTTTCATATGAACTTAAACACTTGGGCATCTTTGGCTTTCACCCAAGTGCTTCACTTCCCTCCTAAATAATCAGTTCACTTCTGATCCACCCCAAAATAATCTTTGGAATATTTATCTTAAATGAAAAATATTCATTTTCTTTCAAAAACCCTAAGCCAGATCTGTTTGCTTCATAGCAACCCCAATTTTTATGGATCAGAAAAATCTGAGATAATTCACAAATATTCTGTGAACCCTAGGGCACCTTCCTGAGAAAAAATAACTCATCACTTTTTGGAATATTTTTGCTACAAAAAATCTTTTCTGTCTTGGACAGAAATGGTGGTTTCTACAACAACTACCATTTTACTAGCTCCATTTGACCTGAACTTTCTTGTGCATCTTTACCTTAGTAACTTATAGCTAGCCTCCAAACCACAGCCTCAATCTCTTAGCCATTTGACCACAGTAAATGTTCAAAGTTACTGGTTAGAAACTTACCTGGCTTGTAAAATCCTCTCTACTGCACCTGGATCCAAACCAAACCATGGTAAACTTCAAAACCACCACGAACAACATGCCAGACATGATTTTTGGACGAAGGCTGGCCTGAGGAGAGAGTCCGTGCGGTGACCACACGTGTCCATGATGCCAGGCATGCGTGTCGACGCGCTCTGGGTGCCGCTGAATGCTCTATTCGCGCGTGCTCGCTTCCCTCGCCTGCCTGAGCGTGCCAAACCGCGCCACCATCATCGTCTCGACGTCTTCAACTCCTCCCTAGCGCTCGCCAATGCTGGAGCTCGCCGCAGCGAGCACGGGCATGGTCCGGCCAACGCCACAGTGCGCTCTACACTATGCTCGTCTCCTTCCTCTTGATCCTGTGCTCGTCTCCTTCCGACCACAGTGGCTGCGTGACCTCCGTCGCCTTCTCCCCCTCACTGACGCCGCTCGTCGCCGGGCGCCGTGGATAGGTGTCCACCAGTGGAGCCCAAAGCCCCCTCGCCGCTCGCCTACAAATAAGGCCACCACCAGTCTCCTCGAGCCTCATCCAGCACTCCCACACACTCCACGACTGCGTAGGAAGCCGTAGCCCGGCCGGGCAGGCCTCGGGCCGTCGTCGCCGAGCTCGAGCTCATCGGCGATCCCCTCTGAACGCCGCGGGAGCTCTAGCCCCTCCCAGGCCAGGGCAACCTCTCCAGGGCTTCCGCCTCTCTCCTGTGAGTCCGTCTCTTCCGCTTGGAGCCCCTGCAGTGGCCTCCGTTCGCCGTCTTCCTCAACTCCGGCAACCTCCGCGTACTGCCTCCGCTTGCGAGCTTGTTTCCGACGCCGTCTGACCACCCCTAGCCACGCTACAGGTACGGGTAGGTGCACCATCGTCCCCTCTCTCATTCCCTCCGTCTCGTTTGGGCCAAGGAGCCCTCGTCGCCGGCAAGAGCTCCGGCGAAGCCGCGACCTTCTCTGTTTCTTTCTCCCCCCACCTGACTAGCGGGGCCCGCTAGTCAGGCACTCTGTACGCGCGCGAAGCGGTACGAGTGGTGGTGCCCCTGGGCTTTAAGCCTTCGACGTCACCCCCCAGTCTATTTCTTTTTATTCAAATACATTTGAATTTACAGAACACTTCAAACAGTTATAACTCGTCAACCATAAGTCCAAATGAATTGATTCTTTTTGCATTGTGTTCTTTGATAAGAAATCTAGCAGCTCAGCAAAGATGAGATTTTTTCTGAGCTGTTTAGAATTTCTGGTGATTTTCAGAAGTGTTCTTGATATTTGCTTTTTGTGTTTAAATTTATTTTCAGAGGGTGAGGCTTGTCTTGAGGATCACCAAAAGGCTTGTGAACCTCATCTGCACTAAGGCAAGCCACAGCAACATTTTCATGGTGTCATTTCAATATTTGTGATTTTATTACTTGAATGAAATGATTAATCCATGCATTTAAATAATTATTGAGTTATTTGTATTCTGTTAAATATTGGTTAGTTGTTATGCTTGATTTACGGAATGTTTGAAACTAGTTTAGTGGATAAAGAAAATTAAGATTTATTTGGTGATGGGAGAAATAATTTTGTTATGCATGGTAGTAATTATTTAAAGTTTTGTTTTTGCCTTCATAAATTGATAAAAATTTGTTAGAAAATATTCTGTTAAAAACTTGTTTAATCATACTACTTGCCTTACGGAATGTTTGAACCCGACTTAGTGATAAAGAAATTAAGATTTGTTGATAGTGAAATCTTTTTGTCAAGCATATGAGAAATTTATCGGAGTTACTTTCTTGCGTAAGAAATAATAAAACTTGTTGCAGAATATTTTGGCTAAGTTGTGAGTCATTTTGAGCAGTGGAGTAATATGAGTTGTTGAGGTTTATGCTTGGTGGGTATAGGGATGACATCGGTCATTTTTATCACTATATGATGTATGGGTTGTTTTGCATTTCATGGCATGCTATGACACCGGTCATTTTTAGTTTAAAGTTGAACATGAATATAACTCAACTTGAATATACCGTTGACTGGGTCATGGTGTCGCTGAATCGAGTTTCTTTCTAGTGCAACCACATTTGCCTCTGTGGGAAGGCCTTGATTTGGTGCGTCCAACTAGGGAAGGTTATGCCGTGCTTGCCCTGGCCCGGTAAGCAGGCATAATCTTGTGTGCTCGTTGATGAGATTATGGTACCGAGTCCCCGAGTGGGAGTGTTTTGATCACAACGGTGGTCGGGGTGTCTTTGGTAGACACGGGGCCACCCAGGACCAGCCCGTTGGGGATTTGGGTCGGAGTGGCCGGGAGAGTGTTGTGGCAATGGAAGGGTTTTGTCGGAATGCCATTGGTCCACCCGAATGGGAGTGTGAGGCCATGCGTTCCGAGGTGTGCGTACCGTGTGCTACATCTACAGAGTGTGTAATCTATCGATAGCCGAGTCCACTGTCATGGACACCTCGTAGTAGGTCCCACCATGAGTCATTGTTTAATAAAAATTGCACACTAAGCTATGAACTTTGCATTGTTGATGGATGGCAGAAAGTCCATCGAGGTATTTGGGACCAAATGATGGTCGTGGTTGTGATCGCCGTAAGGAGCACGAGCTGTTCTTGAGAGAGACCACTTTGGTGGTGTGTTTGTGATCCAGAGATGATCACAGTTGGTAAGCTATCCCGAGGGACGTTCGAGCATGATCACATCATGTTGACATATAGTGTTGCATTCTTAATAATTGGTTAAATATCATGTTATTGTTTGCCATTATGATTATTCCTGTTGTGAGCTTGCAAGTACATTCAATGTACTGACCTAGCGTGTCATGCCAGATTTCAGGAAAGTATCTTTGGAGAGGAGCGCTGGTCGAGTCTAGATCGTGTCCACATCGGTGTCCCTGTGATATGGAGCTTCCCACGACGTTATTCCGCTGCCACGTAGTTGTTTGGATCGAGGCCCCTTTATGTTTACAAAATAATGTACATATTGTTCTGCCGCACCAAGTGTGCTGCTTGGCCTCGACAGCTATTGTAATGTAAACTCTGTTTCGCTAGCATCAATAAAGCGGTTGTTTTTCTGTACCAAGATGTTGTGTGTTGCCAGAAGACATGGTCTCTGGGCTGGCAATGCATGGTAAACCGGTCGCTCTGAGCCGGGGTGCCACAACGCTTGGTATCAAAGCCGCGCTGACTGTAGGCCACGCTAGACTGCGACGCATTAACTAGACGTTAGAAACGAGTTTAAGTTGAGTGCCGGTAGTAATTTGTGCTGATTGTTGCATTGCATGCATTTGTTTTATATTTTTTTATGCTAACTTGCTAATGGTTGTGGATGTAGATGGCTCTGGTGCCGTATCCGTGCCAGTTACAGCTGATGATGTACATGTCACCGCACCTCCTTCGCAATGTGTGGCGTTGGCTGTACCCTCTCGGAGACGACCCAGTCTATCGTGTGTACCGGGAGCGTCTAGCTGATTCAGTGTATGAGTATCACGCAGTGGTCACTCTGCGCACTAGTTCCGATTCCATCTCTTACACCCGCACTTCTCAGAGCGGTTATGCCTCCACCGCTTCTCAGGCTGTCCAGTTTGCTGCATTCGAGGTCCTTGTCGAGCTTTGCTACAACGAGGTCCGAATACAGAACCACCCAGGTTTCTACTGCTACCCATCTCTGCACGACAATGGTCGTGTCCGTTTTCCTCTCATTCATCCGGAGGCTGATAGTGTTGCTAGCCACCATGCTCGTTATGTCACTGCTAGCTATCTCATGATCCACGAGCTGGCTCGAGAGCTGACTCGTACCCGTACTGCCTAAGCCACTACTTTGGTCACTTCTAGATCAGCCACTACTCCGTCTTCACTGGGATTTACCCCTTATGTCCCAGTCAGTTCTAGCTCCCCTATTTCGCCGGTTACTCCCCCGAGTAGCACGGGCGTCTCGGTCGTGAATCCTCTCAGTACTCCTGCCGAGTGGGTCTCACTTCTCGCTACCTGTCGATGTCAAAACCGGCGGATCTCGAGTAGGGGGTCCCGAACTGTGCGTCTAAGGCAGATGGTAACAGGAGGCAGGGGACACGATGTTTTACCCAGGTTCGGGCCCTCTTGATGGAGGTAAAACCCTACATCCTGCTTGATTTATTCTTGATGATCTGAGTATTACAAGAGTTTATCTACCACGAGATCGGAGAGGCTAAACCCTAAAAGCTAGCCTATGGTATGATTATCTGTTGTCCTACGGACTAAAACCCTTCGGTTTATATAGACACTGGAGGGGGCTAGGGTTACACAAGGTCGGTTACAAAGGAGGAGATATCCATATCCGTACTGCCTAGCTTGAGTTCCACACCAAGTAGAGTCCTATTCGGACATGGGACGAAGTCTTCAATCTTGTATCTTCATAGTCCAACAGTCCGGCCAAAGGATATAGTCCGGCTATCCCGAGACCCCCTAATCCAGGACTTCCTCAGTAGCCCCTGAACCAGGCTTCAATGACGATGAGTCCGGCGCGCAGTGTTGTCTTCGGTATTGCAAGGCGGGTTCCTCCTCCGGATACACCACAGAAGAGTTTGAATAAAAGGATAGTGTCCGACACTGCAAAATATGTTCCACATACCACTGTAGAGAGAATAATATTTCCACAAATCTAATCTGCTGACACGTTTTGGCAACATGACATCATGCCGTGGCTCGTTGATTATTCGAACCGTTTTTCTTTAACTACCCCCGCACATAATGCGAGGCAGTTTCTTGACACGTCTTGTCAAAGGAGAGATCGTGTCCCCCTTATTACGGGATTCTCATCAATACGGGTGTGGGTAACCCAACCGTGCCATCAATTATGGCGCTTGAGGGATAAGCGAGTTTTACCAGGCTAGTGGGGGCGCATAGTTTCATCCGCCCTTATAAAGGGATAAGGTTTAACCTTTTTCTTTCCACGCCTTCTTCCTCCTTGCTCATCCGTTCTTGCGCACTCGAGCTCCAATGCCCAAGTCCAAATCCTTCCACTCAACCTTCTCCAAACATATCCGGAGCGGGAGGCAAGTGGATGGCTTCCTCCGTCATGGAGGGACACATCAAAAAGTTGCACGGAGCCAGATACTTAGCCCCGAATATCGTGCATCGGCTGCCCGCTGTAGGGAAAATCATCCCTACCCCGGAACCTCACGAGAGGGTAGTCTTCCTCCGCCACTTCCTCCGCGGACCGGGGTTTCCCCTCCATCCATTCGTCTGCGGTCTCATGTTCTACTACGGGCTGGGCTTTCATGATCTGGCCCCGAACTTCATCCTCAACATTTCGGCGTTCATCATCGTGTGTGAGGCTTTCCTCCGCATCCGGCCCCACTTCGACCTTCAATATCAAGCCGAAGGTGGTGGGAGGCCAACAAGCGGAATGCGGCGGAGCCATGGTGGGCAAGATTCCCAATGTTATATGGCTTGAAGGCTCCTTCGTGGAGACCATAAAGGGGTGGCAATCGGCGTGGTTCTACATCACCGAGCCGCGCGACACTAATTGGGTGGTGGCCCCCGAGTTTCGATCCGGAATCCCGACGCGGCTCGCCTCCTGGAAAGAGAAGGGCCTATCCTGGGGTTCATCGGTGGAGCTAGACGGACTCCAGAAATGTATCCGGAATATGGCAAGCAAGAAGCTCAAGCTTGTCAACATAGTCCAGGTCATGCTCTTCTGCCGGATCCTCCCGTGTCAACAACGGGATTTCAACTTGTGGGAGATCGACCCGGCCCAGCACCAGACTCTGAGCGAGCTCTTCGACACGACTCACAAGGACGTCTGGAGGGTGTTCAAGGGTGCTGAGGTCCCTCCCTCTCTCACCGAGGACCGCGGGCTAAGCGTGAAGCGCCTTGCGAATCCGGTAAGTTTTGTACATCTGGTAGGATTTTTACTTCCCATAGCTTAACCACGTGCGGGGTCTGAGCTCCCATGCCTTTGACATGACTGGGTGGGGGCATCGGAGAAGATCAACTGTCTGGCCCCTCTGCCCGAAGACACTGTAGACACTCTCCTAACGGAGATGCTGACTCTGGCTCCTTACAAGGTGCCAGAGAAGACCAAGAAGAAGGCCAAGGGAACCTGAAAGAGTTCCCGATGCCAGGTGGTATCGGACTCATCGTCCGATGACTCTGCGACGCACTCCTGCCACGAAGACGAGGAGGAAGATGAAGATGCTCCCCCTCCAGCTGGGGGAGACAAGAAAAGGAAGGCCACCCCAACCGGGGGGCCGAAGGGTCCAAGAAGGGAAGGACTCTCCTTCCGGACTACTCCACCACCGCCGCCGAAAATGGACATGAGTGGCTGCTCAGGGCCAAGCCCCTGGCAAAGTCGTAAGTATTCGGATACCAGAGTAACGCATAGCATACCTTTGTTGCACTGCTTCTCCTAACGCCGAATATGATTATGAAGACCGCCCCAAGCCCGTATCGACGTATCTTCGTCGGGCGACTCCTTGGACTCGTCGGATATGGATAGCAATCCACTTCCAACCGCCACCTCCCCTTGCCCTACGGACAATGCCGAGGTGTTGTCTCAAGAGGCACCAGGTCGAGGGGAGACAGTCCCGGAGGCGCCTCATGGTGACCTTCCAGACTCAGGGAGCAGAGGGGGTAAGGCTCCTGAGGGCTCCGAGTTTGGCCTTCAGCCGAACACTGCGCCGGAACCTCCAGTGTTTTCGGACTCGGGCAGGCGGTCTCCTTCCAAAAGGGTCAAGACGCCCGTGCCGGTGACCTCTGTCCATCCAGAGGCACCGGACAATCTGCTGGGAGCACTTCGCAACGCTTCCATCGCCAAAGAGCACCGCACTATTATGAGTGCGGTGATCCAGAAGGTTCAGCCGCCAAGAGTGGACTGACTGAAGCCTGTGCCAGCCTTCTAACAGGCTTTGAGGTAAGTATTTGAAATATAGGAAAAATATTACCGCATAGACAGTAGACCCTGATGCTCTGTTTGGTGTTCAAAAAGAAAAGCCGAATAGAGGATCAACTAATATCTGTAGGAGTCTAATATAAGTATGTCTATATGCGTATGCAGGCTTCGCTGCTGACCTCTGCCGCACTGACTATGGGGGTCACCGTACTGAAGCAGGACCTCGAAGGGTCCAAGAAAGAGTTCGGCCTTGCCAAGAGGCAGCTCGAGGAGAATAAAGGTAAGTAATACCTAGTCTGTAGATATGTATATTTATATATATATTAAAGGGATGCGATTGCAAAATGACAGGATCATCTTTAATTTGCCAGGGGCCATGATCGAAGTGGCAACCCTGAAGCAAGCGCTATTCGAGGCCGAAAACAAAGCGGCCCAGGAGCACACCGAGCGGGAAAAACAAGAGGCACGGGTGGGCGAGGTGCAGCAAGAGCTCCACGCTCTCGTGACGAAGCACGAGGCATTGGAGCTTGACTTGAAGACGCGAGAGTCCGAGCATGCCGCGGCCCTTGAGAGTGCAAAGAGTGCCAAGGCTGAAGCCCAAAAGGCCCTCTAGAAGATTTATGCGATGAAGAAGATAGCGGTGGGTAAGGCATTCTATATGCAAAGCAAGCATGTGAAAGTAAATTACTTGTTACTTACCCGGATCCGGAGCTCTCCAGGAGCATTCGCAGATTTGCCCCACAGCGTGTCGGATGCCGCACAGTTTTACCAGGCCGAGGAGGGAAGCTCAATGGAGAAGCTGTTCTGTTCTCAGTATACTGGTACCGAACACCCGATGCCTCTGAGCGACCAGCTAAAGCAACTGGTCGAGCTGCACAAGGCGGCCGAACAGGCCATGAAGGGCTTTATAGTTCGGATGTGGCCTGGCGACGCCCTTCCCAACAGCTACTTCGGCCTGGTGAGGCGGCTTGTGGATGCCTTCCCACGGCTGGAAGTCATCAAGCGGTCCGTCTGCATCGAAGGTGCACATCGGGCTTTCGCCCGTGCGAAGGTGCACTCGGCCAAGATGGACGCCGCGAAGCTGGTGAAGGAAGGGCCGCCGAAGGGCAAGGAGCATCGCCACCCCGAGATGTACTATGAGGGTGTCCTGAAGGGTGCCCGTCTTGTAGCGGAAGAGTGTGCGAAAGATGTAATATTTAAATAAACTTGCTCGTGTAATCCTGTATTATGAAAACTTGTTCATATGCGCTATGCAACGTTTGTTTGAATTTAAAATATTGCCTTATGTTTGGCTGTTTATCAAATCTGAGAGATGGCTAGTCTTTGGCTTCTGTCCCCACGCCACGAGTGCTGGGGTGTTCGGGATAAACCTAAGCACTCTTGTTCCCATTTTTGGGTCCTTCGAGGGAGGTGCTCAGCACAACAAACAAGGCAATCGGACTATAACGCATTACCACTCTCACTTAACCATAGAATTCTATAATTTGAAATTTCGGCGAAGCCCCTAGTATTCGGAAGGACAATTTCGGGGCGCTATACACGCCTTAAGTCGGACAGGGCCGACTCCTCGCTCTAAGCGGCATAAGTCATTAGGGACTTGAAACCTCTCGAACAGCGACCATTCTCTCGCCTTATCATGACAGACAGTTTTAGCTTTCTCTACTGAGGTGCTTAGCCCAGCAGAACCGGGGCACAATCGCAGTAGTTCTCTCAGTGCTACCTTAGCTGATATAGCGGAACGTAAGGTACCAAAACATGGGAGCCGGGCAAACCCAACTATTGACCCAAGACATGATTCGGAGCTGATGCATATAATGCTATAAGTTTGGGGTGCTGCACTGTCGAAAGTGTTCGGACTTCTCACGCCGTATTATGGGGTATGCCTAAGCCCCTAGCGTATTGGTCGTACCAGAATGTACGGGTGCTAGATGTCATGAATGAACATATATATATATATATATATATATATATATATATATAAAGGAAGAATGCAATAATAGTCTTAATGCTATGCCTTGTTTATTCAAAAAGGTGCATTAAAGCAGAATAATACAAGTAGTGCGATAAGCAAAAAGTAGGACTGTTTGACATGTTCCTTCCAAGGGCAAGCTGAGGAATAGTATTAAAGCAAATATTTCACTCGTTATCGTAATCCACCTGGGAGTTCCGTGGTGTGACGTAGCTTTCTGCCTCCTTGGTTGCTGCATCATGTTTTCGGCAATCATGCTGCCGGACAGGGTTTCCAGAGATTAAAGTCCTGAAAGAGAAAAATAACAAAGCGGGAAGCCCCTAGTGCGGTTTAAGCCGCGTCTTGGAGTGTGCCGTAGTCGTGCCCCCCTCCCACCTGTGCCCATGGTATTTTTAATGCGTAATTATGTACGCATGGCACGGATTTCGTTGTTTGGCTGGGACCGGGGTGGGGGCCGCATTGCTATGCGAGCTCGGAACATGCCAGGCGGTCCAGTTGTCGATTACTCTGGGCGCGCTTGAAGGTGTCCGGGTCCTTAATCACCGAACTAGTGGATTGCCTTAAGAGGCTGCTTTGCACTTCTGTTGCGAGGGCTGCAGTGTGCTCCTCCGTGCAGAGAGAGCGCTCTGTGTTTCCATTGACTATGATGACCCCCTGAGGTCCTGGCATCTTGAGCTTGAGATATGCATAATGCGATACCTCATTGAATCTTGTAAATGCGGTTCGCCCGAGCAGTGCATGGTAGCCACTGCGGAACGGGACTATGTCGAAGATTAACTCTTCACTTTGGAAGTTATCCGGGGATCCGAAGACAACTTTGTAGGATCGAAAGTATGTCTAGAGGGGGGTGATTAGACTACTTGACCAAATAAAAATCTAGCCTTTTCCCAATTTTAGTTCTTGGCAGATTTTAGCTATCTTAGCACAAGTAAGGAAATCTCCACACAATTCAAGCAAGCATGCAAAAGAGTATATGAGCAACGGAAAGTAAAGCATGCAACTTGCAAGGATGTAAAGGGAAGGGTTTGGAGGATTCAAACGCAATTGGAGACACAGATGTTTTTGTCGTGGTTCTGATAGGTGGTGCTGTCGTACATCCACGTTGATGGAGACTTCAACCCACGGAGGGTAACGGTTGCGCGAGTCCACGGAGGGCTCCACCCATGAAGGGTCCACGAAAAAGCAACCTTGTCTATTCCATCACGGCCGTCGCTCACGAAGGACTTGCCTCACTAGCGGTAGATCTTCACGAAGTAGGCGATCTCCTTGCCCTTACAAACTCCTTGGTTCAACTCCACAATCTTGTCGGAGGCTCCCAAGTGACACCTAGCCAATCTAGGAGACACCACTCTCCAAGAAGTAACAAATGGTGTGTTGGTGATGAACTCCTTGCTCTTGTGCTTCAAATGATAGTCTTCCCAACACTCAACTCTCTCTCAAAGGATTTGGATTTGGTGGAAAGAAGATTTGAGTGGAAAGCAACTTGGGGAAGGCTAGAGATCAAGATTCATATGGTTGGAATGGAATATCTTGACCTCAACACAAGTGTAGGTGGTTCTCTCTCAGAAAATGTGTATTGGAAGTGTAGGTGTGTTCTGATGGCTCTCTCCACGAATGAAGAGTGGGTGGAGGGGTATATATAGCCTCCACACAGAATCAAACCGTTACACACAATTTGCCAAACTCGGTGGGACCGAATGGTTAAACTCGGTCAGACCGATTCTATCGGATTTCGGGTTCCGGCAGACCCTTGAGGTTCGAACACTGGGGTGCGCGTGGAGATTTCGCCTTCTACCTACCTACACCCCTCCGCCTCGCTAAGATCTAAGCTATGGAAAGAACAGCACAAGAGACACAGGGTCTATACTGGTTCGGGCCATCGTTGTGGTGTAATACCCTACTCCAGTGTGTGGTGTGCTGGATTGCCTATTGGGCTGATGATGATGAGCAATACAAGGAAGAACAGCCTCGCGAGGGTCTGTTCTTGGCTGGGGGGATGAACTGCGAGGAGGAGTTCAGTCACCCTTCTCTCTCTCTCTCTTCTCGATTCTCTCTCTGATTTCGATCCGATCTCCGATCTCCCCTCTACCCTGTGGGTGGCTAGTCCTATTTATAGGCAAAGGCCCTGGGCCTCTTCCCAAATATTGAGCGGGAAGGGGGCCAACAATTGGCCATTTTGAAGGGGAACATCTGGTACACTTATCCTGACTAAAGTTGGTCCTTGCCTGCCAAAGGCTCTGTTGGTGACGCTGGCCTGGGCTCCACAATGACTTCCTTCCTGCCGTTGGGCCGGTCTTGGTCTCGTTGCACCGAAATGGGTGCCTTTGCTTGATGCTCTCGCCTGTGCTTGCTCCCTTTGCACCAAAGAGGAAAGGAGGACACTGCGCGGACTGGCGCCCGCCTGGCACCCTTGGTCGTCATGGCTTGCGTCACGGGCACCTCGTGAGGTACCCCGCCTTGATCTCTCCGCCTCCTCGCGAGCCAGCCTGATGAGACCGTGCCTGAGGAAGCTCCGTGTCGTCCGCCCCGCGAGGCTTGGCCCCTCGCGAGGGTCTTGGGTTTGTGTTGATGAAGACGGGCCGTGCTGGGCCCCCTTTGAGCCACGCCGCAGGCAGCAGGCAGGCAAGTCTGGGGACCCCCGTTCCCAAAACGCCGACAGTAGCCCCCGGGCCCAAGGCGCGCCCGGACTTGGCCGTGCAGGGAGGCGAAAGGGCAAGGGTGAAGCGCCGCGGGCCCTAACAGCTTGAGGCCTTGGGCGCCACGTGGCGGTTGATTGGGCGTGGGCGGCACTGTTCCCCCACGCCCCCCTTATTTTGCGCCATGCTAGGCGGACTCGTAGTCGTACACAGCCGCTCCCCTTTCTGTTGCTCGAGCGCCCTCTGTCCTTCCTCCGCTCGAACTCCAGCTTCTGTTTTCAACCCAATCTCGAACCTCCCCCCCTTCCTATCGCCATGGCTCCGACGAATAAGGGAAGAGGGAAGAAATCCATGGCTCCGCCTTGCTCGCCGCCGTTTGGCGGCCCCCGCCGAGGGCTTGGGCAAGGTCAGCTCGGCTCTGGCCACTATCTTCAACGAATGCGGGAGGACGACGTCCTGGCCCGCGCCTCACTTCTCCATCGACAGGACCGAGGTCCAGTATTTCGCCGACGCCCTGTGGGCAGGTCTGGTTCCCCCCTTGGCTGATTTCTTCAATGCCGTGCTTTCCCACTATCAGATCCACATGATGCATCTGGGTCCTGAATCCATCACCCTTCTTTCGGTCTTCGCCTTTGTTTGCAAGGCAATGATGGGCATCCTTCCTTCGGTTGCCTTGCTGCGCCACTTCTTCTCTCTGCGTCTTGTCGACCCTACCCAATGCTCGGTGTGTGTGAGCTTCACTGCCGCGTCTGAGACAGCGGCCTCAGGGATTGACTTCAGGCTCCCTCCGCCCGCGGCTAGGTTCCGCGAGCGGTGGCTGTATGTGGATGTAGGGGTGCCCAGCCCCCTGCTATCGGAGCCAACTTCGCCTGCTGTCCCCATTTCGGGCTGGGGCCAGGAGACGCTTGAGAGCCCCCGGCTCGTCTTCGTCTGGCACAGCTTCGCGTTCTTGAGGTCGCTTGGCGTGACAGCGCCCAAGGTGGTGAAGGAGTTCCTGCTACGCCGTGTTGCTCCTCTCCAACGCCACTCCCACCGGATGTGGGCCTTCAGCGGGCGTGATGATCGTATGAGGCTCTAGAAAACGGACCTGACGCCTGAAGTGCTGAGGACAGCGCTCTTGATCCTGACTGGGGACCCCAACCCTGGCAGCATCCAGCAGGGAGGGGCCTTGCTGTACCTCTGCTAGAACAGGGGCGATTTTGTGAATCAGATGCCTATCTTTGATGAGTGGGGGACGCGCCCCGCCGGCCTCCAGGGGCCTCGCAAGGACCCAGTGATGGTGGCTGCCCTTCCAGTCGGCCAAGGTGACTCTTCCTCGAGTGGCGGAGCTGGGAGGCATGAGGCGCTAGAGGCCGAGGGGGCTCCCGGCGGGGTGACAGCGCCGGGCGACGCTCATGAGGGAGCAGCTATTGGGGCCCGTGCTGCTGAGGCTGAGGGTGGCAAGTAGCGGCCCTCAGCGCCTGCGACTGAGGCCACTAAGGCTCCAGCCGCTTCTCTTGGCGAGGCGATTGGCAGCGCGCATCAGGCAAGCGCCCCTGACGCGGATCGCCTTGACGCTCCATCTTCGTCGTAGGTTGATCCCTGCGCTCAACTCTTGGGCCGCTTTCGCGTGGACTTTGAGGCCCTCCGGAAGAGAAGGGAGGCCCTGGGCAACGATTACCCTTGTCTCCTGCTGAAGCGTAGGAAGTACTTCACCACTGATGAGTAAGCCTCCTTCTTTCCCAGCTCCCGATCCTTCTATTGTTTTTACTGATCCTTGCTCCGCAGGCCCCTTCCAGCCGAGCTCGTGGAGATGGCTGAGGTGCCGTCCCCCTTGGCTTCGCCCCCTCCACCGTCCTCAAGCGCTCCGAGTAGCAGAGCCCTTGTGGTGAGGGCGATCGGAGAGGCGAACCGTCCCGAGGCGCATCGTGGCCCCGCGCACCTCGCGATCCTCCTTTGCGGGCCTTCTCGTGGCATAGCCAGCCTGCCGTGGGCTTCTTGCCTGGTCGTGGACTGCGATTGGCTGAGGCGCTCCCTGCGCTCTTCATCTGAGGACGGGCTGGCTCCAGGCCGGGCTTCTGGCGTGGCGTGCCCGGCCGTCGCGAGGGTGCCAGCCCCCAGCCCCCTGACCGGAGGGGGAGTGCTGATTCGTGGCCCCCGGCGCTTGCTTGGGGCAGATGATGGTGTGGAAGACGTGCTCGAGCGTGCCCGGGAGCGTCGCGCTCTTTGCCAGGGATTTCTTCGAAGGGTGGCTGACGCGGTGAGCCTGCTTGGTGAGGAGCTTGCTGATGAAGACGCGTGCCTTGAGGCCGAGGGCCTGCGCCTGGCTGCAGAGAGGCGCGATCTGGAGGGCTCCATCACCCTTGCGCGCCGTCAGCGTGATCTTGACGACGCAGAGGCCAAGGCGTCGCTGGTGGCCTCTCGGGAGGCCCGATCTTGGGCCGCTGAGGAGGCCCAGGAAGCTGACCAGAGGCGAGAGGCAGCGGAGGAGCGGGATCGGGAGCTCCTGGCCTGGTGCCACTCACTAGAGGAGCAAGTGGAGCTGCGTGAGGCAGCCCTCGCGTCGATGAAGGTGGCCTCTGGCGACCCAGCAGAGCTATAGAAGCGTGAGGAGGCACTGACGCTGGAAGCCGCCGAACGTACCTGCGAGTACGAGCGTATGGAGACGAGGGAGCGCTTGGTGACGTAGGCGGAGGATGATGTCGCTGCACGGGAAGCCCGTGTCCTGGAGGAGGTCGGACGTCGGGTGGTGATGGCGCGCTTGAACCTTGAGCACGAGTTCAAGGAGAGGCTGGGGTTGATCCAGGCCGAGGCTGAAGGTAGGATTGCTGCCTTGAGGGCCAAGCTGGAGGAAGCGACGCGGCGGGCCGATGCTTTTCGTGCCGCCCTTGAGGTAGCGCAAGGGGAGTCAACCACCTCCCAGGCCGAGGTGCTCCTTCTTCGCCAGCGGGTGGAGGAGGCTGAGGTCGTCGCGTGCCAGAATGCGGACGACCTTCATTTCTTCACCGACGTGGTGACGCAGCTGGAGGCGCGGTCGGTCAGGGCTGACAGGTTGGTGGAGGAGAGGAGCCGCGCCCTGCTCGGGCGCGCCTTTTCTCGTGTCTTCAGCCATCTTCGGAACATGGATCCCCACTTCGATTTCGACGCCGCCATATCCCCAGTCCCCCAGGCCGTCTGAGACGACCTGTCGCACTGGGTGGAAGACAATGTGGATACTCTTGTCAGGGCCTTCGCTTCAGACAATGACGGCGTGATCGTGGCTGCCGACGAGGGCGGTGTGGTGAACGGCCCTGCTGCCGCTGGCGGCGACGCAGACAGCGATGGCGAGTCCAGCGACGCCAGCAACGGTTCGGGTGGTGCTCCTGAGGAAGCATTGGGGGATTTATCCGACTGATTGTGCATCGTTCCTGCTTCCTTACCCTGCATGGATAGAACTCAGGTTTTGGCCTGATGGCTGTGAGAGCATTTTGGAGGGGGAGCCCCTCATGTAAAACTTGTGTTCATCGTATTAGTAGACGCTACATTGCCCATGCGCCCGTGCCAAGTGGTTGGCTTAAGCGACGCGCTGGTCGGCTAGTTTACCTTTGTCCCGTGCGGGCCCTGAGGTAGCCTGTGGGAGGCTGTGGTGTCCCGAGTGTTCCCTGATTCGAATCGTAGGATCCTGCAGTAAAAAACCCTCCTGAGAGGACGCGGCGGCGGCAGTCTGGGCTGCGCGCAAGCTAGGCCTGACCCGGCTCGCGAGGGGCTCACGAGGGGAGGCAGCTGAGGCGAAGTGGTAATCAAAACGCGAGAAATTGCTCGAACGAGACTAAGCACCCCTTCCCCGAACACACGCAAATCTCAAATTCGAATCCAACTTGAATCCAGCGGGGGAAAGTGACAACCAAAGGGAAAAGCAATGAAAGCAGACAAAAGGTCGTCCGCACCTAATCTAGTCTTGGACGTATTCTCACCAGCGCGGAGCTAAGTGCTGCCACTGGGCGTGGGAGGGAGCCAGGGCCTGAGGCCGGCACCCCTGAGACTCCGGGGCATGTACAGCCCCACTCATTATTACGTGAGAGTGTCACGGGGCGGCGAGCTTCACAGGCACTGGGCCTTCTTCACAGGTACCGGCCTTGCTTCATATCGCCAGACGAGGGCCCCGCCTTGCGCCACACTCTAGTGCCATCAACGATGACCGGAAACCAGGACGCCGCCGATGGGGTAGAGCGGTCGCCAGCGGTTCCCCCGACGACCACGGGTCCTCCGCCAGGGGCAGGCCCTGAGGCACCTCCCTAGCAGAGGGCCTACCTCCTGAGAACACCTTGCTCCGAATGCCGTGGTGGTGATGTCGGATCTTGGCCCCTCTCCTGCAGCCCCCTGCGCCCTCCTCCCGAGGGGTAGGAGACTGTGGGAGCGGGGCAGCTGCTCGCTGTGGCGACCTGCACCTCCTGCGATCCATGATTAGCGTATGCCTGCTCCTGAGGAATTAGAGGTACCCGATAATCGTTGCCTCCAGCGTGGCCAGTGGGACCGTCCCGGGGCTCCTGGAGGGCTCAGCTTCTGGCGCCTCGTCCCCCCAGCTTGGGCTGAGGAGCGAGCCTTGTTCGCCCTCAGTGAGGGTGTCCTTGGTCCATCATGAGGGGCACGTATTCTCTGGCGCCGTCATCCCGAAGGCCACGCCATAGTGCTCGCGTGCCACGCAGTCCTGCTTGACGCGCCCACCGTGGGGTGGTAGCGCGACTGGGGGCCGCAGGTTGCGTCGAGTCCTTCTTCTTCGCGCACCGGGAGCGGGGGCGGCGTCGCCGCCAGTCCGGTGCCAACAGCTTCGCCGGCGTTGGGGTAGCCTTGGAGCCCGTGGGCGCGCGTGGAGCCCCCGCGCGGGCCGCCTTGGGCTTGAGATGGGAGCTGGGTGCAGAAGGGGTGAGCCCCCGAGGCGGCGAAGTCCAGGAGCTCTGCCACCCGCCTCAGCAGCACGTCGCGGCCGCCCTCCAGCAGCCTGCACTGCAGCAGCTCTCGGGCCACCGTGAGCGCGGCCCTCGAGTTCGCCTGCTCCCGGTGGGTGGACGGTGTCGTGGTCGCGGCGTGATTGGAGGCCCTTGCTGCCGACCGCTCCTGCCGCGGTGTGAGAGCTGTCGAAGCCTGTCCGCGTCGCCCGCGGCCCGCAGCGCCCTGCGGACCGCGAGCTGCCTGGGGCACGGGGTCGCCCGAGGTGAGTGGCTCTGCGCGGGCGGGCCACACCGCCCATGGATCTGGGTTGCCTGCCTGGTCACCGGACATGGTGATGATGACGAGACGGGACACGAAGCGGTAGAAGGTGGATTCCGGCGCACCCGAGTACCTGGCGCGCCAAATGTCAGATTTCGGGTTCCGGCAGACCCTTAAGGTTTGAACACTGGGGTGCGCGCGGAGATTTCGCCTTCTACCTACCTGCACCCCTCCGCCTCGCTAAGATCTAAGCTATGGAAAGAACAGCACAAGAGACACAGGGTTTATACTGGTTCGGGCCACCGTTGTGGTGTAATACCCTACTCCAGTGTGTGGTGTGGTGGATTGCCTGTTGGGCTGATGATGATGAGCAATACAAGGAAGAACAGCCTCGCGAGGTCTGTTCTTGGCTGGGGGATGAACTAGCTAGGAGGAGTTCAGTCACCCTTCTCTCTCTCCTCTCTCTCTCTTCTCGATTCTCTCTCTGATTTCGATCCGATCTTCGATCTCCCCTCTACCCTGTGGGTGGCTAGTACTATTTATAGGCAAAGGCCCTGGGCCTCTTCCCAAATATTGAGCGGGAAGGGCGCCAACAATTGGCCATTTTGAAGGGGAACATCTGGTACACTTATCCTGACTAAAGTTGGTCCTTGCCTGCCAAAGGCTCTTGTGGTGACGCTGGCCTGGGCTCCACAATGACTTCCTTCCTGCCGTTGGGCCGGTCTTGGTCTCGTTGCACCCAAACGGGTGCCTTTGCTTGATGCTCTCGCCTGCGCTTGCTCCCTTTGCACCAAAGAGGAAAGGAGGACACTGCGCGGGCTGGCGCCCGCCTGGCACCCTTGGTCGTGCCTGAGGAAGCTCCGTGTCATCCGCCCCGCGAGGCTTGGCCCCTCACGAGGGTCTTGGGTCTGTGTTGATGAAGACGGGCCATGCTGGGCCCCCTTTGAGCCACGCCGTAGGCCGCAGGCAGGCAAGTCTGGGGACCCCTATTCCCAGAACGCCGACAGATTCAGGAAACCTAGTGACCGTTAGGATTTTCGGTGGGACTGAGATGCAACTCGGTAGGACCGATATGGTTAGGGTTAGGGCATAACGTAATCTCGGTGTGACCGATTACACAAACTCGGTGGGACCGATTTTGGTAATAAGCTAACCAGAGAGTTGGTCAGGTAAGCTCAGTGGGACCGATTCGCTCATCTCGGTGAGACCGAAATGTTACAAAAGGGAAACAGAGAGTTTACATTGCAATCTTGGTGGGACCGATTGCTCATCTCGGTAAGACCGAAACCTTACGAAGGGAAACAGAGAGTTTACAATCCCATCTCGGTGAGACCGAGATCCCTATCGATGAGACCGATTTGCCTAGGGTTTGTGGCAGTGGCTATGACATTTCAAACTCGGTGGCGCCGGATAGAAAGAATCGGTGGGGCCGAGTTTGACTTTTCGCTTAGGTCATATGTGGGTGTGGGTAAGTAGTTGAGGGTTTTGGAGCATATCACTAAGCATTTTGAGCAAGCAAGCCATTAAGCAACACCTCATCCCTCCTTGATAGTATTGGCTTTTCCTATAGACTCAATGTGATCTTGGATCACTAAAATATAAAATGTAGAGTCTTGATCTTGAAGCTCGAGCCAAAAATTTTGTCCTTAGAATTTTGAGGGATCCACTTTCCTCATCCGTGCCATGCCATTCATTGAGCTTTTCCTGAAATATTAATCTTGGAATAATGTTAGCTCAATGAGCTATATGTTGTTAGGAATTGCCAAAACCACCCAGGGATAGTTGCACTTTCACACTTCCAGTGTGACTGAGCCTGTGCAATGGGCCTCTACACCTGGTATGACGCCTTTAAAGGTCGTTTTTGTGGGTTTGATCCTTGAGGGGTCTATACCCATTTTGCGCACTGTGTCCTAATAAAGTAGGGTCAGGCTGCTGCCGCCATCCATAAGGACGCGAGTGAGGTGAAATCCGTCAATGATTGGGTCTAGGACCAGTGCGGCGAATCCGCCATGACGGATACTAGTGGGGTGGTCCCTGCGATTGAAGGTGATCGGACAAGAGGACCACGGGTTGAACTTTGGGGCGACTGCCTCCAACGCATATACGTCCCTGAGCGCACGCTTCCGCTCCCTCTTGGGGATGTGGGTTGTGTATATCATGTTCACCGTCCGCACTTGTGGGGGGAACCTCTTCTGTCCTCCGGTGTTCGGCTGCCGGGGCTCCTCCTCGTCACCACTATGTCACCCCTTATCTTTGTTTTCAGCATTTGACTTGCCGGCCTGCTTGAACACCCAACAATCCCTGTTGGTGTGGTTGGCTGGCTTGTCGGGGGTGCCGTGTATTTGGCACGAGCGATCGAGTATACGGTCCAAACTGGACGGGCCCAGAGTGCTTCTTTTGAATGGCTTTTTCCGCTGACCGGGTTTAGAGCCTTTGAATCCGGCATTGACTGTCGTATCCTTGGTATTGTCGCTGTTAATGTGGCGCTTATGTTTGTTGCGGCATGACCTGCCGTTGCCGTCCTTGGTATCCGAAGTACCATGGTTCTTTGATATGTTATTGCTGCGAGCCAACCAGTTATCCTCTCCCGCACATAAGCGGGTCATGAGTGTCGTGAGGGCTGCCGTAGATTTCGGCTTTTCCTGGCCAAGGTGCTGGGCGAGCCATTCGTCGCGGATGTTTTTCTTGAAAGCTGCTAGCGCCTCTGCATCCGGACAATTGACGATTTGATTTTTCTTTGTTAGGAACCGTGTCCAGAATTGCATGGCTGATTTCTCTGGATGCTGAATTATGTGGCTCAAGTCATCGGCATCTGGTGGTCGCACATAAGTGCCCTGAAAGTTGTCAAGGAATGCGGCTTTCAGATCTTCCCAACAGCCAATGGACTCTGCTGGCAAGCTGTTGAGCCAATGCCGAGCTGGTCCTTTGAGTTTGAGTGGGAGGTATTTGATGGCATGTAGGTCATCACCGCGGGCCATGTGGATGTGCAGGAGGAAATCCTCGATCCATATCGCGGGATCTGTTGTGCCGTCGTATGATTCTATATTTACGGGTTTGAAACCCTCTGGGATTTGATGATCCATTACTTCGTCTGTGAAGCATAATGGGTGTGCGGCGCCTCTGTACTGGGCTATATCGCGACGCAGCTCAAATGAGTCTTACCCGCTGTGTTCGGCCCGGCCGGACTGACTTTTGTTGTATCTGGCGTGACGATTATCGTCTCGCATAGTGGCGCGCCCTCGTGATCCGTAGATCGATCTTGCGTGTTTTGCTTTGTCCTCCAATATGTCTCACGGGTCTGGCGTATTTCCCCATGCCTTTTTATTTGAATGGTGTTGGGGTGTGGGCTGAGCTTTTGGCTGGAATGCCTCTCTGTCGCGGCCACGAGGTGGCCGATCAGCCGCGTCATACGCCGAGGATGTAGGTTTCGGTGCATCCTCCTCTAGTCGGGGTAGCAACCTGCACTTTGGGTAACTCTTGGAGGGGCGTTCGAGTTTATATTCCTTGGCCGCCAGGACTTCAGTCCATCTGTCAGCTAGCAAATCTTGATCAGCTTGAAATTGTTGCTGCTTTTTCTTAAGGCTATATGCTGTGGCTATAAGCCGGCGCTTGAAGCGCTCTTGTTCGACGGGATCCTCTGGCACGGCGAATTCTTCATCGTCGAGGCTTGCCTCATCTTCGGAGGGAGGCATGTAATTATCATCCTCCGCCTCTCCATCTGCCGCTCTCTCAGGAGGGCTGGCTTCTCCGTCCTCCTGCTCTAAATCTTGCTGGAGGGGATTGTTGTTGCCTTTGGCACTGTCCGGAGTGCTATTATCTCCGGTGCCGGTATCACCGCTTTTGCCTTGGCGGGACTTAGAGCGGCGCCGCTGACGCCGGCGCTTGGGTTGCTTCTTGGAGGGGTCATCCTCCGATGCCCCGTCGCCATTGCCTTCTTTGGGTGTGTCCACCATGTATATGTCATATGATGAAGTGGCTGTCCAGTGCCCTGTGGGCAGTGGTTCCTCATCGACAGTGGCTACTAAGTGGGTGGTGGGTGGGCGGCGAATTTTGTTGTCATCCGCATCCCAATCCAGTCGGACGTAGTTCGGCCAGGACTCTCCTGACAAGGAGAGAGACCTTAATGAGTTTAGTATGTCTCCAAAGGGCGAGTGCTGAAAAATACCCATGGAGGTAAACTCCATGATCGGTGCCCAATCGGATTCGACAGGAACGGGCGCAGGCGGTTCGGAGTCCGTGGCCGAAGAAGGATCCGGCAGTTTGGCAACATGGCTCCCATGAAGGGTAAGGTCGATATTCGGCTCGATCGCCGCAGAGGATATAGCCTCCGTGGCGGGGTCTATCCACCCGTCCATGGATGGCGCAACTGGCTCCGAATTGAGGGTCGGAGCGGTTGACGGTGCGATTTCTTGGACACTGTCCGATGGTAGAGCTAAATCGTACTCATCGTGACCGCGTGGCGCACAAGGCAGGGGCTCGAATCCGTCGAAGATCAAGTCTCCGCGGATATCGGCCGTGTAGTTTAAACTTCCAAACCTGACCTGGTGGCCAGGGGCGTAACTTTCGATCTGTGCCAGATGGCCAAGCAAGTTGGCCCGCAGTGCGAAGCCGCCGAACACAAAGATCTGTCCGGGGAGAAAAGTCTCACCCTGGACTGCATCGCTATCGATGATCGTAGGAGCCATCAAGCCTAACGGTGACGACACATAGGAACTCTCAATGAAAGCACCAATGTCGGTGTCAAAACCGGCGGATCTTGGGTAGGGGGTCCCGAACTGTGCGTCTAAGGAGGACGGTAACAGGAGGCAGGGGACACGATGTTTTACCCAGGTTCGGGCCCTCTTGATGGAGGTAAAACCCTACATCCTGCTTGATTTATTCTTGATGATATGAGTATTACAAGAGTTGATCTACCACTAGATCGGAGAGGCTAAACCCTAAAAGCTAGCCTATGGTATGATTGTATGTTGTCGTACGGACTAAAACCGTTTATATAGACACTGGAGGGGGCTGGTGTTACACAAGGTTGGTTACAAAGGAGGAGATATCCATATCCGTACTTCCTAGCTTGCCTTCCACGCCAAGTAGAGTCCTATCCGGACATGGGATGAAGTCTTCAATCTTGTATCTTCATAGTCCAATAGTCCGGCCAAAGGATATAATCCGGCTGTCCGGAGACCCCCTAATCCAGGACTCTCTCACTACCCCTGTAGCCCTGATGCTTCATCCTCCCCCTGCACCTGAGGGAGTGCCCTCGAGGCAGCGCCATCGCATTACCTTTAACCTGGAGGTTTCCGTTAAATACATCAGTTCGGGATCTGAGACCGCTTCAGGGGAGGACGCCGCAGCACTAGCAGAGCAGTAGTATCTTTGAGTATTCGCAATGGTCTGGATGATGTATGGATGAAGTCGTATGAGTCATGATGTTTCGTTGCATGTATGAGAGTAGCGAACCAGTCATGTTGTTTATTTTTCATGTATGAGTCTATGTATAATTATGTTGAGACTTTATTCGCCATATTTTTTTTGCTCGTCTGCTTTCTTCCGGGATTTGTCGTTGGCTTTCCCCCAATTTTATTTGTGGGTGTTTCTCATCTCGATTGTGTTGTCTTGGGAAAAATTCACAATAGGATTACGCGGGGAGGCAGCAGTAGCAACGTTCGTGAGGGAACTCCTGTTCGTCGTTCTGCACGACAGGAAGGACATTCTCCCGAGCCGTACATTCAGCCACCACCTCCACCGCCTGATCCTCCCTCCACCGAGCAAATTCTGTGTATGTTTCAAGAGAAAAGGAACAATGATCTGATTGAAATATTGAGAAGTGTTCAAACTATAGTTGGACAGAATGGAAATCCGAATGGTCATCACTCAAAGTTGTCAGATTTTCAGAGGACCAATCCACCCAACTTCAGTCAGATTGTTGACCCATTGGATGCAGACGATTGGTTGCGCACAATGGAGAAAAAGCTTCAGATTGCTTGTACTGAAGGAAATGATAAAGTTCCCTTTGCCAGCCATTGTCATATGGTGGGAAAATATGGTGGGAAAATACAAAGGCTATGTGGCCGGCTGATGAGGAAATCACTTGGGAAAAGTTTAAGGATCGATTCCGAAAATATCATATCCCTACTAGAGTTATGAAGACTAAGCAGCGTGAATTTCACGCACTCATCCAAGGAAATCAGTTTGTGGCAAAATATTTGCAAAAGTTCAATCATCTGACCCGTTACTCTCTTCATGATGTGGCCACCGAAGAAAGAAGAATTGACATATTTCTTGGAGGTCTAAATTCACAACTTCGGTGTACTCTCAGTATAACGCCCTCGATGCGGCTATATCTCCCACGTGTCGAAGCACGACTTAGAGGCATAACCGCATTGAAAGCAATGTCGCAAGTGAGGTAATCTTCGCAAACAACCCATGTAACACAATAGGGGAAAAGATACATAGTTGGCTTACAATCGCCACTTCACACAATACATGAATAAAGCATTACATCATCCAGATACAATCAAGGTCCGACTACGGAACCAAAATAAAAGAAGAACCCCAAATGTGACAAAGGTCCCCGGTCGACCCCAACTGGGCTCCACTACTGATCAACTAGAATGAAACAACACAAAGGACAAGATCTTCATCGAGCTCCTCCTGAGCTTGGTTGCGTCATCTGCACGGACTCATCGGCACCTGCAAGATGGTTTTGGAAGTATCTGTGAGCCACAGGGACTCAGCAATCTCGCACCCTCGCGATCAAGACTATTTAAGCTTATGGGTAAGGTAAAAGGTATGAGGTGGAGCTGCAGCAAGTGACTAGCATATATGGTGGATAACCTACGCAAAAGAGAGCGAGAAGAGAAGGCAAAGCATAGTCGATAAAAGTACGATCGAGAAGTGATCCTAAAAACAACCTACGTCAAGCATAACTCCAACAACCGTGTTCACTTCCCGGACTCCGCCGGAAAGAGACCATCACGGTTACACACGCTGTTGATATATTTTAATTAAGGTCAAGTTCAGGTTTTCTACAACCGGACATTAACAAATTCCCATCTGCCCATTACCGCGGGCACGGCTTTCGAAAGTTCAAATCCCTGCAGGGGTGTCCCAACTTAGCCCATGACAAGCTCTCACGGTCAATGAAGGAATAGACCTCCTCCCGAGACATTCCGATCAGACTCGGTATCCCGGTACTCCAAGACATCCTCGACAATGGTAAAACAAGTCCAGCAAGACCACCCGATGCGCCGACATCCCGATAGGAGCTGCACATATCTCGTTCTCAGGGCAACACCGGGTAAGCAATCCGTACAACTAAAACCAGCCCTCGAGTTTCCCTGAGGTGGCGCTGCAAGGGGCTCTAGTTTGGACCAACGCTTAGACAAGCACTGGCCCGGTGGGGTTTAAAATAAAGATGACCCTTGGGCTGGCCTAACCCAAGGGAAAAAGGCTAGGTGGCAAATGGTAAAAGCAATGTTGGGCCTTGCTGGAGGAGTTTTATTCAAAGCGAACTGTCAAGGGGTTCCCATTATAACCCAACCGCGTAAGGAACGCAAAATCCGGGAACATAACACCGATATGACGGAAACTAGGGCGGCAAGAGTGGAACAAAACACCAGGCGTAAGGCCGAGCCTTCCACCCTTTACCAAGTATATAGATGCATTAATTAAATAAGATATAATGTGATATCCCAACAAGTAAACATGTTCCAACAAGGAACAACATCTCCATGTTCCAACAAGGAACAAACTTCAATCTTCACCTGCAACTAACAACGCTATAAGAGGGGCTGAGCAAAGCGGTAACATAGCCAATCAACGGTTTGCTAGGACAAGGTGGGTTAGAGGCTTGGTTCAACAATATGGGAGGCATGATAAGCAAGTGTTAGGTATCGCAGCGTAGGCATAGCAAAAGAGCGAGCAACTAGCAAGCAAAAATAGAAGTGATTTCGAGGGTATGGTCATCTTGCCTTAAATCCCGCAAGGAAGAAGAACGAGTCCATGAAGAAGACAAACGGATGTAGACGAATGGGTCCTCACAATCGCGACGTTATCGGAACCAACCCGAAGAAGCAAACACCGGAAAAGAAGCACAGAACATAGTAAACAACCAACACATGAACATGGTATGATATGCAAGATGGGGTATGCAATGCATATGCATGATTTGACAAGGAATGATTGAACCTGGCCTCAACTCTGAAATCCAAGCATGCCACTGGAAAGGTGAGATGAAATCGCTTGAAAACGATATAAAGATCACCGGAATCGGAGTTACAGTTTGGAAATGGCAAGCGATTCAAATATGGCACCGGTCTGCGATTTACAGCAAGTAGCCATATAAATGCAATGAGATGAACATGTTACAGAACCCAACCATGACAACAAAATACATGGCGGGGATGCATTCAAGATGCTTAACAAAAGTCTATCACTGAGCTACGGCCAATTCATCCATTAACAGGTTCAAACAAGCATAGCAAAAATGCATATGGTAAACAGATTTCAGACTTAGTGAAATTAACACTTGTCTGGAATTTCAGATCAGGTAGCACTCTTCGAAGCAGCAAAACTACATGCTACAGGACCTGAACATGGAAAAGTAAAGCATCGCATGGACCTACTCAAAGAGCTTAACAAAAGTCCCTTAGTGACCTTGATCCAAAAGGGATCAGAAAATACAATTGCAAGCATGTGAACATAGCAAAAACATAATCAGTTTTCAGACTTGGTGGAAACTGGAGCATGCTGAAAACAGATATCTAGTAGGCATGTTTACGAGCTCGATGCACTCACTACGGTGCAAGTCATGATAATCTAAGCATACATACATCAAGAACACACAAAATTCAAGCTAGACATGGCAAGAACAATAACATAGCATGCACGGATCAACTACAACATCATCGGCAAAATTGCAAACAAGTTGACAATCTGCCCAGATTCACAAAGTAGCAAAAGTAGAGCTCGATTGACTCAAGCTAGTGTGCTCCATAATTGCAAACAAAGACATGGATGGATAGAGCACTACAACATTAACAAAACATCCTTACTGATCATCCTCAAAAGAGGCACGGATCACTAGGAAACAACATGAACATATGGCATCATGAGATAAACAGCTCAAGGACTTGGTGGAATTGCTAAATCCCTGAAAACAGAGTTACCAAGTGCACCACTTTGCAAGCTCGTGCTAGTCACCACACACATCACAAAAATACATGGGTTGCACCTCTGGAAAGATGGCAAAACCCTTAACAAAACATATGTAGAGCTCATGGGAATATCATGCACACAATAATCATGGCAAAAATGACAAATATCTAAATGGAGCAGCAGATATGACAATTATCTCAAGTAGCACTCTTCTAACAGCATTTCGGGCATCAAGATGAACTCAAATGAAAATGATGCAATGAGATGAAATGATGTACTCTCTGAGATGAACATTTCGATATGCTAAATGCATGATTCGGAGCTATGGATGCAAAGTTACGATGCGATGAAAATGGGAACATGAATCTGAAATCTCAGGACTTGGAAGAAATTTACCCCGCGGAAAAAGTCAACGCGGGACGAGGTGTGAAAGTGCGTTATATCGACTAGAGGGGGGTGAATAGGCGATTTTTATGAAAGTCTTCAAAACTTGGGAGTTATGAAGACAAACAGTGAAGATTATGCCTATTACTATGCATCGGAAGTTAGATTACACTAGGCCAGCCATGGTCATGTATTCAATAGAGTGAAAGCACAGTGACAAACAGCTTCAGTGTAATAAGGATCAAGTAGGAAGAAGTTATGAAGCCAAACAGATCATGCATTCACGTTGTGAAGACAAATGATAAATCAAGCACGCAATGACTTCACAATGAGTAACAGCAAGAGAAGAAAGTGAAGATGAAACCAGTGACTCGTTGAAGACAATGATATGTTGGACCAGTTCCAGTTGCTGTGACAATTGTACGTCTGGTTGGAGCGGCTAGGTATTTAAACCTTAGGACACACAGTCCCGGACACCCAGTCCTGAACACACAGTTCAGGACACCAAGTCCTCACCGTAATCTCCTTGAGCTAAGGTCACTTAGTCCTCGCCCAATCACTCTGGTAAGTCTTCAAGGTAGACTCCCAAACCTTCACAGACTTCGTTCACTGGCAATCCACAATGTCTCTTGGATGCTCTGAACGCGACGCCTAACCGTCTAGAGGATTCACAGTCCTCAAGTGTAATAAGTCTTCAGATCACACAGACAAGAAGACTTAAGTGATGCCCAATTTACTCTGGCTCTGGGTGGTTAGGGCTTTTCTCCTCACTAGGAATTTTCTCTCAAAGGCTTCGAGGTGGGTTGCTCTCAAAAGACAAAAGCCGTGCACTGAAATCTGAGCAGCCAACTGTTTATGGTTGTGGGGGTGGGCTATTTATAGCCACTTGGCAACCCGACCTGATTTGTCCGAAATGACCCTGGGTCACTAAGGAACTGACACGTGTCTCAACGGTCAGATTTCGAACTCTCATGGAAACTTTACTTGGACTACAAGCAAAGCTGACTTGTCCGGCTCTGGACAAGATTTGCTCTCATTGTCTTCACTCGAAGACATAGGTTTTTGATTTAGGCATCACTCAAGTCATTCTGACTTGTTCTCCTGGACCCCGCTTAACAGTACGGTGGTTCCTATGACTCAACAAAAATAAAAAGAACTACGAAAGATCTAAGTCTTCGAGTTCCATAGGCTTCATAACGTGTCTTCTGTTGTCATAGTCTTCAATGTGAATATCTTCATATACCACCTTTGACTTCAATGTCTTCATTCATTTTTAGGGGTCATCTCTGGTAGTAAACCGAATCAATGAGGGACTTCTACCTGTGTTTTCCTGCAATTCTCACAAACACATTAGTCCCTCAACTAGGTTTGTCGTTAATACTCCAAAACCAACTAGGGGTGGCACTAGGTGCACTTACAATCTCCCCCTTTTTGGTGATTGATGACAAACTAGTTGAAGTTTTCAACGGGGAATATAAAGTGTGAAGTCTGTAAAGGAATTGTCATCATAAGTTGCAAGTGCTCCCCCTGAAGATGTGCATATAAGTTAATTTGCTTTTGGAATGCAAATGCACATGGCAGGTTGTACTTGTGGAGATCAGCTTCAGCTTATGATGACAATCTACTATGCATGTGAAAGTATATGAAGATAATAACATGCATAATGGAAAATGGACGTCTGCAGAATGAGATGAGTGCGGAATTTATCGTCGCACATGCGGAATTTATCTTCGCAAAAGGAGTGGTAAAACAAGTAGAAGACGACCATCGAGTTTTAGTGTTTACAACTCAAAAGAACCAAATGAAGCAAAACAAGAGTTGCAAACACGAAGCAAGTATAACAAAACAAGGCACCCGCCCATATTGACCCGCTTGAAGACTATAAACATTATATGCTTCTCCCCCTTTTTTCAGGAATGACCAAAAAGGTTTGAAGCATAGAGTTTTCTACGCGTTCCCAGGCGCAGCAGGGTCGGTGGAGTTGTTTGGCGGTGCTGAGCTTTGAGGTGCTGAAGCGGGTGGTGGTGAAGTAGCATCATCATCTTCATCAATGATCCTCGCAGTGACGGTGGCAGCAGATGAGGAATACTCAGAGTCTTCAAGTGATGGTGTGTTGCGCATCACAGCCCTCCTAGGAGGTGTGGTGTCAAATTTGAAGCGCTCTATGAAGCCATCCTCTTCAAGTTCAGCTTCAGTGCAGATCATTGAGAGCCCTTTCCACGTACGACGGCAAGTCTCATGCGTAACGAAGGCATTCTTGGTGGCCAGGTTTCGAAGACGATTGACATCCACCAAGAGGCTCTTCATCTGATGTTTCAGCCAGTCGTGATGCCTATCTTGCTTTTGGTGAAGGGCCACAAGAAGCTCTCGGTCAGTGAGGACACGAGCACGCTTCTTGGGTCTTGGAGCGTTTGTGCTATTTGTGGCTTCAGTTGATGCTGGTGCACGTGTAGTGCCAGCCATAGGATATACCCTGGACATGGCTTCAACACCTTCAACATTCTGTGTGAAGCTCTGGTGTTCGGCATTCTGAAGACTTATTGGTTGCTTGGCAGGCTCAGGGTATATTGCTTCAGCAGAGATATCCACATCTGGCAGGAAGATGCGATGGTTTCGGGTTGAGGGCTGATACGAAATTGTAGAGTGCAGTTCGATCAGCCTCATCACCCAAGGGGCATAGATTTTTAGACCAAATAAGTCCGAGCCTGATGCAGCAAGTTGTCGTATGAAAAGATCCTGTGCATTGAAGCATTTGCCATGCATGATATAGAATATGAGAATCTTCATTGCACCCTCAATCTTGGCATGTGGAGAGTGTCCCTTAATGGGCCAGAGAGTCTGCCGGATAATATGATATATGGTCCTGGGAAGGTACTCTAGGTCTTCAACGAAGAACTCAGTTGGATAGGGTGCATCTTGAGGCAATGGCTTCATCATTGAGAGCATCTGACTCATATTGGGTTCAGGTCTCTGAAATATGCTCTCAATAGCTTCAGAATAAAGTTGACACCCTTCCTCGAAGAATTCGCCTGGAGTGGGCAGGCCAATGAGCTCAATGATATTGAATGCATTGGCTTCATGATGGACATTTCCGGTCATCCACTCCAGGATCCAAGTCTTAGGATCTCTATTGTAGCCTTTGATGTGGAGAGTGGCATAAAACTGAAGCAGAAGCTCTTCGTTCCAGTGCTCTTCATCAGTCACGAACGGCAGCAGACCCACTTGCCTGAAGCAGTCCAAAGCTTCCTCAAGACATGGCAGACCAGCAATAGCTTCAACCTCAAGGCGCTTGTGTGGGAAGATGCGACCTTGGTTGTATAAGATGCAAGAATAATAGCTGCGCTGTGAATAGCTCCAGAACCTGTCTGATATAATCCTTTCCCTTGAATAGGGGTTCTTGGAGCTATCGAAAAATGTGTTGTCTGCCTTGAAGCTATTTACATCAAAGGAGCCAGGTGCTGATGCAGGACCTGGGAACCTTGGAAGCCTTGGGACTGGCTTCTGGACATGAGGCCTGTGCTCTATGTGATAGTCAAATTGTGGACCTGCAGCAGACTCAGGAACTGAAGTGTCTGGCTCAGTGGCTTCGCTATCCGCTGAAGCATTTGGTGGGGCGGGCTCCACATTGGCTTCAGTGTTAGTAGTTTGAGGGACATCTTCAGGCACGTTCTCTTGGGGAACTGCATCTTGATGGAGTGAGGGAGTGAGTTCTGGAGGTGCTTCTTCATTGTCTTCGGCTGATGCAGCCGGAATTTCTGCAGACTGGACTTGAGGCCGTGGACCTTTGCGAAGCCTACGGAACACAGACGACGCTTGTGGTGTCGGAGTGGGCTGGGCCTGAATGTCTTCTTCCTCCTGAGGGCGATCCGCCCATGACTCATCTTGTGCCATTGGCGTCAGAGGACGACCAATAATGATGGGTTCGCTTGTTTCAAGCTGAGGAAGGGCTGCATCACCTTGCACATTGTCCTGATGACCAATGTCTTCAGCAGTTAGTGGGTCGGCTGCTGGAATATCTTCAGCGTCAGGTGCCTCTGTGGGAGCAGGCTCATGAACTGTTAGTCTTCTTTCTGCATTGGGGTGAATGACAGAAAGGGGTTCAACCATCAAGGGCTCTGTGGGAGCAGCCCTAGACTTCTTAGTCTTGCGCTTCTTTTTACTGGGGGCAGAAGGAGAGGCTTCAGAGCTCTTCCTTTTTCTGGCTTCAGCTTCTGCAGCTCTTGTCTTCTTTAGCTCTGAAGCTGTTAACCGGCTCTTTGGCTTCAAGCCAGTCGTGGCGGTTGGGAAGACAATGGAAGTGGCTGCTTGTCTTGATGCCTCTGGTTCACTCACAGCAGGCTGCTTCTTCTTCTTTGTGGCCATCTTGGGGTCGATGCCTGGACGCCCAAGTGCCTTGCGCTTTTCAGCCTCGTTGTAGGCTTGAACACATTTTTCAGCCAATGACTTCATCCTTTCATGCGAGCCTTGAGCTTCAGCACGCTTCTTCAGAAAGTTTTCTTTGAGATCATGCAGCATGATTTTGAAGCTTCTCACTTCCTGCACGCTGAGACTGGCCATGTGCTTCTTGAACTGAGCTTTTTCGTGATCAATTTTCTGCTTCAGCTCAACAATGCGCTGAGCAATGGCCAGTTCTGAAGCAATTGCGCCTTGGAATGCGACGCTAAGTCCAACAGGCAGCTGCAGATCATTGAAGCTTATATCTGGTGTGTCAAACCAATCATCGATGAAGCTGTGGATGATGGCGACATCAAAGAGAGGCAGATTGTTGAAGATTTCCTCTTCCTCCTTGCTTTTGATGAGCTGTTCTAGTGCGTCATCGCCCAGATCTTCATCGCTTGATAGATCAATGGCTTCACTGCGCAGAATGGCAGCAGCAGTGAGCTCTTTGCATGTGTGTTGCTGGGGCTCCTTATCCTTCAGGGGCTTGGAGATGCGGGATACATCTTCAGACTGCACACTGACTTCAGGAGGTGCAGTTTTCAATGGCTTCGCCCTTGAGATTTTTGAGGCAGGGGCCGACTTCGAAGCTTTTGGTTTCTTTGTCTGCTTTGGCTTCGGCACAGCAGGAGCTTCATCAGACTCAGAATCAGCTGGAGGGTCATTCACAGCAGTCCCTTGGACTAAGATGTGGGTGATCAGGCCCTCAAGATTGGCAAACGGACCGATGATATTGGGTTCCGCGTCACGTGTGCCATCTGCCCTTGGTGAAGAGGGACCAGGATTGAAGTCAAGCCCAAATTTCTTCTTGTTTAGCTTCGCAGACTGTTGAGCAAACTGAAGGTTGCGTTTGAAGAGATTGTCATCACGACACCAGAGAAGTGACGACGGATGTGCATCATCAGGCTGTGGTCCTCGGACCATGCATGGGTAGAAGCCTTGAGCAATGGCTTCATCTCTGGTTCTGGGTACAAGGTTCTTGTATAAGATATCCCCCCATGGACTCTTGATTGCATTCTTTTCAGCATACTCCTGGGTGACGAAGCGGTATTTGAACGACTGTTCTGCCCAATAGCGTCGAATCCATTGGATTCGGGTTTTGCGCTGCCCATAGCTCTCTTCTGGATCTGTTTTGTACATTTCTGCCAAGTCTTCAGGCAGATCCTTGGAAGTTCCCTCACGTCTCTGTCTGCCCCCTTTCTTGCTGCTGCAACTGAAGCCATAAACTTTAACTTGAAAGGCTTCAAAAGTTTCAAAGGCTTCAAAGGCTTTCTTTTTCTGGACAAACAGGAACTAGCTTCAGGAGAGTTTATGTGATGCTGTAGGAATTCTGCAAATGAATGCAGACTATGAGAACCGAAGGATTCTCCCACGGACATGTACTTGTGACAGCATTAAGGTGCGAGGGAAGGGGAAGAGGTCATATGCCTTCTCAGAAGGTTTTGAAGATTAATCAGTTTAGAAGACATTGACCTCATTGTGCGAAGACATTCACTTATAGATAAGAAGTTGGTTCCAGATTTTTACGAACCCATAGATCAGTACAAGTGAGGAATCTAACTACTTTATGAAGCACAAGTGAATATACTAGGCATGTTATGAGATGCAGCGAGAGATCTAACTGGTGTGAAGAGAAACTTCTTATGGTTGAAAGTGACAGAACCAAGAGATCAAAAGAGGCTGTAAAAAGAAGTTTTATTTACCACACTGGAACTGCTAGACGGAAGGAAGTTGATGCCGAGCAGTTCAGTCCTCCATGCCATAACTTGGCGATGGAAAACACCTACGGCGACGGCGGAGAGGACGATGTCCGCGGTCGGCGTGAGGACGGCGTTGGAGAGGTTGCAGCGGCGAAGTGCTTCATCTTCGGCGCCGTCGAGTGCTAGCGGTGGCGCTAGGGTTCATGCGAGGATGGAAGAAGGAGATAATGACTGCGGTAAGTGTGAATTTATAGACTCAGAGGCAGCACTGTGCTATTACGCAGGTGCCCCTAGCGGTTCGCATTTGAGGCACGCGTGGCCAATTAGCGGAAGTTTGGGGTTTGTTCCACGTCCCACACACGCCTAAATTGTCGGGCGGTCGTTCCTGCTTCTCCGGATCTTATGTGGAGGAATGAGCAATAAAAACGGACTTTTATGGTTGTCTCTATGTCTTCAGCTGACAAGGACACAGTGAAGACATTCGACAGTTTCAACAGAATGCATATGACTTGGAGAGATAGAGTTTGAGATAGAAAGCATAGAGAGGTTAGGGTCCGATCACATTCACTTAGTTCAAAAGATTCAACCAAGAAGACATAGCTATAAGTGAATGCTGTAGAGGACAGAACACTTAGAGCATATATATATATAATCATCGTAGTGAAGATAATCATGAAGACATGTTAAGTTCGAAGCCAAACCAATGTGAAGATATTGCAAGGTAACGCCATGAGTTAAACACTTCAAAATGGAACGTTTGGTGGTGGCGTTACCCACCGTATAGGAAGTATTAGACCCAGACACGGCGCACAATTATTGTGGCGCTCCGAAGTCAAATTCCACATTAATGTATTCACACTTAGAATATATGTCTTCATTGATTGAAGATATACTTTACTTTGTGTGTTGCACATCTAAGTCATCAATATGCATAAGTGTTAGGATGTGTGCCTGATCACAGGACATTTGAGGATTCCAAGATATTTAGCTCACACTGTAACTTGCAAAACCTCTTCTCATCCAAGGGCTTGGTGAAGATATCTGCCAATTGCTCTTCAGTGTTGACGTGTATGATATCAATGTCTTCCTTCATAACATGATCTCTGAGAAAGTGATGGCGAATTTCAATGTGCTTTGTCTTCGAGTGCTGAACTGGGTTGTTGGCAATCCTGATGGCGCTTTCGTTGTCGCAGTATAGTGGCACTTGCTTCAGATGAATGCCATAATCCTTGAGTGTTTGCTTCATCCACAGAAGCTGAGCGCAGCAAGATCCAGCAGCAATGTATTCAGATTCAGCAGTGGAGAGAGATACACAGTTCTGCTTCTTTGAAGACCAACATATAAGTGATCGTCCCAGAAAGTGACATGTGCCTGATGTAGACTTGCGATCAACTTTGTCACCAGCATAATCAGCATCCGAAAATCCAACCAAATCAAACTCTGAGCCCTTTGGATACCATAATCCTAGAGTTGGGGTGTGAGCCAAATATCGAAGAATTCGCTTCATAGCTAAGTGATGCGACTCCTTTGGTGCCGCTTGAAATCGAGCACACATGCAAACACTAAGCATGATATCTGGCCTAGATGCACATAAATAAAGCAAAGACCCAATCATGGAGCGGTATACCTTTTGATCGAACTCTTTACCATTGTCGTTAGGACCTAGATGATGTTTGGCTGGCATTGGTGTTGTGAAGCCTTTGCAGTCTTGCATACCGAACTTCTTCAGGCAATCTTTGAGATACTTCTCTTGAGATATGAAGATGCCATTGCGTTGTTGTCGGATTTGAAGACCAAGAAAGAACTTCAGTTCCCCATCATGGACATCTGATATTGCTCTTGCATCATATATCCAAACTCTTCACTGTACTTCCGATTGGTGCAGCCGAAGATAATGTCATCCACATATATTTGGCACACAAACAGTTCACCATCGTATGTCTTCGTGAAAAGAGTGGGATCCAGGGAACCAGGTATGAAGCCTTTGCTCTTCAGAAAGTACTTGAGTGTATCATACCAGGCCCTAGGGGCTTGTTTGAGGCCATACAGTGCCTTGTTGAGCTTGTATACCAAATCAGGATGTTTTGGATTTTCAAAACCAGGTGGTTGTGCAACATACACTTCTTCTTCAATCTTGCCATTGAGAAAGGCACTTTTCACATCCATTTGATATAGAAGTATGTTATGATGATTTGCATAGGCCAGCAGTATGCGTATGGCTTCAAGCCTAGCCACAGGAGCAAAAGTTTCATCGAAGTCAATGCCCTCTACTTGAGTATATCCTTGAGCAACGAGAAGAGCTTTGTTTCTGACAACTTGACCATGCTCATCTTGCTTGTTGCGGTATATCCATTTGGTGCCTATTATGTTGTGCTTCCGTGGATCGGGACGCTTAACCAGTTCCCATACATTATTCAGCTCAAACTGTTGAGGCTCTTCTTGCATAGCTTGAATCCATTCAGGTTCCATGAAGGCTTCTTCAACTTTCTTGGGTTCTGATATTGAGACGAATGCGAAATGCCCACAAAAGTTTGCTAGCTGAGTTGCCCTTGACCGAGTGAGTGGACCAGGTGCATTGATGCTGTCAAGTATTCTGTCAATCTGCACTTCATTTGCAACACGAGGATGTATAGGGCGAAGACTTTGCTCTTGCTGATCTGCGTTGTTGTTTGGAGGAATGTCTTCATGCTGAGCATTGTCTTCATGTTGATCAGGTCCTGAGATGATGAGTTCTTCTTCAGGATGAGCTTCAGAAGGCATAATCTCTCCAGTTCCCATAAGCTTGATTGATTCACTAGCTAGGACTTCATCTAGCACATTTGGCAGTTGCTCTCTTTGTGAACCATTTGTTTCATCAAACCGCACATCCACTGTTTCGACCACTTTGTAATGGAAGAGATTGAAGACTCTGTAGGAGTGTGAATCCTTTCCATATCCAAGCATAAAGCCCTCATGTGCTTTTGGTGCAAACTTTGAGGTGTGATGTGGGTCCTTGATCCAGCACTTTGCGCCAAATACTCTGAAGTAACTAACATTTGGCTTCTTGCCAGTTAGGAGTTCATAAGATGTCTTGTTTAGAAGCTTCTGAAGATAAACACGATTGATTGTATGGCATGCAGTATCAATGGCTTCAGTCCAGAATTTTCTTGGAGTCTTGTATTCATCTAGCATTGTTCTGGCCATTTCAATGAGTGTTCTGTTCTTGCGTTCGACGACGCCATTCTGTTGTGGCGTGTACGGAGCTGAGAATTCATGTGTGATGCCCAAGGTATCAAGATATGTATCAAGGCCAGTGTTCTTGAATTCAATGCCATTGTCACTTCTAATGTGCTTTATCTTGGCGCCAAAATTGTTCATAGCTCGATTGGCGAAGCGTCTGAAGACATCCTGCACTTCAGTCTTGTAAAGGATTATGTGTACCCAAGTATATCTAGAGTAATCATCAACAATGACGAAGCCATAGAGGCAAGCAGTAGTAGTAAAAGTTGAGTAGTGAGTGGGACCGAAAAGAGCCATGTGGAGCAGTTCGAAGGGTTGTGTAGTAGTCATGATTGTCTTCGAAGGATGTTTTGCCCTTGTCATCTTCCCTGCTTCACAGGCACCGCATAAATGATATTTCTTAAACTTGACGCCCTGGATGCCTATGACATGCTTCTTCTTCGCAAGGGTGTGGAGGTTCCTCATGCCAGCATGCCCAAGCCTCCGATGCCAAAGCCAGCATTCTGAAGCTTTTGCAAGAAGGCATACCGCAAGTTGTGGTCCTGCTTTGAAATCTACCACGTACAAATCACCTTTCCGATACCCTTCAAACACTAGAGATTTGTCAGATTCCATTAGCACCAGGCAGCGATATTTTCCAAACATTACAATCATATTCAGATCGCAAAGCATTGAGACAGACATTAAGTTGAAGCCAAGGGATTCAACAAGCATGACTTTATCCATGTGTGGATCCTTTGAGATTGCAACTCTACCTAGACCCAATACCTTACTTTTACCAGTGTCAGCAAATGTGATGTGGCTCTTGTCAGATGGACGTAATGTTGAGTCCATAAGAAGGCTTCTTCTGCCAGTCATGTGATTTGTACACCCACTGTCAATAATCCATTCTAAAGATTTTGAAGTCGCTGGTGTCGTACCCTAC
The DNA here is from genome assembly GCF_003073215.2 of Triticum urartu. NCBI lineage: Eukaryota > Viridiplantae > Streptophyta > Magnoliopsida > Poales > Poaceae > Triticum > Triticum urartu. Next base: position 318,908,465 of record NC_053027.1, read on the forward strand.
AGTACAGTTAGGGGGATAGGCTTCACGAAGAGAATTGTGAAGCATAAACATTTGACGAACCAGTGGGTTATGATAACTTAAATCCATATTAGACTAATAGGGAGAGTAGCATGCGATTCAGGAACGAAGTACATATTGATCCCATTCGGGCATTTTATCTTGCGCCCTACAAGATTTTTAAGGTCCCCAGCAATAGCATCAGAAGATTTTGTTTTTCTGCTGGAGACCTTTCCCTGCAAAAGGGAGTTAAGCTTTCTTAACCACCCACATCTTCAAGGGTGGCTTAGAAGCAATAAGTCTAAGTGCATCATCTGAGAATTTTGGCTTTGAAGCCTTAGCAAACAGTCTAGCAGGTGGACAATAATACTCATAGGAATAAGCAGAATAATTTTTGGTCACATGAACATGGTTCGATGAACCGCTCTCATACTCATGTGCCTGAGTATGGTTTCCCTGCAAAACATTTGTGTTAGTGTAACTCAGGTGAGTCCTCTGTTTGTATGAAGCCATTGGACCGTATGAAGCCTTTGGTCTGAGATTTGTCTTCTTCAAGTGAGGTGTCATGAAGACATTCACAGGAAGATTTTCTAGACACTTTTTGGAAACCCAGATCTTCTTCATAGGCGGTCCATTCCTGCAGTTAGTACCAATGTACCTGGCAAACACTTCACCATTCTGATTCTTAAACAGTTTATAGTTTGCATCAAAGGATTCATCAATGATAATGGGGTTAGCACAAGTGAAGCCAGATAAGTTCGATGGATCTGCTGAAAGTTCCTTTGCAGCAACCCATGTGGTTTTGGGGTACTGCTCAGGTTTCCAGTAAGAGCCATCTGCATTGATTTTCCTCACAAATCCAACGCCCTCTTTCCTAGGGTTTCGATTCAGGATCTGCTTCTTGAGGACATCACATAGTGTCTGATGTCCTTTAAGACTTTTGTACATCCCTGTTTCAAGCAATGTCTTCAACATAGCATTCTCATCAGCAATAGCAGTGGTATCCTCAGCAGAGGGGTCAGTTACCACGTCAACAGTTGAAGATATTGCAACAGCAGTAGAAGTAGAACATTCAGCAACAGAATTAGCATTATCACGCTCAATGCATTTACGACATGGTGGTTCAAATCCTTCCTGAGCGGGACTGATCTGTTCGGAGCGAAGTGACTCGTTTTCCTTTTGAAGATCTTCATGAGCCACCCTCAATTTCTCAAGTTCTTGCTTCCTTTGAAGATAATCATAGGAAAGCTTTTCATGAGTTGTTGAGAGAGTATCATGACGATCTTCAAGTTCCTGATACTTAACGTGAAGGTTTTTTATGTCTTCAATTAAGGATTCAGATCGAGCCATTTCAGCACCCAACAGATCATCGCTTCTGTCTAATAGTTTTTGAATATGTTCCATAGCTTTCTGTTGTTCAGTTGCAATTTTAGCAAGTGTTTTGTAGCTAGGTTTTGAATCACATTCAGAGTCATCGTCACTGGATGTTTCATAGCGAGTAGTGCGTGTGTTTACCTTGGCACCGCGTGCCCTGAAGCAGTAGGTAGGAGTGGAGTCGTTCTTGTCATTTGCGTTGGTGTCGGTGATGCAGTCATTGTCTTCAGTGTTGAAGATGGACTTGGCGACGTATGCTGTAGCCAGATTCGCAATGCCAGAATCAGACTCCTCCTCAGACTCCACCTCTGCCTCCTCAGATGCGAACTCCTCCTCTGAATCCATCTCCTTTCCAACAAACGCACGTGCCTTGCCAGATGAGCTCTTCTTGTGTGATGAAGACTTTGATGAAGACTTGGAAGAAGACTTTGAGTATTTCTTGTTCTTCTTGTCGTCAGAATCATATTCCTTGCTCTTCTTCTTCCTTCTGTTCTCATTGTCCCACTCTGGACACTCAGAGATGAAGTGTCCAGTTTTCTTGCACTTGTGACATGTTTTCTTCTTGTAGTCATGAGCAGAAGCTTCATCATTCCTTGAGCTTGATCGTGAAGATTTTCTGAAGCCTTTCTTCTTGGTGAATTTTTGGAACTTTTTCACTAGCATTGCAAGTTCTCTTGCAATGTCTTCAGGATCATCAGAACTGCAGTCAGATTCTTCTTCAGATGAGGAGACAGCTTTTGCCTTCAAGGAGCGAGTTCGCCCATAGTTTGGACCGTAGATATCTCTTTTCTCAGAAAGCTGAAACTCCTGTGTGTTGAGCCTCTCAAGTATGTCAGACGGATTGAGTGTCTTGAAATCAGGACATTCTTGAATCATCAGGGCCAGGATGTCAAACGAACTATCAAGTGATCTCAGCAGCGTTTTGACGATTTCATGTTTGGTGATTTCAGTGGCGCCGAGGGCTTGAAGCTCATTTGTGATGTCAGTGAGTCTATCAAATGTGTGCTGGACATTCTCATTGTCATTTCGCTTGAAGCGGTTGAAGAGATTGCGAAGGACACTGATTCGTTGATCTCTCTGGGTTGAGATGCCTTCATTGACCTTGGAGAGCCAGTCCTAGACCAGTTTGGATGTCTTCAAGGCACTCACACGGCCATACTGTCCTTTGGTCAGATGACCACAGATGATGTTCTTGGCAGTAGAGTCCAGTTGAACGAATTTCTTGACATCAGCAGCAGTGACACCTTCTCCAGCCTTGGGAACACCGTTCTCGACGACATACCATAGGTCTACGTCAATGGCTTCAAGATGCATGCGCATCTTATTCTTCCAGTAGGGATATTCAGTTCCATCAAAGACGGGGCACGCAGCGGAGACTTTGATTATCCCTGCAGTCGACATAGCTAAAACTCCAGGTGGTTAAACCAAATCACACAGAACAAGGGAGCACCGAGCTCTGATACCAATTGAAAGTGCGTTATATCGACTAGAGGGGGGGTGAATAGGCGATTTTTATGAAAGTCTTCAAAACTTGGGAGTTATGAAGACAAACAGTGAAGATTATGCCTATTACTATGCAGAGGAAGTTAGATTACACTAGGCCAGCCATGGTCATGTATTCAATAGAGTGAAAGCACAGTGACAAACAGCTTCAGTGTAATAAGGATCAAGTAGGAAGAAGTTATGAAGCCAAACAGATCATGCATTCACGTTGTGAAGACAAATGATAAATCAAGCACGCAATGACTTCACAATGAGTAACAGCAAGAGAAGAAAGTGAAGATGAAACCAGTGACTCGTTGAAGACAATGATATGTTGGACCAGTTCCAGTTGCTGTGACAACTGTACGTCTGGTTGGAGCGGCTAGGTATTTAAACCTTAGGACACACAGTCCCGGACACCAAGTCCTGAACACACAGTTCAGGACACCAAGTCCTCACCGTAATCTCCTTGAGCTAAGGTCACTTAGTCCTCGCCCAATCACTCTGGTAAGTCTTCAAGGTAGACTCCCAAACCTTCACAGACTTCGTTCACTGGCAATCCACAATGTCTCTTGGATGCTCTGAACGCGATGCCTAACCGTCTGGAGGATTCACAGTCCTCAAGTGTAATAAGTCTTCAGATCACACAGACAAGAAGACTTAAGTGATGCCCAATTTACTCTGGCTCTGGGTGGTTAGGGCTTTTCTCCTCACTAGGAATTTTCTCTCAAAGGCTTCGAGGTGGGTTGCTCTCAAACGACAAAAGCCGTGCACTGAAATCTGAGCAGCCAACCCGACCTGATTTGTCCGAAATGACCCTAGGTCACTAAGGAACTGACACGTGTCTCAACGGTCAGATTTCGAACTCTCATGGCAACTTTACTTGGACTACAAGCAAAGCTGACTTGTCCGGCTCTGGACAAAATTTGCTCTCATTGTCTTCACTCGAAGACATAGGTTTTTGATTTAGGCATCACTCAAGTCATTCTGACTTGTTCTCCTGGACCCCACTTAACAGTACGGTGGTTCCTATGACTCAACAAAAATAAAAAGAACTACGAAAGATCTAAGTCTTCGAGTTCCATAGGTTTCATAACGTGTCTTCTGTTGTCATAGTCTTCAATGTGAATATCTTCATATACCACCTTTGACTTCAATGTCTTCATTCATTTTTAGGGGTCATCTCTGGTAGTAAACCGAATCAATGAGGGACTTCTACCTGTGTTTTCCTGCAATTCTCACAAACACATTAGTCCCTCAACTAGGTTTGTCGTCAATACTCCAAAACCAACTAGGGGTGGCACTAGATGCACTTACAAGGTGGTGCGGAACGGCGCGGATCCGGGACGGAGGACGCCGTTTGGTTGAGCGAGCGGGTGGATCTGATCCCACTCGGAACTCCGGCGAGTTCTTGAACTCCGGCGAGGGGCGGCCATTCCGGCGATGACCGGTGACGGGCTCCGGCGAGCACCGGCCAGAGGCGGGCGCCGCGGGGAGGATCGGTGACGGAGGGCGCGGAAGGCGGCCGGCGAGCCGCTGCCAACTGCGGCGAGCACGAAGGGGCGGCGAGGTGGCCGTGGGCGGCGCCGGCGAGCGCACTGCGGCGGAGCTTGGCGATGGCAGCGAAGGCGCGGTGCGGGGAGGCGGCATACGGGCAGGCGGGATCTGGCCCGGTTCGGCCCCGCGCGGGCCGGATCTGGGCCGGCGGGCTTCGGCGGCAGGGAGGAGAGAGGAGGTCCGGCGGGATGGCATGGCACCGCGGGATTGGCTGGGGCGGCGGCTGGACATGTCCGGGCGCGTGGAATTTTTGTCCGGTGGCGCAAGGTAGGAGAAGCTAAGGTTTGCATCACGAATTTTTGGGGAGAGCCACATATTTATAGGTAGAGGGAGCTAGGAGAGTCCAAATGAGGTGCGGTTTTCGGCCACGCGATCATGATCGAACGACCGAGATGAAGGATGAGGTTTAGGTGGGTTTTGGGCCACTTTGGAAGGGTGTTGGGCTGCAACACACACGAGGCCTTTTCGGTCCCTCGGTTAACCGTTGGAGTATCAAACGAAGTCCAAATGGTACGAAACTTGACAGGCGGTCTACCGGTAGTAAACCAAGGCCGCATGACAAGTCTCGGTCCAATCCGGAAATGTTTAATCCCCACACATGAAAGAAAGGTAGAAATGACCACCGGAGGAGAATGGAGCGCCGGAATGCAAAACGGACAATGGGGAAAATGCTCGGATGCAAGAGACGAACATGTATGCAAATGAAATGCACATGATGACATGATATGCAATGCATGACACGCAAGCAATGACAAGGAAACAACAGCGAATAACTGGACGACACCTGGCACATCGGTCACGGGGCGTTACAACACTCCACCACTACGAGAGGATCTCGTCCCGAGATCTAGAATGGCACCGGAGGGAAAACGGAAGAGAAAGAGAGGAGGTAAAACTAAGTTGCTTCTTTGACAAACGAGTGAAACCAAAGAACCTTGCGAGGTTGAGGAAATACTAGAAAAGAATACAACGGAGATGAACAAAATTGAAAACACACCGTTAGAAAAGAGGGGCAAGGAGGAACAACTTCGAGCAGCACTGCGGTTGAGAAGAAAAGGAATTGAATAAGAACTTGGTAAGATGAGAAGATACTTGATGAAATCACAACACACTGCCTCCGGAACTATTGAATGAATGGAACAAGAGGTAAGAAAAAAATCTCAGACAGCACTCCGGTTGAAAAGAGATGCAAGGCTTGATAAGGAGAAAAGAACTTGAGCCAAAAGGGCACAACACTACAGTTAAATGGATAGGCATGGAAAGAACACGATCCTGACAAAGCAAGAAGAAGGCTTGGAGAGAGCAACATCACAATGCCTCCAGAATGAAGGGAAACAAGATCTTGAGAGAGCACGCTTACAACAAATGCTAGAACGGAGTTGTTGGAAAACCAACAACGAAAAGAGTAAAGTTGATATGGTGTTATGGGATACATCTCAAATTATGAGGTGACAACCTGCCACTCACGGAAAAAGAATTGGATTGGAATGAACAAGGAGACAAGAAAGCTTATTCACTGGAATAATAAAAGAAGAACTTGGGTCATTTGTAAGCACCATAAATAGCAACAATCCTTAGGGAAGGCTTTGGTGAAATATAACCCAAGATAACTCCAAAGAAGAGATTGATGGATTTAAAATACCTCATTCCTAATAACATGTGAATCATGAACTCAAATTATTAAGAATGACATAATACCACCTCCAATGATAAAGTAGAAAGAATTGCGCTCCGGATTACAAGATGAAGAATATTTGAGCTCTTTAGAGAAGAATCTTGATGAACACTTCTAGAGGGAAATTGAATCCTTGATGAGCCATCATGTAGAACCTTCATGAAGAACTCCGGTAACAAGAGGATGATCAAACGAAAAAGAAAGAGAAGTTGAAAACACAAGGTGAATCCTTGCAATGATTTAAATGGATCTCGCGATGAAATAATTGAGAGAACTTGGAACTCCGGGAAAGAAAGAAGAGCACTTGAACCCAGAATAAGTATGATGAACCACTCCGGAAAAAAAACAGGAATTGAACAAACTCGATGAAACAAGAATAAGAATTATATTATGCTCATCCTTCACCAATTAAATTGATGACAAATAATGGATTTGGCATACTACTCATTCTCGTATCAAGGATTAAGAGAGATATAACATAAACTTAATGGACCACCGGTAGGATTGAAACAACGAATGAATTGATATGATGAAGAAGGAAGAGAACACTTGAGTGAACCACCGTAAGAATTGAGAAAAATCGAAGTAGGGGTGCATCACCGGTAAGAATTAGCAAATGAACGAAGGTGCTTGAGACAAACTAGATACATGAGAACGAAGAGATCAAGAACTGATTAAAGATCGCTTGAACGAAGCACCGGTAAGATTGGAGAATGATAACTGAAGGCTGAGAATGAATAAATTTTGAGATGATGGACTCCGGATAACAAACTGAAAAGGCTCCTGAATTGCTCCGGATGGATAAAAAGAATTCTCACAATCGAACAATTATGAGAGAATGGCAACAAGCTAGAATCACGAATCTTGAAGAGAATGGAGCAAGATTGAGAGAAAATCTTCTTCAGTCCTCAAAATCCGAGAATGATGACGAGAAGCACCACCAAGACTTGTTGAGATACTCCGGGATGACGAATAGAAAGGTTGAGCCAACGATGAAAAGAATTTGAGAGATTTTGGAGGAAAACACATTTGACCAATGACAATTCATTCTTATGTCAAACTTCGAAAAGAATTTTACGGATATCTCCGGGAGAATTAGAAGAGTCAGGTAAGATCCTGGGAAAAGACCTGTGGGTTAGGGCCCACTCAAAAGAAAAAAAAACCATAGAAATGATTTAAAAGAGAAGTTGCACCGGTTGAATTAAATGACTTGAATGAGATAACAACCTCGAAGTAGGTTCAACTGATCTTGAATGAAAAGACGAGCCTTCTAAGATATCTTGAGCACTCCGGAATAGTGAGAAGTGAAAGAATATGAGGAGCACCGGCATGATAGGGTGTTTAAAACGAGGAGAAAGATATGATCAATAACGCTTGAATTTAAACTGCTGGAGAAGAAAAAAATGAGTAAAGGGTGACGAACTTGAAGCTCCGTTAGAATCTTCATGAGAATCACCAGATACGAACATTGATGGAAAAGAATGGAGAGACTTCACACCAATAAGATGGTACTTGATTAAGAAATCTTATTCCTAAAAGAAAGAGGGTGGGAGGGTGGGAAAAACAAAGGCAACTTGGAGACGGATGAAACAAACACCGTTGAGAAGAACTGATCATTGATCTTGCCGAAGTTGAAATGATCGTATCCACTTGAAGAGAAACACACCGGTGAAAAGGATTGGCATGACAGACTCGATGATCGAGAAGGATTAGTGATTCACATCGGAGTATGAGAACATCATTTGGGGAAGGTATGGAATCAACACTTGACTTCGAAGCAACCCGAATACCACAACTCAAAACAAAACAAAGGATTGACTTGCAGAATAAGCCGGAACAAACATATGATAGAGATTCCGCCCGAAGTTTTCGTGGTGGGGCCTACACGGGCTCGATCGTACAGCACCATCATGTACAAGGCATTGCACATGACATACGAAGCGTCCCCGAGTCGGCATAGCCAAGGACTCTTTAAGCCAGAACGAGACCACTGTAAAACCGACCGTGAATAGGTGGACCACTAGAATTCGAACCCCAATTTCATATCATACATCTGTCGGAAAGATATCCTAAGAGCTACTGGAATTCCCACTTATAAACTCCCGAAATTTTCCGGTTATGCAATCAGGTGTTGGGGATACAGGGGAAGCATAATATCTCACCCAAAACTAGCAAATCCTACATCCACCTGTATCCATCCTTCAACACATAACCAAGAAACCTTCGGAAATCATCTACCTCAACCTTCGAAAAGCATCCATTATACGAGTTATGGCAATACTCCCGAACTCCCGCCCCAGTACTGGGTGGCGTCGAGGTTATCTCACCAACGAACTGCATAAAAGAGATTTTCGATGTCGGCGTACTAAACTCAGGTATTCCAGAACTGCAACGATAAAATTATGACAACAACACCTCAGAGCTCAACTCCCCGGGACACTTCCACAAAACCCCTGACAAGAGGCACCAAGATAATGTTCTCATCATAAAAACATAGGAACGATTCCAAGATACCCGCGTCATCCTAAATTTTTTTTGTGAAATATGAGAAGAGAAGATTCAAAACTCTACGTCAGGATGGCTTACCAGAGCGATGAGGAGACTGGGAAGTAAAAAAGAATTCCTAAACTCTCCGATATATAATTCCTAAATGACTCAAAACATTTTTCTAGACACAACTCGGCCGCTAATAACGATCAAGCAATGGGGCTCCTAAGGTCGGGGAAGGCTCTGATTACCAACTTATAACGCCCTCGATGCGGCTATATCTCCCACGTGTCGAAGCATGACTTAGAGGCATAACCGCATTGAAAGCAATGTCGCAAGTGAGGTAATCTTCGCAAACAACCCATGTAATACAATAGGGGAAAAGATACATAGTTGGCTTACAATCGCCACTTCACACAATACATGAATAAAGCACTACATCATCCAGATACAATCAAGGTCCGACTACGGAACCAAAACAAAAGAAGAACCCCAAATGCGACAAAGGTCCCCGGTCGACCCCAACTGGGCTCCACTACTGATCAACTAGAACGAAACAACACAAAGGATAAGATCTTCATCGAGCTCCTCCTAAGCTTGGTTGCGTCATCTGCACGGACTCATCAGCACCTGCAAGCTGGTTTTGGAAGTATCTGTGAGCCACAGGGACTCAGCAATCTCGCACCCTCACGATCAAGACAATTTAAGCTTATGGGTAAGGTAAAAGGTATGAGGTGGAGCTGCAGCAAGCGATTAGCATATATGGTGGCTAACCTACGCAAAAGAGAGCGAGAAGAGAAGGCAAAGCACGGTCGATAAAAGTATGATCAAGAAGTGATCCTAAAAACAACCTACGTCAAGCATAACTCCAACAACCGTGTTCACTTCCCGGACTCCGCCGGAAAGAGACCATCACGGTTACACACGCTGTTGATATATTTTAATTAAGGTCAAGTTTAGGTTTTCTACAACCGGACATTAACAAATTCCCATCTGCCCATTACCGCGGGCACGGCTTTCGAAAGTTCAAATCCCTGCAGGGGTGTCCCAACTTAGCCCATGACAAGCTCTCACGGTCAACGAAGGAATAGACCTCCTCCCGAGACATTCCGATCAGACTCGGTATCCCGGTACTCCAAGACATCCTCGACAATGGTAAAACAAGTCCAGCAAGACCACCCGATGCGCCGACATCCCGATAGGAGCTGCACATATCTCGTTCTCAGGGCAACACCGGATAAGCAATCCGTACAACTAAAACCAGCTCTCGAGTTTCCCCGAGGTGGCGCTGCAAGGGGCTCTAGTTTGGACCAACGCTTAGACAAGCACTGGCCCGGGGGGGTTTAAAATAAAGATGACCCTTGGGCTGGCCTAACCCAAGGGAAAAAGGCTAGGTGGCAAATGGTAAACCAATGTTGGGCCTTGCTGGAGGAGTTTTATTCAAAGCGAACTGTCAAGGGGTTCCCATTATAACCCAACCACGTAAGGAACGCAAAATCTGGGAACATAACACCGATATGATGGAAACTAGGGCGGCAAGAGTGGAACAAAACACCAGGCATAAGGCCGATCCTTCCACCCTTTACCAAGTATATAGATGCATTAATTAAATAAGATATAATGTGATATCCCAAAAATTAAACATGTTCCAACAAGGAACAACATCTCCATGTTCCAACAAGGAACAAACTTCAATCTTCACCTGCAACTAACAACGCTATAAGAGGGGCTGAGCAAAGCAGTAACATAGCCAATCAACAGTTTGCTAGGACAAGGTGGGTTAGAGGCTTGGTTCAACAATATGGGAGGCATGATAAGCAAGTGGTAGGTATCGCAGAGTAGGCATAGCAAAAGAGCGAGCAACTAGCAAGCAAACATAGAAGTGATTTCGAGGGTCTGGTCATCTTGCATGAAATCCCGCAAGGAAGAAGAACGAGTCCATGAAGAAGACAAACGGACATAGACGAATGGGTCCTCACAATCGCGACGTTATCGGAACCAACCCGAAGAAGCAAACACCGGAAAAGAAGCACACAACATAGTAAACAACCAACACATGAACATGGTATGATATGTGAGATGCGGTATGCAATGCATATGCATGATTTGACAAGGAATGATTGAACCTGGCCTCAACTTGGAAATCTAAGCATGCCACTGGAAAGGTGAGATGAAATTGCTTGAAAACGATATAAAGATCACCGGAATCGGAGTTACGGTTTGGAAATGGCAAGCGATTCAAATATGGCACCGGTCTGCGATTTACAGCAAGTAGCCATCTAAATGCAATGAGATGAACATGTTACAGCACCCAAACATGACAACAAAATACATGGCAGGGATGCATTCAATATGCTTAACAAAAGTCTAGCACTGAGCTACGGCCAATTCATCCATTAATGGGTTCGAACAAGCATGGCAAAAATGCATATGGTAAACAGATTTCAGACTTAGTGAAATTAACACTTGTCTGGAATTTCAGATCAGGTAGCACTCTTCGAAGCAACAAAACTACGTGCTACAGGACCTGAAAATGGAAAAGTAAAGCATGGCATGGAGCTACTCAAAGAGCTTAACAAAAGTCCCTTAGTGACCTTGATCCAAAAGGGATCAGAAAATACAATTGCAAGCATGTGAACATAGCAAAAACATAATCAGTTTTCAGACTTAGTGGAAACTGGAGCATGCTCAAAACAGATATCAAGTAGGCATGTTTACGAGCTCGATGCACTCACTACGGTGCAAGTCATGATAATCTAAGCATACATCCATCAAGAACACACAAAATGCAAGCTAGACATGGCAATAACAATAACATAGCATGCACGGATCAACTACAACATCATCGGCAAAATTGCAAACAAGTTGACAATCTGCCCAGATTCACAAAGTAGCAAAAGTAGAGCTCGATTGAGTCAAGCTAGTGTGATCCATAATTGCAAACAAAGACATGGATGGATAGAGAACTACAACATTAACAAAACATCCTTACTGATCATCCTCAAAAGAGGCACGGATCACTAGGAAACAACATGAACATATGGCATCATGAGATAAACAGCTCAAGGACTTGGTGGAATTGCTAAGTCCCTGAAAACAGAGTTACCAAGTGCACCACTTTACAAGCTCGTGCTAGTCACCACACACATCACAAAAATACATGGGTTGCACCTCTGGAAAGATGGCAAAACCCTTAACAAAACATATGTAGAGCTCATGGAAATACCATGCACACAATAATCATGGCAAAAATGACAAATATCTAAATGGAGCAGCACATCTGACAATTATCTCAAGTAGCACTCTTCTAACAGCATTTCGGGCATCAAGATGAACTCAAATAAAAATGATGCAATGAGATGAAATGATGTACTCTCTGAGGTGAACATTTCGATATGCTAAATGCATGATTCGGAGCTATGGATGCAAAGTTACGATGTGATGAAAATGGGCACATGAATCTGAAAACTCAGGACTTAGAAGAAATTTACCCCGCGGAAAAAGTCAACGCGGGACGAGGTGGTGCGGAACGGCGCGGATCCGGGACGGAGGACGCCGTTTGGTTGAGCGAGCGGGTGGATCTGATCCCACTCGGAACTCCGGCGAGGGGCGGCCATTCCGGCGATGACCGGTGACGGGCTCCGGCGAGCACCGGCCAGAGGCGGGCGCCGCGGGGAGGATCGGTGACGGAGGGCGCGGCAGGGGCGCGGAAGGCGGCCGGCGAGCCGCTGCCGACTGCGACGAGCACGAAGGGGCGGCGAGGTGGCCGCGGGCGGCACCGGCGAGCGCACCGCGGCGGAGCTTGGCGATGGCGGCAACGGCGCGGTGGGGGGAGGTGGCGTACGGGCAGGCGGCGGCGCGGGATCTGGCCCGGTTCGGCCCCGCACGGGTCGGATCTGGGCCGGCGGGCTTCGGCGGCGGGGAGGAGAGAGGAGGTCCGGCGGGATGACGTGGCACCGCGGGATTGGCTGGGGCGGCGGCTGGACATCTCCAGGCGCGTGGAATTTTTGTCCGGTGGCGCGAGGTAGGAGAAGCTAGGGTTTGCACCGCGAATTTTTGGGGAGAGCCACATATTTATAGGTAGAGGGAGCTAGGAGAGTCCAAATGAGGTGCGGTTTTCGGCCACGCGATCGTGATCGAACGACCGAGATGAAGGAGGAGGTTTAGGTGGGTTTTGGGCCACTTTGGAAGGGTGTTGGGCTGCAACACACACGAGGCCTTTTCGGTCCCTCGGTTAACCGTTGGAGTACCAAACGAAGTCCAAATGGTACGAAACTTGACAGGCGGTCTACCGGTAGTAAACCAAGGCCGCATGACAAGTCTCGGTCCAATCCATAAATGTTTAATCCCCACACATGAAAGAAAGGTAGAAATGACCACCGGAGGAGAACGGAGCGCCGGAATGCAAAACGGACAACGGGGAAAATGCTCGGATGCAAGAGACTAACATGTATGCAAATGAAATGCACATGATGACATGATATGCAATGCATGACACGCAAGCAATGACAAGGCAACAACAGCGAATAACTGGACGACACCTGGCACATCGGTCACGGGGCGTTACACTCAGTATGCTTGATTTCACAGACTTCCAAACTCTGGTAAACAAGGCTTTCATTGCTGAACGGGAGCGCAAGCTTATAGCAGATAATAGGCATGTTAACAACGACAACAAGCTAAAGTTTGAGCCAAAGAAGGATGGGCAACCAGTGCAAAAGGCTCGTACATGGCAACAAACTTAGGTGGAATACAAGCCAAATTGGCAGCAGAATGTTAACAAGACCACCACTCAAGTCAAGAATATTGTGGCCAATCCAATACATGAGGAGCGTCAGCGCAATAATTCTTGTTTCATTTGCAGGCAGCCTGGACATTATGCCAAGCAGTGCCCCAAGAACAACAAGATGAATGCCCTAAGCAGGCCACAAGCCAACTTTATGGAGTCGTGGCCAAACCAGCAAAACTTCACCGGGCACGTGCATCATATCTCCGCCGATGAAGCCCAAGAGAAGCCAGAAGTCGTTATTGGTACGTTTTCTGTTAATGACATACCTATCGTAATTTTGTTTGACTCTGGGGCTTCCCATTCTTTTATTTCTCGGAGTTTTGCTGCCCAAAACAATTTTCCTTGCGCAATTTTGGGCAAAAATAGGCTGGTACAAACCCCGGGATCTATAATCAAGAGCAATCTGGTCTGCCGTGATCTGGAGATCAATATCAACGGGGTCTACTTTCCAACATCTCTGATAATCATTGAGTCTAAAAAGTTGGATATTATATTGGGTATGAGTTGGTTGACCCGATATCAAGTTTGCATAAACTACACAACCCGAGAAGTCACTTTGACCGGTCTGAATGGACAACTTACCAAGTTCTACGCTCGCAAGAATATACCCAAGCCAGAACTAGTTTGCACTGCTGTGGTTGAATTAGAATTAATCCCTGTGGTCAGTGAGTACCTTGATGTGTTTCCAGAAGAACTGCCAGGCATGCCACAAGATCGGGAACTGGAGTTTGCCATAGATCTTGTGCCCGGAACCGCACCGTTATACAAGAAGTACTACCGGATGCCCTCATCAGAATTAGTGGAGCTAAAGAAATAGCTTGACGAATTACTCCAGAAAGGTTATATTCGTCCCAACTCTTCACCATGGGGATCACCTGCAATTTTTGTGGGCAAAAAGGATGGTAGTCTCTGTATGTGCATAGATTACACCCAGCTGAATGAGGACACCATCAAAAATAAATACCCCGCTGCCAAGGATTGATGATCTGTTTGACCAGCTCAGTGGGGCTAAGGTATTCTCAAAAATCGATTTACGGACCGGCTATCATCAGCTTAAGATTAAAAAGGAAGATATTCCTAAGACCGCATTCACTACTCGGTACAGTCTTTACGAATATACCGTGATGTCCTTTGGTCTCACCAATGCCCCTGCTTTCTTCATGCATATGATGAACAAAGTATTTATGGACTTCCTCGACAAATTCGTGGTAGTCTTCATCGATGACATCCTCATTTACTCTAAGGGTGAAGAGGAGCACAAGGATCACCTCCGAGCAGTACTACAACGACTCCACGACCATCAGCTATACGCCAAGTTTAGTAAGTGCGAATTTTGGATCAAGAAGGTTGGGTTTCTCGGACATGTACTATCCGCCAAAGGTATAGCCGTGGATCCGAGCAAAGTAAAGGATGTGCTCGATTGGGTACCGCCCACGACCGTGACACAAATCCGGAGTTTCCTTGGATTAGCTAGGTACTATCATCGTTTTATTGAAGGGTTTTCCAAAATTGCTAAACCCGTGATGGAGTTGCTCAAAAAGGATACGAAGTTTAAATGGACAGAGGACTGTGAGAAGAGTTTTAATGAGCTGAAGATACATCTGACAACCGCACCTGTATTGACTCATCCAGACATTTATCGCAGTTTTGATGTGTACTGCTATGCCTCCAGACAAGGCATTGGTTGCGTGTTGATGCAAGACAACAAGGTAGTAGCATATGCATTGCGACAGCTACGACCCCATGAGGGAAAATATCCTACTCATGATTTGGAATTGGCTGCAGTGGTTCATGGATTAAAAATTTGGAGACACTACCTCATTGGAAAAAGGTGCCAAATTTTTACCGACCACAAAAGCCTCAAGTACATCTTCACTCATCCAGATTTAAATCTCCGTCAGCGAAGATGGTTAGAGTTGGTCAAGGATTATTACCTTGGAATAAATTACCATCCAGGCAAGGCCAACGTCGTTGCCGACGCGCTCAGTCGAAAGCCCGTCAGTTTAAATGTCATGTTAAAATCATTGCCTACCAAACTTCAAGAGGAGATCGCTCAGCTCAACTTGGTCATCGTGGATGCTGGCCTCGCTAACATTTTGGAAGTTACCCCCACACTTGAGATGGAGATCCGCAAGGCCCAGCCAGCTAACGCCAAACTACAAAGACGTGTCAAGGGCCAGATGGCAAAGCAGGCCCCTGATTTCGCCAAGGACAAATTCGGTACCCTCCGATTTTGTGGACGAATTTGTGTACCCATTCAACCGGACTTGAAGGAGAAAATCCTATCAGAAGCACACGAATCCTCATATTCCATTCACTCGGGAGGTACGAAAATGTACGAGGACCTTAGACAAATATTCTGGAGGGATGGGATGAAGAAAGACACTGCCTATTTTGTGGCCTATTGCGACATATGCAACAAAGTGAAGGCAGAGCATCAGAAGCCAGCCGGACTTCTCCAACTGCTGCTAGTTCCACAATGGAAATGGGATGACGTTTGTATGGATTTCATTACAGGATTGCCTAGGACTCAGCGAGGCAAGGATACAATCTGGGTTATAACAGACACCCTAACCAAGGTTGCTCACTTCATTCCGATCAGCACCAGATACAGGGCCGATGAACTTGCACAGCTGTATGTGTCCAGAATAGTCAGTCTGCACGGAGTACCCCGAGCTATCACTTCCGACAGAGGTTCTTTGTTTACCTCCGCTTTTTGGTCCCGTCTCCATCAAGCCTTGCGGACAGCACTGAAATATATTACTGCCTATCACCCTGAGACAGATGGACAGACAGAGCGGGTAAATCAAATACTCAAAGATATGTTGCGCGCCTGTTTGCTAGCCAAAGGAGCCAAATGGGAAGATTGCTTTCCATATGCCGAGTTCTCTTATAACAACAGTTTCCAAACCAATCTAAAGATGTCACCATATGAAGCTCTATATGGCCGTAAGTGCCGCACTCCTCTAAATTGGTCTCAGACTGGAGATAGCCGTATCTTCGGAACGGATCTCATGCTGGAAGCTGAGAAACAAGTTAGGGAAATCAGAGATAGACTGCAATTGGCCAAATCTCGACAGAAGAGTTATTATGATGCAAAGCATCGGCAGGTCAGTTTTGAACCCGGAGAACACGTATACCTCCGAGTCACCCCTATGAAAGGAGTCAAGAGATTTCAGACTCGTGGAAAGCTGGCACCTAGATTTATTTGCCCATTCCCGATTATGTCTCGAGTGGGTATTGTGGCATATCAACTAGAACTACCCCCTGAATTGGCAGACATGCACGACGTGTTTCATGTTTCGCAATTGAGATGTTGCGTATCCCCGCCTGAGAAAAGGACTGCAATGACTGAGATAGAATTGGCAAAAGATTTAACTTATGAAGAGAGACCGTTCAAAATTTTGGATCCGATGGAAAGGGTCACTCGCAGTAAAGCCAGAAAATTTTACAAGGTTCAGTGGGAGCATCACACAAAGTTAGAAGCAACTTGGGAGCAGGAAGAATTCCTTAGGGATCAGTATCCAGAGTTGTTTTCCCAAGCAACCGAATCTCGAGGACGAGATTCATTCTAAGTGGGGGAGGTTTGTGACAGCCTGGTTTTTGCCCCTCTTATCTGCTTGAATTTTTATTTAAAAAATTTCTGAAAATTTGAATTCTTGAATCTTTTCATATGGACTTAAACACTTGGGCATCTTTGGCTTTCACCCAAGTGATTCACTTCCCTCCTAAATCATCATTTCTCTTCTGATCCACCCCAAAATAATCTTTCGAATATTTTTCTTAAATGAAAAATATTCATTTTCTTTCAAAAACCCTAAGTCAGATCTGTTTGCTTCAAAGCAACCCCAATTTTTATGGCTCAGAAAAATCTGAGATAATTCAAAAATATTCTGTGAACCCTAGGGCACCTTCCTGAGCAAAAATATCTTATCACTTTTTGGAATATTTTTGCTACAGAAAATCTTTTCTGTTCTGGACAGAAATGGTGGTTTCTACAACAACTAACATTTTACTTGCTCCATTTGACCTGAACTTTCTTGTGCATCTTTACCTTAGTAACTTATAGCTAGCCTACAAAGCACAGCCTCAGTCTCCCAGCCGTTTGACCACAGTAAATGTTCAAAGTTACTGGTCTGAAACTTACCTGGCTTGCAAAATCCTCTCTACTGCACCTGGATCCAAAACAAACTGTGGTAAACTTCAAAACCACCACGAACAACATGCCAGACATGATTTTTGGATGAAGGCTGGCCTGAGGACAGAGTTCGCGCAGTGACCATGCGTGTCCACAATGCCAGGCATGCATGTCGACGTGCTCTGGGTGCCGCCGAATGCTCTGTTCGTGCGTGCTCGCTTCCCTCGCCTGCCCGAGCGTGCCAAACCGCACCACCATCATCGTCTCGATGTCTTTAACTCCTCCCTGGCGCTCGCCGATACCGGAGCTCGCCGCAGCGAGAACGGGCACGGTCCAGCCAATGCCACAGTGCGCTCTGCACTGTGCTCATCACCTTCCTCTTGATCATGTGCTCGTCTCCGCCCACCCACAGTGGCCGCGTGACCTCCGTCGCCTTCTCCCCCTCTCATTGACACTGCTCATCGCCGAGCGCCGTGGACAAGTGTCCACCGGCGGAGCCCGAAGCCCCCTCGCCGCTCGCCTATAAATAAGGCCACCCCAGTCTCCTCGACCCTCATACAGCACTCCCACACACTCCATGACAGCGTAGGAAGCCATAGCCTGGCCGGGCAGGCCTCGGGCCGCCGTCCCTGAGCTCGAGCTCGCCAGGAATCCCCTCTAGACGCCGCGGGAGCTCTATCCCCTCCCAGGCCAGGGCAACCCCTCCAGGGCTTCCGCCTCTCTCCGGTGAGGTTGTCTCATCCACTTGGAGCCCCTGGAGTGGCCTCTGTTCGCCATCTTCCTCAACTCTGGCAACCTCCACGTACTGCCTCCGCTTGCGAGGTTTTTTCCAACACCGTCCGACCACCCCTAGCCACACTACGGGTACGGGCAGGTGTGCCATCGCCCCCTCTCTTAATCCCTCCCTCTTGTTTGGGCGAAGGAGCCCTCGTCGCCGGCGAGAGCTCCGGCGAAGCCGCGGCCTTCTCTGTTTCTTTCTCCCCCTTCCCCCACCTGACTAGCGGGGCCCGCTAGTCAGACACTCTGTACGCGCGCGAAGCGGTACGAGTGGTGGCGCCCCTGGGCTTTACGCATTCAACGTCACCCCCCAATCTGTTTCTTTTTATTCAAATTCATTTGAATTTACAGAACACTTCAAATAGTTATAACTCTTCAACCATAAGTCCAAATGAATTGATTCTTTTTGCATTGTGTTCTTTGATAAGAAATCTAGCAGCTCACCAAAGATGAGATTTTTGAGCTGTTTAGAAATTCTGGTGATTTTCAGAAGTGTTCTTGATATTTTCTATTTGTGTTTAAATTTATTTTCAGAGGGTGAGGCTTGTCTTGAGGATCACCAGAAGGCTTGTGAACCTCATCTGCACTAAGGCAAGCCACAAGAAAATTTTCATGCTGTCATTTCAATATTTGTGATTTTCTTACTTGAATGAAAAGATTAATCCATGCATTTAAATAATAACTGACTTATTTGTATTCTGTTAAATATTGGTTAGTTGTTATGCTTGATTTACAGAATGTTTGAAACTAGTTTAGTGGATAAAGCAAGTTAAGATTTATATGGTGATGTGAGAAATAATTTTGCTATGCATGGTAGGAATTATTTGACGTTTTGTTTTTGCCTTCATATATTGATAAAAATTTGTTAGAAAATATTCTGTTAAAAACTTGTTTAATCATATTACTTGCCTTACGGAATGTTTGAACCCGAATTAGTGATAAAGAAATTAAGAGTTGTTGATAGTGAAATCTTTTTGTCAAGCATATGGGAAATTTATCGGAGTTACTTTCTTGCATAAGAAATAATAAAACTTGTTGCAGAATATTTTGGCTAAGTTGTGAGTCATTTTGAGCAATAGAGTAATATGAGTTGTTGAGGTTGTTGCTTGGTGTGTATAGGGATGACATCGGTCATTTTTATCATTATATGATGTATGGGTTGTTTTGCATTTCATGGCATGCTACGACACCGGTCATTTTTAGTTTAAAGTTGAACCTGAATATAACTCAACTTGAATATACCGTTGACTAGGTCATGGTGCCGCTGAATCGAGTTTCTTTCCAGTGCAACCACATTTGCCTTTGTGGGAAGCCCTTGATTCAGTCCATTGACATGGCCTCTGGTCGGTGCCTCCAACTAGGGAAGGTTATGCCATGCTTGCCCTGGCCCGGTAAGCAGGCACAATCTTGTGTGCTCGTTGATGAGATTATGGTACTGAGTCCCCGGGTGGGAGTGTTTTGACCACGACGGTGGTCGGGGTGTCTTTGGTAAACATGGGGCCACCCAGGACCAGCCCATTGGGGATTTGGGTCGGAGTGGCCAGGAGAGTGCTGTGGCAATGGAAGGGTTTTGTTGGAATGCCGTTGGTCCACCCGAATGGGAGTGCGAGGCCATGGGTTCCGTGGTGTGGGTACAGTGTGCTACCTCTGCAGAGTGTGTAATCTATCAATAGCCGAGTCCACGGTCACAAACACCTCGTAGTAGGTCCCACCATGAGTCAACGTTTAATAAAATTTGCACACTAAGCTATGAACTTTGTATTGTTGATGGATGGCAGAAAGGCCATCGAGGTATTTGGGACCAAATGATGGTAGAGGTTGTGATCGACGTAAGGATCACGAGCTGTTCTTGAGAGAGACCACTTTGGTGGTGTGTTTGTGATCCAGAGATGATCACAGTTGGTAAGTTGTCCCGAGGGACGTTCGAGCATGATCACAGCATGTTGACATATAGTGTTGCATTATTAATAATTGGTTAAATATCATGATATTGTTTGCCATTATGATTATGCCTGTTGTCAGCTTGCAAGTACATTCAATGTAGTGACCTGGCGTGTCATGCCAGATTTCAGGAAAGTTTCATTGGAGAGGACCGCTGTTCGAGTCTAGATCGTGTCCACATCGGTGTCCCTGTGATATGGAGCTTCCGCCACGACGTTATTCCGCTGCCACGTAGTTGTTCGGATCGAGGCCCCTTTATGTTTACTAAATAATGTACATATTGTTCTGCCGCACCGAGTGTGCCGCTTGGCCTCGACAGCTGTTGTAATGTAAACTCTGTTCGCTAGCATCAATAAAGCGGTTGTTTTTCTGTACCAAGATGTTGTGTGTTGCCAGAAGACATGGTCTCTGGGCTGGCAATGCATGGTAAACCAGTCGCTCTGAGCCGGGGTGCCACAGGGGAGTTGATACGTCCATTTTGCATCATGTTTTCCTACTTTTATTTATGATGTTTTTATGCATAATAATGCTTTTTGGAGTAATTCTAATACATTTTCTCTCATAATATGCAAGGTTCACACAAAGTGGGAGAATACCGAAAGCTGGAATTCTAGACCTGAAAAAGCTACGTCAGGCCACCTATTCTGCACATCTCCAAATGTGGTGAAACTTCACGGGGAATTTTTATGGGATATATAAGAATTATTGGAGCAAATAACAAATAGAGTGGTGCCCACCAGGTGGGCACAACCCACCCGGGTGCGCCAGGGAGCCCAGGCGCGCCCTAGTGGGTTGTGCCCTCCTCAGCCCACCTCCGGTGCCCCTCTTCTCGTACATCACTAATTTTGACCTAGAAAAAAATAAGGAGAGGACTTTCCGAACGAAGCGCCGACGTCTCTAGGCGGAACTTGGGCAGGAGCACTTTTGCCCTCCGATGGAGCGATTCTGCCGGGGAAACTTCCCTCCCGGAGGGGGAAATCATCGTCATCATCATCATCACCAACAACTCTCCCATCTTGGGGAGAGCAATATCCATCAGCATTCTCCTCTCAAACCCTAGTTCGTCTCTCGTGTTCAATCTTTGTACCGGAACCTTAGATTGGTGCTTGTGGGTGACTAGTAGTGTTGATTACATCTCACAGTTGATTACTATATGGTTTATTTAGTGGAAAATTATATGTTCAGATCCATTATGCTATTTAATAACCCTCTAATCTTGATCATGATTGTTATTTGTGAGTAGTTACTTTTGTTCTTCAGGTCACGGGAGAAATCTTGTTGCAAGTAATCATGTGAACTTGATATGTGTTTGATATTTGGAAGGTATGTATAGTGTTATTCCCTTAGTGGTGTTAGGTGAACCTCGACTACATGGAACTTCACCATATTTGGGCCTAAGGGAATGCATTGTGGAGTAGTTATTAGATGATGGGTTGCGAGAGTGAAAGAAGCTAAAACCCTAGTTTATGAGCTACTTCGTAAGGGACTAATTTGGATCCAAAAGTTTAATGCTATGGTTAGATTTTATCGTAATTCTTTCTCGTAGTTGCGGATGCTTGCAAGGGGGTTAATTATAATTAGGAGGTTTGTTCAAGTAAGAACAACACCTAAGCACCGGTCCACCCACATATCAAATTATCAAAGTAGCGAAGATGAATCAAACCAACATGGTGAAAGTGACTAGATGAAATTCCCTGGTACCCTCAAGGACGCTTTTCTTATCATAAGAGACCATTTTGGCCTGTCCTTTGCCATAAAAGGATTGGCTACCTTGCTGCACTTTTGTGACTGTTACCATTACTTGCTCGTTACAAATTATCTTGCTATCAAACTACTTGTTACTTATAATTTTAGTGCTTGCAGAGAATACCTTGCTGAAAACTACTTGTCATTTCCTTCTGCTCCTCGTTGGGTTCGACACTCTTACTTATCGAAAGGACTATGATTGATTACCTATGCTTGTGGGTCATCAATATTCAAGTAGTTCACTCGCAAAGTAAACACGGCCCTCCCAAAGCTTGAGGTCGCGCGTCCCCTCAAGTGGTCGCGGTGCGCCATCACCTTCGACTCCAAGGACCACCTCAAGTCCTCAGCCGCCTCAGGCGCGTTCCCCATGCTCTGCACGCCCACCATCAGCAACTATCCCATCACCAAGACCCTCACCGACGGAGGCCCGGGGCTCAGTGTCCTCTTCATCGAGACATTCATGATGCTCCAAGTGCCTTATGACCAGCTCATACCCACCAAGCCCTTCTCAGGAGTGACTTACGGCTCCACCATACCCCTGGGGAAGATACACCTCCCTGTCACCTTCTGCATGCACGACAACTACCACATTGAGCTCATCGACTTCGACGTCACCCACATCGGCCTCCCGTACAACACTATCCTTGGGTATCTTGCCCTCGCCAAGTTCATGGCAGCAACCCACCATGGCTAAAACGTCCTCAAGATGCCAAGGTGCGGCGGCGTCATCACGGTCGCCTACGATGAGAAGGATGCAGACTGCTCTTTGGAGCACTCCTTCCATGCTGCGGCAGCCAAAAACTCTAACGTTCACGGTACCGTCCCACCTCCCGAAGCCACCCCCAAAAAGAAGAAGCAACTTCTCCCCAAGAGTCGCCAGGAGGCTGGAGCGCCTGTCGATGGTGCCTCGCGCTCCACTCCCACTACTGCGGCGCCCCTTCCTCCTGCTTCGGAAGGCATCCGCAACATTTCCCTCATGGTGCGAGGCGCCAGGTGTGCGAGAATTCATCACAAAAGCGATCGACGAGATTCGGGAGGCAAGGGCCATGAGCGGCGAGCGGCGCCCCGCACGTCCTCCTGATGCAAGTGCATCCCTCGACAGTGGCAACGAGCTGCGCTTCTATGTCAGCATCCCGGGCCTCAACGGGGCCACTTCGCAGGACCTCTTCTGCCTGTCCCGTGTTGGCCGGAGTGAGGGCTATTCCTACAACTATGGCTGCATGCCGTTTTTCCTACTGAATGTGGGTGCCTTGTACGCGCGCTTCGCGCAGCGTGCTAGGGCGTCTCATGAGGCCAGGCGCCACGCGGTCATGTCGGTGGATGTTCCGTACCCTCGTGAGCCAGACAGGCATCGCGAGCTCCCCAGGCTTCCAGAGACGTGCAGCTTGTGAGGGGCAGATTCCGCGGCATGTTTCTTCAGCTACCCTGACGCTTCTACAACAATGGTGACATGTGACTTTTTGGTTTGTTCAGATTGAGGGCGCCCCTCGGGCTGCATTATCCTCCGGTTGTCGGGGCCCGCCCCTGCAGTCGGATCATTTTGCGCATGTATCAGAACTAGCACTGCCTTTTTATGAATTCGCTGAATATTTAAACTTGCATGTCCGGTGCCTCGCCACCATGAATGTTGATGCGCCCTCAAAAACCTGCCCGCGACCGCCTTATGATTAAGGACTGGCACGACATCTATGCTCAGGTCCGTCCCTGCAACGTTGTTAAAGCCAAGCAACCGAGCTCTGTCCCATGGGCCAGCTCCCATGCGCGTCACCTCCCGGGGTCCTTGGTACCTTGTTCTCGCATGAGCTAATCACAAACGGATGAGTAAGGGCATGTGGGCCAGTTCATACGACCGTAGTTCGGCCCTTCACCTCGCGGGAGCCGCGCGCCAGGTGTATTTACATGGGATTGTTGCATGAGAAGACTGGGCACGATGTCTATGCTCGTGTCCATCCCTACATCCTTGATAAATCCAATGGCTGAGCTATGTCTGGCAGGCCGGTCCCATTCACGTCTCCTCCCGGGGTCTTTGGTGTTCGGCCTTCTCATGTTATGGCCTCTGGAGGTTCATTCGGCATAGGTTGCCCCAGCACACAGGTTTAATTAGCGCGCCCCGCGCCAGAAGATTTAGGCGCAACCCACCTTGAGGTAGGGCCTTGTGAGTCCCGCTCTAGCTCATGTGTTCCCAAATACACCTCCTATAGTTCTTCTGTGCTAGCCACGTGTATGAACAGGCTCGTACACGCCCTGGAGTCACCCCCCGCGGGAACTCCCTCCCACATCCAAGTGGAAGCCCCATGCTCCATGCTGGTAGACGACACAGTCGCACAGTGGCTATGCTCATGCCCAGGTGGAAGCCCCATGCTCCACGCTTGTGGATAAACAACTAAGGGCACCATAGGGGCTGCATCAACCTTAGGATGGCCTCACGGCCCTATCACGCCGCATTCCCCTAGAATGTGCGCGCGAGGGGGCTGGATACGGGGGCTACGCCCAGGCCTAGCCTAGCGCACGCCACCTCACCAGGTCCCTTGTACCTGGTCTTCTCGCGCCCCTCCCACTTGAAAGCTGGCGACAAAAGGTATGGAGGACTCCAAATTAACTTCAGCGTTGCCCATGTTTCCTTCATGAGGGCTGCTCGTACGTCAAGGGGGACCCCTGATCATCGTGATTCATGGGCCTTATCTGTCACGTAGCCCCTCACCCCTTGGTGTTGTCCTGGCGATCCGGACGCCCCAACGGTGGTCGAGGTATGTGCCGGGCTGGGTCCTGTCGACGTAGAGCACAAAACTAAAGGAGGAAACCAAGCAAGGATAGGAAGATAGCGGAGTCCTAAAAGTTATTACAAGCACAAAGTGTTCCACAAATTCAAAAGAAAAGTTTTACACCTCCACGAGGCATGGTAAATGTTGCAGGATAAAACTAGGAGGATGCACCACCACTGCCTTGGCTGTTGCCATTGCCCGTCCCGGGCGCAGGGAGCTCATCGCCGACATCGCTGCCGCCACCGTCGCTGTCGCTGGCCTCCACCACCATGGGCTAGGCGTCGGGGATGCAGAGGAACTTCTTCATCAGTGCTTCCACATGACCCTTCATGGCTCCCGCGACAGCAACATGGGACTCAGGAGCAACTGGGCAGATCACCGCATCAAAGTTGAAGCCCGGGTCCTGGAGGTAGAGCTGGCTGAAGACGCGCGTCGTGGCTGCGGTGAAGAGAGAGCGACACTGCTAATAGAATCTACTTCATGGCAGTGCCCTCAAGCACTTCGGCAAGCTTGGAGGAGCGCCCCACAAGGCCGTCCACAGGGGTCGCCAACGTCTCCACGTATCCTCCCCTAGGGATGGAGTGCAGCGCCTCGCGAGACCTAAGCTCGAGGGAGGGGAAGGCGTCGCGTTCCGCAACCGCCTTCTTCTCAATGGAAGCAAGGATCTTCTCCCAGACCCCCAGCTGGGATGTCGCCTCGGAGACAGGCTGGGCCTGGGATGCCTGGGCTTCGGCCACCTCTTTCTTCAGCTTGGCTAGGCGATCATGCTCCGCAGCCTGGTTAGTGATACGTCTCCAACGTATCTACTTTTCCAAACACTTTTGCCCTTGTTTTGGATTCTAACTTACATGAATTGAATGGAACTAACCCGGACTGACGTTGTTTTCAGCAGAATTGCCATGGTGTTATTTTTGTGCAGAAATAAAAGTTCTCGGAATGACCTAAAAATCAACGGAGAATATTTTTGGAATATATAAAAAATACTGGCGAAAGAATCAAGGCCAGGGGGCCCACACCCTGTCCACGAGGGTGGGGGCACACCTACCCCCTGGGTGCGACCCTGCCTCGTGGGCCCCCTGGTGCTCCACCGACCTCAACTCCAACTCTATATATTCACGTTCGGGAAGAAAAAAATCAGAGAGAAGGATTCATCACATTTTACGATATGGAGCCGCCGCCAAGCCCTAATCTCTCTCGGGAGTGCTGATCTGGAGTCCGTTCAGGGCTCCGGAGAGGGGAATCCGTCTCCATCATCATCGTCAACCTTCCTCCATCACCAATTTCATGATGCTCACTGCCGTGCATGAGTAATTCCATCATAGGCTTCCTGGACGGTGATGGGTTGGATGAGATTTATCATGTAATCGAGTTAGTTTTGTTAGGGTTTAACCCCTAGTATCCATTATGTTCTGAGATTGATGTTGCTATGACTTTGCTATGCTTAATGCTTGTCACTAGGGCACGAGTGCCATGATTTTAGATCTGAACCTATTATGTTTTCATGAATATATGTGAGTTCTTGATCCTATTTTGCAAGTCAATAGTCACCTATTATGTGTTATGATCCGTTAACCCCGAAGTGACAACAATCGTGATACTTACCTGTGATGACCGTAGTTTGAGGAGTTCATGTATTCACCATGTGCTAATGCTTTGGTCCGGTACTCTATTAAAAGGAGGCCTTAATATCCCTTAGTTTCCAATAGGACCCCGCTGCCATGGGAGGGTAGGACAAAAGATGTCATGCAAGTTCTTTTCCATAAGCACGTATGACCATATTCGGAATACATGCCTACATGACATTGATGAACTAGAGCTAGTTCTGTGTCACCCTATGTTATAACTGTTGCATGAGGGATCGCATCCGAGATAATTGTCCATCACTGATCTATTTCCTATGGGCTTTTCACATATTGACCTTTTCTTAGTTTACCGTTTCCACTGTTACCTTTGCCACCGTTACCGTTACTTCCATACTACTTTTCTACTAAATACTTTGTTGCAAATATTAAGTTTTCCAGGTGTGGTTGAATTGACAACTCAGCTGCTAATACTTGAGAATATTCTTTGGCTCCCCTTGTGTCGAATCAATAAATTTGGGTTGAATACTCTACCCTCCAAAATGGTTGCGATCCCCTATACTTGTGGGTAATCAAGACTATTTTCTAGCGCCGTTGCCGGGGAGCATAGATCTATTCTTTGAGTCACTTGGGATTTATATCTGCTGATCACTATGAAGAACTTCAAAAAAGATAAAAGAACCAAGATTTTTTCCTCAACTACGAGGGGAGGTAAGGAACTGCCTTCTGGATCTACACTTGATTCACCTCCTGTTTTGAGTAAACTTGCGACACCTACTCCTGCTATTCATTCTGATATGTCGCATGTTGTTGATGTTTCCACGTCTGCTTTGCATGATACTTATGATGAAATTATTTCTATGCTTGATAATACTGTGCCACTTGGTGAATTTCTTGATGAAGAACTTGCAAGGGTTAGAGAGAATGAAATTATTGAAACTGATAATATTGATGAAAGTGATGATGAAGATTCTCCCTCGAGATATGAATTGCCTGTTGTGCCTGAGGGTTATGTTATGGATGAAGAAACTGCTAGAGACTTCTTACCTTACAATGATAGATATGATCTTAAGAAATTATTAACTAAGCTTAAAGAAAAATCTTTGAATGCTAGAATGAAATATGACCCTGCTTTTGCTACTTCACCTATCTGTATTTCTAATAAGGATTGTGATTTCTCTGTCGATCCTGAGTTAATTACATTGGTTGAATCTGATCCTTTTTATGGCTATGAATCTAAAACTATTCTGGCACATCTTACTAAATTAAATAAAACTCGCTATTACTTTATCCTTAAGTTATTTCTGTTCTCATTAAAGGGTGATGCTAAAATATGGTTTAATTCTCTTGATCCTGGCTATGTGCGTATCCCCCAGGATATGATTTATTACTTCCCTGCTAAATATTTCCCTGCTCATAAGAAACAAGCTGCTTTAAGGGAATATATAATTTTGTGCAAATTGAAGAAGAGAGTATCACACAAGCTTGGGGAGGCTTCTCCAATTAATTAATGCTCTGCCTGATCATCCTCTGAAGAAAAATGAAATACTTGATATCTTTTATAATGGACTAACTGATGCTTCTAGAGACCACCTAGATAGTTGTGCTGGTTGCTTTTTCAGGGAAAAACTGTTGATCAAGCTAAATTGCTATTGAATAATATGTTGAGTAATGATAATGATTGGACACTTCCTGAACCAACTCCTAAGCCAACTCCGAAGAAAAGGGGTATTCTGTTTCTCAGTCCTGAAGATATGCAAGAGGCAAACAAATCTTCGAAAGAAACAGGTATTAAAGCTGAAGATGTTAAGAATTTACCACCTATTGAAGAAATACATGGTCTTGATAACCCGACACACGTAGTAAAGGTAAATTATCTCTATAGATTTGATGAAGGTGATATCCCTCTTTATAAGTCTTCTAGCCAATGCTTAGATGAGTTTGATAATTTTATTGTTAAGCAAGAAAACTTCAATGCTTATGTTAGTAGACATTTGAAACGAAATGCTTATATGATTGAACACTTGAGTGATTATATGTCTAGAGTTAAAGGTGAACTTAAAATTATTAGTAAACATGCTTCTATGGTTACCACTCAAGTAGAACAAGTACATAAAGATCAGAATGATTTGATCAATGAATTAAATAATAAGAAAAATGATAATACTATTAGAGTTGTGACTAGAGGGGGTGACATGACTCAGGAACCTTTATATCCTGAAGGCTACCCTAAGAGAATTGAGCAAGATTCTTAGAGAACTAATATATATGCACCTAGTTCTTCTAAGAAGAAGAAAAAGAAAAATGATAGAACTTTGCATGCTTCTAGTGAACCTGTTTTTGACACACCCAAGAATCCCAATGATATTTCTATTTCTGATGATGAAACAAAATCTGGTAATGAACATGAACCTAGTGATAATATTAATGATGATGTTCATGTTGATGCTCAACCTAACAAAAACAATGATGTAGAGAATGAACCTGCTGTTGATCTTGATAACCCACAATCAAAAAATCAACATTATGATAAGAGAGACTTCGTTGCTAGGAAGCACGACAAAGAAAGAGAACCATGGGTTCAGAAACCCATGCCTTTTCCTCCTAAACCATCCAAGAAAAAGGATGATGAGGATTTTGAGCGCTTTGCTGAAATGATTAGACCTATCTTTTTGCGTATGCGTTTGACTGATATGCTTAAAATGAATCCTTATGCTAAGTACATGAAAGATATTATTACTAATAAAAGAAAGATTCCGGAAGCTAAAATTTCCACCATGCTTGCTAATTACACTTTTAAAGGTGGAATACCAAAGAAACTAGGAGATCCAGGAGTACCAACTATACCATGCTCCATTAAGAGAAACTATGTTAAGACTGCTTTATGTGATCTTGGAGCCGGTGTTAGTGTTATGCCTCTCTCTTTATATCGTAGACTTGATTTGACTAAGTTGACACCTACTGAAATATCTTTGCAAATGTCCGATAAATTGCCCCGGTAAAATTTGACCTAGTTTCAACTTGCTAGAACCGAGTTGTTTTCTTCCGCCGTTTGTTTTTCCGTTTCTTTGTTCGGTTCGTTCTTTCTTTGCAACCGGAGTTCTTAAGTTGAACTTTCTGGTTCGTTCTCTTGTTCGAGTTTTACCTGTGCATTAGATGAGTACTTATTGTGTGCTTGTTGTTTGTCTGCGATAGATCACCCGGATTGCGCCGCTTGTTACTTCGAAACCCTAGGTCTCGCGGATCATCAGCAAGGCAAGTAACACTTTGATCATACCTTTTCTACAACCCATGTTTTATTGCATTAGATCAATCCTCTCACACTGCATGATTAGGATCTAATTAAATTGTGGGATGGGAAGTAGATGAGGTAGTACCTATCACCTGTATTATTATGAAACCTTTGGGAGTTACTTCTACGTTTGCTTATTATGCCATGCTATGCTAGTAGACGTGGATTGGGTGAGTGATATCCATGACAGATGTGAGTTGATAATTTTTAATGGTTTATCTAAGGTGGCAACTTAAACACACATCTGGGTGGATTGAGGCACCTGATGTCTATCAGGACTTGCCTGTTTTTTTTGGACCGCCACCCAGGCTCAAAGGGATCATAAGATTTTCATACTAGAAACTTCCGTGTGCAGCCACAAGCCATTATGGGCTCTGGCATAGTTGACTAAGTCGTGCGAACTCTTACAGGGTAGACTAGCAGATGTAGGGGAAAGTAGGTGTACCGGTCTACCCACGTAAGGTGCTAGCGCTTCTGAAAGACTGTGTCTCGGTCATCCGTTTCTCAAACACCATGTAGTGCGAGAAACCAAACGGAGGCGATCGAGTCTTGTGGGGAAAAGTGCGCAAACCTCTGCAGAGTGTACAAACTAATCATGATTAGCCGTGTCCCCGGTTATGGACAACTTGAGTATCTAGTACTTGAATATCATGTGAATCTCAACATGTTACTCTAATTAATATTAATGGGTTTTAATTACTTAATTGGGATTGGAATGCTGTCAACCATTCTCGATGTTTAACAACTACCATGATAGTTAAATAAATTTATTCCTTTGCAGTAGGGAAAAACTGGCTTTACGCAAAACTGTAACCATAGAGCTTTCCACCCAGCCATATATGCATATAGTATAGCTGTTTCATTCCATTACTCTCTATGTGTTACATTGCCAGCATATTCCATGTGCTGACCCGTTTTCGGGCTGCAACTTCTCATGTTGCATACTTTTCAGACGACGAGTAAGGTGCTTTTAGGTCGTGGTTCTATACTCAGTGATGCCGTTGGAGTTGATGGACCCATTTATCTTCCGAGTCTTCCGTTGTTATCGTTATTAGATGGCCTTAAGCCATATTTATTGTAATAAGTTCTCTTTGAGACAACGATGTAATAAGTGTGTGATTGCCACTCTGCTATAAATCCTTCGATGTACTGTGTGGTGTCAGCATTACTGATCCAGGGATGACACCTGAGCACAGAGCACTTGATCCATTCGGGTTGGGTCGCTACAGAGATGGTATCAGAGCACACGCTGACTATAGGACACGACCACTAAGTTAAAGCCATAGATCACTATTTTCTTCTCATTTTCAAACTCCTCACCTTTTCTACTCTTTTAGGATGACGAACGCGAAGATTAAGTACGCTCAACCGGATGAAGGCACACCTTTTGGATTTCACTTCAAGGAAGTCACCAAGTACCTGAACATTGGATTACCAAGCTTCACGGGAACATTCAATGCCACTCTGCCTGAAGAGGAGCGCTGGAAGATTCAAGCTCACATTCCGGGAAGGACATTCACGCCAATCACGAAGCCTATAGACAGTGTTTTCAATGCGCCAACCTGGAGTCTGGGAAGGAGCATGGCAGCTCATATCACCATGGGACGCATTGGAGAAGTTTATCAAGAAGACCTCAAGGACACTGTCTACCAGATTTGCGGACGCCGAGATGAACAATGGGAGTTAGTTAGCACCAAGAAGGATAGATCCATTGCATCTTTCATCCAGGAGTTAAACCAACACATTCGATGCCACGAGAACCAGATGTGCAATGATATGATAGAGTTGAAGAATGCGAAGGCAAGGATCATCGAGCTAGAAGGAGAACTGAAGTCTACACGCAAGGACTACATGGACGAGATCGTAGCTCTAGCAAGACACAATGGCGATCTTAAGCAGGAGATTGAAGAACTCAAGAGGAAGTTATCATCCCAGGAGGAAGACGAGTACGTCGCATGTCCGGACAACTACATCATCATCGACGACACCGATTCGGACCCAAGTGAACCCGACTTTGAAGATGAAGATGGAGCAGATATCATGGAGTCTTCCACCGGTTCAAATTTCTAGATGACCACCAGATAGTAGTAGTATTCCCCCATGTAAACATTATAGTCGAGCACTTTTTGCGATAGTTAGACCGATTGTAAGCCCTTGTTTGATTGAATGAAGTGATTTTGTGTGCATTTGCTCATGTGCATTGGGGTAGTGTTTTCCCTTTAGACCCCCTCTATTCTTAATTCTCGTCTTTTCTAAACCCTCAGATGCCTCCGAGACGTGACAATGGATTCCCACCGGAGCTCACTCAGTTGATCCAGCAGCAGAATCAATTGATGCAGATGTTAGTCCAGAACCAACAGAACAACAACAACAACCCACCACCACCACCACCACCTGTTGACCACTTAGCCCGTTTCCTTAGGCTGAATCCGCCGGTGTTTTCCAGTAGCACCGAGCCAATAGTAGCAGACGA
Organism: Triticum urartu; assembly: GCF_003073215.2. Taxonomy (NCBI): domain Eukaryota; kingdom Viridiplantae; phylum Streptophyta; class Magnoliopsida; order Poales; family Poaceae; genus Triticum; species Triticum urartu. The sequence goes on from NC_053027.1 coordinate 318,940,535, forward strand.
TTGGCTCCGCAAGATAGGAAGGGAGATGACCACTGCAGGATGCACAGATGGTGAGAAAGTGAAGTTTGCCGCTCACCAGCTTGACGGACCCGCGGCAGCATGGTGGGAGAATTTCACAGCCACTTACCCAGTTGACACTGTCACATGGGATCAGTTTCAGCAAGCTTTCCGCACTGCCCATGTTTCAGCAGGAGCTATGGCCATAAAGAAGCGTGAGTTTCGCAACTTACGCCAAGGAGGAAGGACAGTTGGCCAGTACGTTGACGATTTCAGCAAGTTAGCACGTTATGCCCCAGATGACGTTGCTACGGATGCTGCTAAGCAGGAGAAGTTTCTGGAAGGACTGAATGATGAACAAAGCATGCAGTTGATGGTAGCGAGTTTCAACAACTACCAGGAGTTGGTAGATCATGCCATCATGATTGAAGGAAAGCAACAGCAGATTGAGAACCGTAAGAGGAAGTATGGACAGGGGAAGCATAACTCTGGAGCCCAGCAGAAGCCCCGCTTTACCCCTAAACCGGGATTTCAGTTTCAGCACACCCATGGAGGAGGTAGCTCGCATAACCATAATGGCCACAAGAATGGTAATGGGAATGGAGGAAGCAACGGCCAGAACCGGACCACCCCATCGACCCCAACCAAGAGAGATCTGAGTCAAGTCACTTGTTTCAAGTGTTCCAAGACCGGACATTATGCCAATGAATGCCCTAAAGGCCAGAATGGAAATGGCAATGGAAGCTCTGGGAAGAAGCCGAACCCTTTCAATAGGGGACAGGTGAACCACATTAATGTGGAGGAGGTTGAAGATCAACCCGATGCAGTAATCGGTAAGTTTTTGGTTAAGTCATTTACCGCACTTGTTCTTTTTGACACTGGTGCATCGCATTCATACATATCAAGGGGATTTGTGGATAAGTATAACCTGCCAACCCAAGCCCTTAGGTCACCCATGTTAGTAAGCTCACAAGGAGCGGAGTATATGGCTAAACGATGGTGTGATCGGTTACCATTAAGGATTGGAAACTATGTTTTTCCCTCAGACCTAATAGTATTGGAATCTCAAGGATTGGATGTGATATTAGGCATGGATTGGTTATCAAAGTATGAAGGGAATATTGAGTGTGCTAGTAAGTCAATTTTGCTTACCACACCAGAAGGAAGAAGGATCAAGTATGTATCCCGGCATGTGCCAAACAGGACACAAGTAAACTGCCTAATAGGAGTTGTGCAAGAAGAAGTACCAGTGGTAAAGGATTTTCCTGATGTATTTCCTGAGGAATTACCAGGCATGCCACCGGATAGAGACATTGAGTTTTTGATTGAGTTATTGCCAGGTACAGGCCCAATATCGAAGCGACCGTACCGGATGCCAGCAAAGGATTTGGTGGAAATTAAGAATCAGATTAAGGAGTTATTGGATAAAGGTTACATTCGCCCAAGTTCTTCGCCTTGGGGATCACCCGTACTTCTAGTGGAAAAGAAGGATGGATCATTAAGGATGGTTGTAGATTATCAAGGATTGAATGAAGTAACCATCAAGAACAAGTATCCACTGCCAATGATCAACGATCTGTTTGATCGGTTGCAAGGAGCTAAAGTGTTTTCCAAGATCGATTTGCGATCAGGGTACCATCAGTTGAAGATTCGAGAGCAGGACATACCTAAGACAGCATTCACCACGAGATATGGACTGTATGAGTATACCGTTATGTCATTTGGATTGACTAACGCACCTACCTATTTTATGAACCTGATGAACAAAGTGTTTATGGAGTTTTTGGATAAGTTCGTCGTAGTGTTCATTGATGACATTCTGGTTTATTCAAAGAATGAAGAGGAGCATAAGGAACATTTGCGTTTGGTTTTGGAGAAACTAAGGGAACATCAGTTATACGCCAAATTCAGCAAATGTGAGTTTTGGTTGAAGGAAGTTGGATTCCTCGGACACGTTATATCCGGAGAAGGTATAGCAGTTGACCCCACTAAGGTTGAGACAGTAACCGAATGGGAATCACCAACGACAGTTGGAGAGATCCGGAGTTTTCTTGGACTCGCAGGATACTATCGGAGATTTATTGAGAATTTCTCAAAGATTGCGAAGCCTATGACTGAATTGTTGAAGAAGGATACTAAGTTCAAATGGACTGAGGAGTGTGAGGCTAGTTTCTAGGAGTTGAAGAAACATTTGGTCACCTCACCAGTATTGATTTTGCCAGATCAGACCAAGGATTATGAGGTGTATTGCGACGCTTCACGTCGAGGACTTGGAGCAGTGCTTATGCAGGAAGGGAGAGTTGTTTCATATGCTTCACGACAACTGAAGCCTCATGAGTTGAATTATGCCACGCATGATTTGGAGTTAGCAGCCGTAGTGCATGCATTGAAGACGTGGAGACATTTCCTCATTGGAAATCATTGTGAGGTGTACACGGATCACAAGAGTTTGAAGTACATTTTCACTCAGAAGGAGTTGAACCTCCGACAAAGGAGATGGTTGGAGCTCATCAAGGATTATGACATGAGATTGCATTACCATCCCGGAAAAGCTAATGTAGTAGCTGACGCATTGAGCCGTAAGAGCCATGTCAATACCCTAATGACGGGGAAAATACCCAAGGAGTTAGCAGAAAACCTTCGTGAGCTATGTTTGGAAATAGTTCCGAGAGGCTATGTAGCAGCATTGGAGATTCAGTCAACATTGATGGATAAAATCAGAGAAGCTCAGAAATCTGACAAGGAGATTGCTGCTATAAAAGAGAAATTGAGTGAAGGAGAAGCAAAGGGATTTCGTGAGGATGAGCACGATACCTTATGGTTTGAGGACCGTGTTTATGTGCCAAATGACCCGGAGATCAGGAAGTTGATTTTGCAAGAGGCACATGATTCATCGTATTCGATTCACCCAGGGAATACCAAGATGTATTTGGATTTGAAGGAAACATTTTGGTGGACCGGAATGAAGAAGGATATTGCAGCATATGTAGCAGTTTGTGACGTATGTCAGAGAGTAAAGGCAGAGCATCAGAAGCCAGCAGGATTGTTACAACCATTGCCAATACCGGAATGGAAGTGGGATAAGATAGGCATGGATTTTATCACAGGACTACCCAGGACAAAATCAGGCTATGATTCGATATGGGTAGTAGTTGATCGTTTGACAAAGGTAGCACATTTCATTCCAGTTAAGACCACTTACACCAGTGCTAAGTTGGCGAAGATATACATGACTAGGATCATTTGTTTGCATGGAGTTCCGAGGAGTATCATATCAGATAGAGGAACCCAATTTACCTCAAAGTTTTGGAATCAGTTGCATGAAACTTTGGGAACCAGACTAGAGTTCAGCACAGCTTTTCACCCACAGACGGATGGACAGACTGAGAGAGTCAATCAGATTTTGGAGGATATGCTGAGAGCTTGTGCACTAGATTATGGATCTAGTTGGGACGATAACTTGCCGTATGCGGAGTTTTCTTATAACAACAGTTACCAAACCAGTTTGAAGATGGCACCTTTCGAAGCTTTATACGGAAGGAGGTGCAGGACACCGTTGTCATGGGACGAAGTTGGAGACCGTCAATTCTTTGGACCAGATTTGATTAAGGAGTCTGAACGGAAAGTTAAGTTGATTCGCGATAGGCTCAAGGTAGCCCAGTCTAGGCAGAAGAGCTATGCAGATTCAAAATGCAAGGAGACAGTTTACGAAACTGGAGACAGAGTTTATCTTCGAGTATCCCCACTTCGAGGAGTTAAGCGTTTTGGAGTTAAGGGAAAGTTAGCACCGCGTTTCGTTGGACCGTATAAGATCTTGCAACGTATGGGAGAAGTCGCTTATAAGTTGGAATTACCAGAGGAGCTGTCAGGAGTTCATGATGTATTCCATGTTTCTCAGCTGAAGAAATGTCATGCCGAGATGGCGGAGGTACCGCTAAGAGATACCGTGCCACTCGAAGCGATTCAGTTGAAGGACGACTTAACGTATGAGGAGAAGCCAGTCAAGATTCTCGATTATGCCAGCAGAGTTACTCGCAACAATGTTATCAAGTTTTGCAAAGTTCAGTGGAACCACCACTCAGAGGATGAAGCCACCTGGGAAAGAGAAGAAGATTTGCTCAAGGACCACCCTCACCTATTTTCTAGCCAACCCGAATCTCGAGGGCGAGATTCATCTTAAGGGGGGTAGGTTTGTAACATTCCAAATTTTCAATTTGGAATGTTATACATTAGATCATCATGCATAACATATTTTTCTTGCATTTTGTTTGATCCTAGAAATTTCACGCAACTCAAGGACCTTAGGAGAGAGTTGGAGATTTCGTTATTTTCATATTTGAGAGTTTCCTCGAATTTGAAAAGGGGATCATTTGATTTATTTATTTCATCTTCAATAATTTTTCCGATATCAAAAATATGAGAGAGGGAATAATATGACTTTCCCAAAATGGAGGAAAAATGAAGATTTAATGAATAAATCAAATTTTGGTTTGCCGGAGTTTTGTTTGCTTTCTTTTGGATAGGGAAAAATGCGCGTTTTCAAAAAAATGCATTTTAGGCCCGGAGTAAAGTTCATTTTGTTCGGCTCATTTTTAGGAGTCGGGGAAAATTTACTTTAGGAATTTTGGAGTTCGTTTAGATTTTCTTTCTTTTGTTTTTCTGCGCGCGAACGTCCGTTCGTTTAACCGTTCTTCGTTTTCTTTTCGTCGGATTTATTCCGCGATCGTGATCTCAGATCCGATCTTCATTCTAGTCTTCCTTCTCGCTCGTTTGTCGGAATTAGGTGATTCAAGCGCCTGGAGTTTCGTCTCGAAACCGCCATTCCGTCTAATTAACTTGAACAAGCCTTTGCTACAGTAAAATTTGACCTAGTTTCAATTTGCTAGAACCGAGTTGTTTTCTTCCGCCATTTGTTTTTCCATCGTTTGTTCGGTTCGTTCTTTCTTTGCAACCGGAGTTCTTAAGTTGAACTTTCTGGTTCGTTCTCTTGTTCGAGTTTTACCTGTGCATTAGATGAGTACTTATTGTGTGCTTGTTGTTTGTCTGCGATAGATCACCCGGATTGCGCCGCTTGTTACTTCGAAACCCTAGGTCTCGCGGATCATCAGCAAGGCAAGTAACACTTTGATCATACCTTTTCTACAACCCATGTTTTATTGCATTAGATCAATCCTCTCACACTGCATGATTAGGATCTAATTAAATTGTGGGATGGGAAGTAGATGAGGTAGTACCTATTACCTGTTTATTATGAAACCTTTG